>NC_070620.1:16036666-16339696 GCF_027172205.1 Podarcis raffonei | reverse complement strand
TAGTCAGCTGATCCACCGATTGAGGGCGGGGCGCACGGGAAAGTTCGTCCTTCACTGAGGGGGATAAGCCTTCCTCAAACAGCATTTGCACTGGTTCCGAGCCCAGTTCCCACCCAAGTGTATGGATAAGCATAGCAAAACGCTACCAGTACTCTCTAACTGACTGGCCCCCTTGCTTGCATGCCATCACTTCCCTGCGAACCACACTCTGCTCCACTCCACTTGAGAACATGGCGTCCATGGCGCCAAAATATTTCCTAAGGTCCTTTAGGGCAGCATTCTGTGTTGCCATTAATGGCCGGATCCATTCCCTGGCAGCGTCTTGAAGATGCCCGATAACATAAGCGACCCTCTCCCCATCATCAGCAAAGTCATCATACTGCAGTTCCAGTGCGTACTGTACCTCAGTCCTGAATGCATTATAATCCCTGGGGTTTTCCCCAAATTTGTGCACCAGTCCCGGTACCTTCCTTGCGATGGGGGTGGGCTTCCCCTGGGCATCCTGAGTCCTCCTTTCATCTAGCCGTGCCGCTAACAGAGCCACCTGCTGTTCCAAATCTCGGTTTCTCTCCTCCAGATTTGGCGCTGCCGCTGCTCCCTCTCCGGCGCCTGCTCCTCCGGTTTGACTCATGATGCTGCCTGTCTTGTCGTTGTGCACAAGCAACGTCAAAGACTGACGGATTGCTGTAAAGGGAATTGGGGGTTGCTTGTGCGTAAAGGGTGCTGCCGCTCTAGGCAACGTTGCCTGGCTGAACCTTTCCCCGGCTGGACAGCCCTTTCTCCATGGCTGGGTCAGTCGCTGGCAGAATCCGTCAGTGGGCGTTTCCTGAACTTCTTCCAACATAAAAGCTCTTTGACGCCAAGTCTCCGCCTAGCCTCCCTGCATGGAAGTCTCCTGTGCAGAGTGGGCGTGCCCAACGGAGGTCCTGGGCTCTCCCCGCTGGTCTCTGTGGAAGAGTCTTGGAGCCCTCTCTCCGCAGTCCCCCCTTGCTTCCTGGTGTCACTCCTATTTCCTTCCTCAAAGGAAGTGTTCTCTCTCTCCCTGCTGGTCCCTTCTCCTGCATCGTTGGGGAGCCTTACCTCCACTCTAGGCTCCGATGGCAGTTCCCTGACAGCGATATAAGCCTTTGGTTCGCCAGGTTTTTATCTGGAGGTTTTGTGCTGCATGGTGGAATAATGGGTGGTACGCCAGGGGGATTAGTGGGGATGGGGTTGGGGATAGTTTGCCTATTTGTGTTTTCCATGCTTTGAGCATGGTCTGTGTGTACCTGTTGAGTGTTGTGGGAATTTTCTTTAGTTTGTTTGGGAGAAGTGCCTCCACTGTTTAAAAGCTGCAAAAATTGCCAGCAACTACTTGTCATAAATACTGTATTTTTGCTCCGACTTGTTCAGCTTCTGGGAGAAAAAGGCGCATTGTCTCCAATCCCCCCTCCCATCTTGCTGCAACAGGACCACTCCGATGGCCCAGTCTGACGCATCAGTCTCCACTCGCAGCAGCATTTCAGGGTTGATGTGCAATAACTGCCCCTCCAATGCAAAAACCTTCATCAGTTTCTCAAATCCCTTTTGTGCCTCCTCAGTCCACAGAAACTTCTTCTTCCCACTGAGGCAATCCATTATGGGCACCGCCAAAAGCGCAAAGTTCTTGATAAACTTTCTGTAGAAGTTGCTGAAGCCCAGGAACGGCTGAACCTCCTTCCTTGTCTTGGGGCTCTTCCATTCTAACACGGCTTTCACCTTCTCTGGATACATTGCTAGACCCTTATCCGACAGCTGGTAACCCAGGAACTTGACTTCCCTCGTGTGGAACTGGCATTTTTCCAGCTTCACCCACAAGCGATGCTCCTTTAGCTTCCCCAGAACCTGACACACATCCTCCACGTGCTGCTTCTCGTTTTCGGAGTATATCAAGATGTCATCCAAAAAACAAACGCAGTTACGGTACAGTAGCGGTCCCAGCACATGGTGCATGAACGCCTGGAAGCACGGGCTTCCGCTTTGTAAACCGAAGGGCATAACAAGATATTCAAATGCCCCAAGGGGGGTAAACATGGTGGTTTTCCATTCGTCTCCCTCTCGCACCCTGATGAGATTCTACGCCCCCTTGAGGTCCAGTTTTGTAAAAAATTTCCCCTTCCGCACTCTCGCCAAAACGTTGTCGATTCTTGGCATGGGAAAGACCAGTGGTTCCGTCAAGGAATTTAAAATTCTGAAGTCCACCACCAGCCTCCGTTCTTTTGTCCCTCTCTTGTCCACAAAGCACAGAGGACTGCCACCCACCGCCTTGGACTCCCTGATGAACCCCCTTTTCAGGTTTTCGTCAATAAACTCCTTCAAATCCTGTATCTCTTGGTCGGACATTGAGTACAGCTTACCCGCCGGTAACTTGGCCCCCGGGACCAAATTGATCTGGCAGTCGTATGGCCGGTGAGGCGGTAATGCATCGGTCTCCCTCTCACTGAACACCTCCTCCAAGTCCCTGTATTGTGGAGGGATCTTGCCTTTCTCCCCCAGACACATTGTCGCCACCTGGGCCTTTCTTTCCCAGGGTTCCCCTCCTCCCAGGCAGTGCTCCAGGCGGTGAGTCGACCTGAAAGACAGGGACTGCTGGTTCTATGACACCACTGGGTCATGCAAGGCCAACCAACTCATTCCCAAAATAATGGGTGGCGCCTGCCAAGGTGGCCACGTGAAAGGCGATGGTCTCAGGGTGCGTGGAGATCTGCATTCTCATGGGAGGAGTCTGATGCGTGACCTCCCCCCAATAGTTCCCTACCATCAATCGTGGTAACTTGCAAAGGAAAATCGAGCGGCAGTAGGTGCAGCTGGTGCTGCGCAGCAAAGTCCCAGCTGAAAAAGTTCGCACTGGCCCCCGAATCAATTAGGGTGTGGATATCCATTGCATGGCCATTGGGGAGCTCCAGCAGCACCCTGACCACTATGCCTGCTTTGGGGTGGCCTGGCCAGGGCTCTTCGCTGCTGCTCCTGCCTGGCTGTTGCCCCAGTTCCCCACCAGCCAGACCTTCCCATTTCCCTGCACCTGGGGCACTTCCTCTCCCCCCTGCAGCATGGCCCCCACCATCCCCTGCCAGTTACGATGTTCTGGACACACTCTGGCAAAGTGGCCTCGTCTTTGGCACAGAAAACACTTCTTGGCAGTTTTCCAGTCCTTTCCCTCCTTTTCCTCCTGTTGCTGAACTTTGAATGCTCCCACGCGCGGGCTGAGTTGATTTCCATGGGCTCTGGCTGACTCCGACCTTGAGAAACCCCTGCTGGCATCTCAGGAATGCGGTTGCCATGGAAACGCTCCCCTCTGTTCTCCCTCCTCTCCAACACACGGGTCTCCTGCCGCACCCCCACAGCTAAGGCAGCCTTAGTTAACTCGTCCATATCCTTGGGTCGGGGGCCCCTTGAAAGCTCATCCTTCACGTCTGAATTTAGCCCTCCCTTAAAAAGAGCCTGCACTGGTTCAGAGCTCAGGTCCCAGGCCAGCTTGTGGACAAGCATTGCAAATTGAGACCAGTAACTGCAGACGGTCAGACTCCCTTACCACAAGGCCAGTAATTGCTGCGGAGTCATATCAATTTGGCTCTCATTTGTAAAGATGGCATCCATAGCCTCATAAAACTTCCCCAAGTCCCGGAGTGCATCATTATCGGTGGCAATTAGGGGTCGCACCCATTCCCTCGCAGACCCTGCCAAATGACTGATTACGAAGGCCACCCTCTGCTGATCGTTGGCAAATTCACTCCTCTGGAGATCCAGGGCATATTGAATTTCATTCTTAAAGCTCAAATATTCCTGGGGGTCCCCATCGAACCTGCCGACCAATGAAGGCATTTTCCTTCCCGGTGGGGCACCCCTCTGTTCCTGATCCTGTGACCTGCGTTCCTCCAGCCTAATTCGCAATTCCTGCACATATTGTTCCAGTTCTAGGTGTCTTTGTTTCAAAGCAGCAAATTGTTTTCTCGTCTCCTCATCCATCACTTAGTTGTCTCTTCCTCTTTGCTAGCTCCTGGCAATGGACTTCCAGCAAACCGTCAGGGATGATATGTGGGTGCTAGCCAAGATAACAACCCGGGATTCCAGCCAGCTTTTACAAGATTTATTAAGTCCAAAAACTATGTACAATAAGGAGCTCTTAAGAGCATGTCTTCCTCAGTCGCTATCAGTTGCCGGAAGTGGCTCGTGTCTTTTCCCTTTCCAGCATAGAAACTTCCTGAGCCCCCCCTTTCCTCCTCTCCCTACGTAAAAACCGAAGCGTTGGAGGCTGTTCCTTTCTCCCTGTTTCCGTGTTTCCTGACAGCCCCTCCTCCTCTTCTCTTTCTGACGAAGTGCAGCTGCTCATTAAAGGAAGCGGCTCCCTGTACATTCCGATCTCTCCCCCCTTCTCAGCCAACAGATCCCTGACACCAAGTCTTTGGATATCCATAAATAATCAATTCTCGAAAATGACTAATTTGCATTTGAATAGAATGTAAAGCTTTTATATGTTGGATTTCTAACTCTCAATATGTCTGACAAATCAAATTTATCAGTTATTTCAAAGAAAGTCTTGGGTAATCTGCCGGCATTATCGATTTTCTGTCTCTGAGTTTTATCCATTAAAGTAGATGCCACTCCATTCAGATCTCCCATTAAAATTAATTTGTAATCCAAATGTTCCAGAAGAATTTTCCCAGATTCTTAAAAAATTCTGCTTTGCCATCATTAGGTGCATAGATTCCCAATAACAGATATTTTTCGCCTTGTACTGAAATTTCCACCGCTATGTATCTTCCCTCCTCATATTTAAAAATCAATTTAGGATTCCATTTTTCCTTAACATAAAACACCACACCTCTTTTTTTAACTTTATCTGAAGAAATAAATTCTTGGCCTAATTTCTTATTGGATAAAATTTTTCTATGTAGTCTTGTGATATGTGCTTCCTGTAAACAAATTACATCCAAATTCTGTTTTGCCAAGACATGGTAAACTTGCCTTCTTTTCTGAGGGGAATTTAAACCATTAACATTCCAAGAATAAATTCTCAAAGCCATGATGATAAGTTAGGGGGTTGCTACTCCCGCTCCTGACAGCTGTGAGCTTTCCAGTCCAAGTTCAACCGAGTACTTTTGCAGAAATCTGTCTTTGTCTCTTCCTCTTCAAGGAATTGGCCAATTCTGTGTAATTTGATCTCAGGCTCAGGCTCAAAAAATGCCTCAGAATCTCTTTGAAAAGAACAATGGATTTATCCTGAATTTTTAAGCCTTTTTTATAATGCAGCCCCAAAATAATGTCTCTTTGTTCTTTGGTCTTAAAGACCACTATACAATCATAGGTGATTTTTGAGTCTTTTTGGGGGCCAAATCTGTAAGCCTTTTCAATCCACATGTCGACTTCCTCTTTTTTCAGATCCCACCACTTCACAAATTGGTCTGTCAGCCACTCCTTGAGTTTATCTTCTTCCTGTTGTTGAGGGACACCTCTCAATCTTAGATGAGATTCCCTTTCCTTCATCTGGAGAAAGGCAATCGAAATTGAATTTTCATACTGCACTCTTTCCAAGTCAAAAACTCTTACAGTCTCAAGCTGTGTCAGCCTTTATAAATAATCACATGAGTTTAATTGGTCCCCCCCCCCCGTGAATCTGCCCCACCACCCCACCCACAATCCCTTGCCAATTACCGTATGTCTAACACATTAGTGTGGCAGGATCCAAGGAGAGAGCATGTGCTAAAATCAAAGTGCCCCCCCCGCCTAAGGACAATTAGCTCTAACTAGGAAGGGATGTAGCTCACTGGTTGAGAATCTGCTTTGCACACAGAAGTTCCCTGGTTTAATCCATCAGGTAGAGCTGAGAGTGACCCCTGCCTTAAACCCTGGAGAGTCCCTGCTAGACAATGTCGATATTTCTGAGCTAAATGGACCAGTGGTCTGACTCCATATGAGACAGCTTCTTATCCTCCTAAGTGCTGGAGTGAGCCAAAGGGCTTTCTGGGTAAACGCCTCATTTTCCACAATGGTCAACTAGGTAACAACCAAGCCAGTCTTGCTCCTCCACATGCTGCTTCAGGTCCTAGAGGTACCATACAGCTTCCTCTACTGGTAAATTACTGCATTTATATCCAGCCTTTCCTCCATGGAGCTGAAGGTTTTATACATGGTACTCCCATTCTCCATTTTATCCCTACAACAACCTTGTGAGGTAGTTACAGGTAGGTAGCCGTGTTGGTCTGCCGTAGTCGAAACAAAATAAAAAAATTCCTTCCAGTAGCACCTTAGAGACCAACTAAGTTTGTTATTGGTATGAGCTTTTGTGTGCATGCACACTTCCTCAGATACCAAGAAGTGTGCATGCACATGAAAGCTCATACCAATAACAAACTTAGTTGGTCTCTAAGGTGCTACTGGAAGGAATTTTTTAATCCTGTGAGGTAGGTTAGCCTAAGAGATGATGGCTGGTCCAATGTCTTCTAGTGAGCTTTATAGCTGTGTGAGAATGTGAACTTTGGTCTCCCCAGGTCTTAGTCTGACACACTAACAAACTCAGTACATCAACCATAGGATCCATTGGGTGGCATTCAACTTAGTTCTACGAATAAACCCACTGAAATTAATGACCTCAGCCATGCCCATTGTTTTCAATGGATCTACTCTAAGTAAGAGCATCATTGGATCCTACCCATTGATAGTCCTGGATTCTGTTGTCGTGCGTGCGTACACACAAATATTAAGGTCATTATTGATTACAGCAATTTTGTTTTAATTGGTGCTATTAATGCTCTTTTTAGGTAACGGAACAAACAGATCAGAACACAGTGACTTTCAAAATTCCTTGTGAAAGAAGGAATAATGTTTTAATGTATTAATCCCCCTTAATCCTGTCAGACCTCCAGAGAATTTCTACACGGGCTGACAGTCATAGCAGCAGCAGCTTTTCAAAGAGTGGGTGTCTCTTTCTCTCTCTCTCATCTCTGTGTAGCTCTACATGGTTCTTAAAATATCTCTTAGATTTTTTTGGCAATAGCTGGGATGATGATGTTGAAGGGGGTAGCAAATTATAGTGAATTCAGAAAATTTGGAACCTTAATCTTTGTAAAAGGGTATATAGGCAGCCTTATCAGGCTCAGGCACTCTTAGTGGTGCTCTGTATTCCTGAGGTCTGTCATATGTACATGAATAGCAGGGCCTTTCATTTGGGGGTGTCTGCCCTTTAGAATGCACTCTCAATGAACAGCAAGCAGGCACCTACAACACTGGTGTTGCCTGGAAGGTGACCCAACTAGCATGTCCACTGAACATGACCCTCCTCCAGTGTGTTGACTCCCTAGATTAACAAGCTGATATATCTAAAGAGGAGTTACCTATTGACTCATGACAGTCTGCTAGCAGCAAAACTGAGGCTCGGAAGAGAATGTTAAAGCTGTAAGTTCTGTTAAACACTGACCCTCACCTCTCTCCTATACAACCCCCCCTCCTTTCGCAGCATGCTTTCTTGAGCAGACATCTATACTTCCTCTGCAGTGTGCCAGTAATGATCCCCCTGTAGCAAGTTGTTCAGGGATGCTTCATAAGAAGCTATTCATAAACAAAATTAATATAATGGTCATTAATGATTTATTTAATGCAGGAACTGCTGCATTCTTCCCTTGGTCACAAAAACATTTTTTTTTATTATTTCCGGAAGATTTGTAAACCACTTGATCATAGAGCTAGAGCTCTTCAGGTGGTATACAAATACAGTCATAGATGAAACACAGCTACAATCCACAAACCATTAAAAAAAGATCCACAAACCATTTTAAAAAACAAAAAACCAAACATACAAACAAAAGCTAAAACAAAGCTAAAACCAACATAACTTTTCATAGATTCCCAGGTGAAGTGATGGTTTCCTCAACTATAACCTGGTTAATCTTGGTTCAGATTAAAACTTTAGGAAATGTACAGAAAAGTCAGCTTTCTTCACTGAAACTTCAAGAGAAACCAGTGGTGTCTTACATAGAATCTTAGAACTGGAAGGGATCCAATGTAGGAATCTCAGCTAAAGAATCCATGACAGATGGAAGTTCAACCTCTGCTTAAAACCCCCCAAGGAAGGAGAGTCCACCACCTCTCGTGCTTGATTGGACTTGTTGGGTAGAAGGCAGGGAGACCCAACAGTAAATGAAGCCAGAGCCAATGACAGACAGAGCCACCTAAGTCTGTCCCTATCCTCCTCCCACCTGAATTCTACAAGGGAAACACTGAGGGGGAAGCCAACAGCTATGGCTGTGAGTTAGAAGGCAGACAGGCGATGAGTGGTTGAGAATAAAGTGAGTCTAGTGGGGCTGTGCTCCACTTGCTATAATATGGACCAGCCTCAGGAACCATCACAGTCCCAGTTCTGAGCAACAGCCAGGCCACTGGCACCAATGGGGAGGGGAGCCAGTCAAGTCTACCTTGCCCACATCACGTGCAGAGGGGCAAGAGTGAAGCCTGATTCCTGAACTTCTGGTGTTTGAGACCCTCAAACAGGGTCTTCCCTGAGTCTGGCCTTCATGATGAAGCAAATCCCACCCTACCTGTGCCCACTTACCATGCAAAACATACAGAGAAGGTGTGATGGGATGGTGAGCTGCTTGTGCGTAAAATCCTAGTCCCTCAGAGTTTGGCTAAGTCCACAAACCTCTGTCTGTGACGGAGCTCCTTAAGCATGGCTCCATCAGTCGCTCGTTGAATCGGACAGTGGGCGTTTACGGAACTTCTTCCAGCATAAAAGCTCCTTAACGGAAACGCGTCTTCTGGACTCTCGGCGTGACAGTTTCCGGCGAGGAGTGGGTGTCCCTATAGGAGGTCCTGAAACCTCCCCACTGTTCTCGCTTGAAGTGTCTCTGAGCCCTCCCTCCGACTCACTTTCCCTTGGAACTCCACTTCTCCCCCTGCTGGTTCCCTCCTCAGCTGAATGGTCTCTCTCACCCTCCGTGAGCCCTTTCACCTCCTGCGTCTCAGATGGCAGTTCCCTGACATCCACCTCCCCTCCAGGGCCCCCTTCACCCCCTTCCCTCCCCTCCTCTGCGGGAGGCGAGGGAGCAAAACCCCTGAAGGAACCTCCCTCATCTTCCGAATTTCGAACACTTCCCTCCACCTGTTGCTGTTTCCGGTTTCCAAGTACTCCTCCTCATCGGAGTCTGTTCCTTCTTCCAACTCCGATTCCCTGAATCCTTCCAGTTCCTCCTCATCGTCGGTGGTGCCAAAGTACTCCCTCCGGAACCTCGCTACTGGCTGAGGTTTCCTGGGGAACCTTTGGTGGAACGTTTTGATCAAGATCTCGTCACGAACCTCCTCTGCCGTCACCCAGGTGTTTTCCGACTCCGGTTCCCCTTCCCACGCGACCAAATACTCCACCTGATTACCCTTCCACCTGGAGTCGATGATTTCCGCCACATGGTTGCTGCTTTCCCTTTCTTCTATGGCTGGCCCCCGTGTGGATACCCCTTCACCTTCCCCCCTATATGGTGACAGTAATGACCTGTGGAATACTGGGTGCAGTTTCATGTGGTTCGGTAACCGGAGTCTGAAAGCCACTGGGTTGACCTGTTGGATGACCTCAAATGGTCCCAATCTTTTGGGTCTCAATTTCTTGCAACCCCCCTTGAACGGCAACCCTTGGGTTGATAGCCAGACCTGACTCCCCACCCTAATGGTTTCACCTTCCCTTCTGCTCTTGTCTGCCTGCCTCTTATATTCTTCTTTGGCCCTTTCTAAGTTGAGTTGGAGTTGACGATGGATCGCTTCCATTTCTTCTACAAAATGTTCAGCGGCCGGGACACTCCATCTCTCCCCTCCTCCCCCTGGAAACGCCCTGGGGTGGCACCCATAATTAGCCAAAAAGGGGCTCATCCCGGTGGACACATTCTCTGCATTATTGTAAGCAAATTCCGCTAGCGCCAACCTTTCGACCCAATCGTTCTCTCTGTCATTGACATAACACCTCAGGTATTGTTGGAGGATACCGTTTGCCCTCTCCGCCTGCCCATTGGTCTCAGGGTGCCTGGCAGTCGAAAAGTTGACCTCTACGTGCAACAAGCTCATAAGTTTCCTCCAGAATCTGGACGTGAACTGTTTCCCTCTGTCGGAGACCACCCTCAAGGGGGCTCCATGCAGCCTAAAAATGTGTTCTACAAACAATTTCGCTGTCTCTTCCGCCGTGACTGCATGTGAGCAAGCTACAAAGTGACCCATCTTAGTTAACAGGTCTACTACGACTAGTATGGCGGTTTTCCCCTGGGATTTAGGCAGATCAGTCATAAAATCTATTGATACCGCCTCCCACGGTCGTTCTGGTGTGGGTAACGGTTCTAATAACCCCGCTGGCGCCCGCCTTTCTCCTTTGGCTCTCTGGCATTGGTCACACCTTCTCACATACTCCCGTACATCCTCCCTCACCTTGGGCCACCAAAACTCCCTGGTCACCAACCACATGGTCTTGTGTTGCCCAAAATGCCCCGCTGTGGGGTTGTCGTGCAGCTGTTTGAGTACTCTCCCCCTCAATTCCCCTTCGGGTATATATAGTGCCCCTTTGTAATACAATGCCCCGTTTCTTTCTTCAAAACCTCCGGGGTCTTCTCCCTCTCTCCTTAAACCTCTGAGCTTATCCTGGGCGTATTCATCATTTACCGTTCCCTCTACCAGTTCTCTTTGCCCCACCCAGGCCGCCCCACACACCCAGTGGTCCTCTGGGATAATATGTCTCTCTTCAGGTGCTCCCTCCCCCTCCAAATATTCAGGTTTGCGTGAGAGAGCGTCCGCTCTGATGTTTTCTGGACCTGGCACATAGCAGATTTCAAAATGGAATTTGGAGAACTCCTGGGCCCACCTCACTTGTCGTTGGTTGAGCACTCGTGCCGTTCTCCAATACTCCAAATTCTTGTGGTCCGTACACACTTGCACCTTATGCTGTGCGCCAATTAGTAAATGTCTCCATCTCCGGAACGCTTCGTGAATGGCGAGTAGTTCTCGGTCATATACGGTGTAGTTCCTCTCGGATTTGTTCAGCTTACGCGAAAAGAAGGCACACGGTCTCCATTCCGACTTATTGCTCCCTGGCTGAAGCAGCACCGCCCCCACCGCCCGGTCTGAGGCATCAGTTTCCACTCTCATGGGTTTTTGTAAATCCACATGCAGGAGCTGTTCTTCCGAAGCGAATGCCCTTTTCAATTCCTCAAATGCTTGCTCCGCCTCCGCCGTCCAAACAAATTTCTTCTTGCTGCTTAGACAGTCCGTGATGGGAGCCGTTAAGTGGGCAAAGTTCTTGATGAATTTACGGTAAAAGTTCCCAAACCCTAAGAACCTTTGCACATCCTTTTTCGTTTTCGGTGTCTTCCATTCCAGCACCGCCTGGACCTTGCCTGGATCCATGGCTAATCCCTTGTCTGATAAGCGGTACCCCAGGAATTCCACCTCCTTGGTGTGAAACTGACACTTCTCCAATTTCACCCACAGCTGGTTTGCTTGCAGCTGGCTCAGCACTTCCCTGACATCCTTTACATGCTGCTCCTCATTCTCTGAATATATCAGCACGTCATCGAGGAAGGCCACGCAATTCTTGTAGAGCAAAGGTCCCAGGACATGGTTCATGAGCGATTGAAAACAGGCGGAGCCTGCTTGCAATCCGAATGGCATAACTAAATATTCAAAAGCCCCCAAAGGGGTGAACATGGTTGTTTTCCATTCATCCCCTTTCCTTATTCGTATCAGGTTGTATGCCCCTCTCAGGTCCAGTTTCGTGAATATTTTTCCCTTCCTCACCCTGGTCAAAATGTCATCGATCCTGGGCATGGGGAAAGTCACTGGTTCTGACACGGCATTTAGCCGCCGGTAGTCCACTACAAGCCTGGGTTTATCCGTGTTTTTTTTGTCCACAAAAAACACTGGGCTCCCCCCCACCGCTCTGGACTCTCTGATGAAACCCCTCTTCAGGTTTTTATCAATAAACTCCCTTAACTCCTGCATTTCCCTGTCTGACATGGCGTACAGCTTGCCCACGGGGAGCTGGGCCCCAGGGACCAGGTTAATTTGGCAGTCAAAGTCTCTATGCGGTGGTAGTTTATCTGCTCCCCTTTCGCTGAAGACCTTGCTCAGGTCAGCGTATTGTTTGAGCACCTTCCCTTTGTCCGCCACTTCCGTCCCTGCTAGAAAGGCTTTTGCCCCTTCTGGCACCTTTCCTTCTCTGCAGTGTTCCAGGCAATGTGCTGACCCAAAGGAAACCACTCTCTGATGCCAGCCCACTAGCGGGTCATGCAACGCTAGCCAGCTCATTCCCAAAATGACGGGAGCCCCTCCCAGGGTGGCCACATTGAACGCTATCCTTTCGGTGTGCCTGGCCACCCTCATAACCATTGGGACGGTCTGTAGGCTAACTTCTCCTCCCAACAGCTCCCTCCCATCGATAGTGGTCACCTGCAGGGGGTTGCTTAAAGGGAGTATCTGTATCTGATGTTCAGCTGCAAACTCCTTACTCATAAAATTACAGGAGCTGCCTGAGTCCAACAGCGCCTTTGTCTTTAGTGGGTATCCGTTTGCCAGCTCTAGCAACACCTCTATTACTAGGGCTGGTCTTGGAGGTTCCGGAGTGGGCACTTTTACTGCTCCTTGGCCTGGCTGCAGTGCCCTGACGGTGGCAGCCAGGCGTTGGCTTTTACTGGCTCCTGGATTCCCTCCTCCTTCCCCCCAACAGCTCCCGCCATCCCTTGCCATTCCTTTCTTTGCGGGCAGACTCTGGCAAAGTGACCTGGCTGCTGGCAGATATAACATTTCTTAGCGCTCTTTCCCTCCTTCTTCCTCCCTTCACTGGGATTTGAAACTGCGCGCGCGCTGTTCCAACTTCCATTGGCTCTCCTGGCGGGAAACTTGGCTCTGGAATCTCTGGAATGCGGAAATCCCTCCAACGCTCTCCTTTCCCCTCCCGCTTCTCCAAGGCTCTTGCCTCCTGGCGCGCTCCAATGGTCAGCGCTGATTTGGTCAGCTGGTCCATAGACTCCGCCCTGGGTGCCCGGGAAAGTTCGTCTTTCACCGCCGAAGAAAGTCCCTCTTCAAAGAGCATTTGAATGGGTTCCGCCGATAGGTCCCACCCCAATTTATGTATCAACATTGTAAACTCAGTCCAGTACTCACGAACCGATCGGCTACCCTGTTTGCAAGCCATCAATTGTCTGCGCACCAGTCCCTGTTCAATCTCGCTGGAAAACATCAAATCCATGGCGCGAAAAAACTTCCTCGTGTCCTTCAGCATTTCACTATTCCCTGCCATCAGGGGTCTAACCCAGTCTCTCGCCCCCCCCCCTTCGAGATGGCCGATCACAAACGCCACTCGCGATGCCTCGTCGGGAAAGTCGTTAAACTGCAGTTCGAGAGCATACTGCATCTCTGTCCTAAAGGCTTGGTAGTTCCTGGGGTCCCCCCCAAACTTCTGCACCAATCCTGGCATCTTTCTTGCTAGTGTAGCGCCTTTTGCCTTTTCTGCATCCTGCGCCCTCCTTTCCTCTAGCCTTGCCATTTGCAGTGCTAGCTGGACTTCCAACACCCTGTACCTTTCTTCCAGGCTTGGACCCTCTCCAGCTCCTCCTGCTCCCCCGGCTCCGGCTGGGTTGCTCATGATGCCTCTCTGCACAAGCTGCTTTCAGGGACTGTCCGATTGCTGTGATGGGATGGTGAGCTGCTTGTGCGTAAAATCCTAGTCCCTCAGAGTTTGGCTAAGTCCACAAACCTCTGTCTGTGACGGAGCTCCTTAAGCATGGCTCCATCAGTCGCTCGTTGAATCGGACAGTGGGCGTTTACGGAACTTCTTCCAGCATAAAAGCTCCTTAACGGAAACGCGTCTTCTGGACTCTCGGCGTGACAGTTTCCGGCGAGGAGTGGGTGTCCCTATAGGAGGTCCTGAAACCTCCCCACTGTTCTCGCTTGAAGTGTCTCTGAGCCCTCCCTCCGACTCACTTTCCCTTGGAACTCCACTTCTCCCCCTGCTGGTTCCCTCCTCAGCTGAATGGTCTCTCTCACCCTCCGTGAGCCCTTTCACCTCCTGCGTCTCAGATGGCAGTTCCCTGACAGAAGGGATACCAAAGTGTGTGGCTCCAGGCTCTTGGGCTGTCTGGTCAAGGCCTTCAGCCATGTAGGATGTAGCACAGTTATAGTGGGAGACCTTTTCCTCATGATCAACTTTTTGGGAACCATATGGTGAATATGAGCAGCATGAAAGGTAAGAGTGGGTGTGACCAGAAGCAAAAAGTAGCCAAGCTAAGGGAGAAAATGGGCAAAGTATTGGATGTGACATTTATCTGTGTGCATTATGCTATATTGCAGGCACACAAAATTCAGAGGTGTCCACACACACACACACACACACACCCCCCTCTATCAATCCATCCATCCTGGCAAGCATTATCACAATTCAAGGGCACACTCCAGCCAGGCAGAGACATTTTGGAGGACTTGGAACAGGGCTGGTGAAAGGTGTGGCCTCAGGAGAGCAGTGTGTGGCATGGGGAAGAGTCCTGGGGGCCAATTAGAGAGTTCTGGAGGGCCACTTTTGAGCCCTGGGCCTGAGGCTCTGCACCTATGACATAAGGCATCCCTTGGAGCTAGGATTCCAGTCAAACTACTTGCTTGTACCCAGTGATCTATCTTTGGCCTTGGAAGCTTTACCTCCGATTCTCTTGCTTCTTCCAGGCTCTACAACTTCATTGGCTTCCTGTATCATAACTCATAGCTTTAACCAATTAATTTCAGACTTCTGTTTCGTTATACAGTTCTCTTATAATTTGACTTCCCACCTTCCCTTCCATGCTGTTTTTATACCCATCCCTTTTATATACTGCATAATCTTACACTTTTCATCTAATACATATTCCTCTATTACATCAAACATTTCTTCTAATATATAATCCTCTATTTCATGTATTATCATTTCTTCCCATTGCTCAAATTTTAAATCCTACCTGTGATGCCTCCTCCTGTTCCATCATAAATGGCATCCACTTTTCCATAAATTGTCCATTGTGTTGATTTCTTATTCTTGCTGTTAGCTTAGCCAGTTCTGCATAGTCCATTAAGTTTAGGAACCATTCTTCTTTTGTTGAACTTCTTTCCAGTTCTGCACATATAAGATTCTGACTGTTGTTGTTGCATACATAAATAATTTAATCATCTTCTTGAGAGCTCTGACATTCTCTCTGTTGTTTCTTGCTACTTTCCATTAAGAACCAAAACCTGTTTTCTTCCCAGGTGTGCTGTCGTTGCTGGCAGGGGTGGGAGGGGGGCTGACTGCTACAATAAGCACATGTACACAACAGCACCATCAAAGCACATGGACAACCTTGATGATCTGGAAGAGAACTCTTGGGAGAAAGCAAGCTTTTCTTCAGTTTTCTCCAAGAAAGCAAGCTGGTTCAGAACTAAGCTAAGAGATTGCTGTTTACCATGTATTGCAAGGAAGACATGCACTTTCCAAATGGCTCATACAGCACTTGCAATATGCCTCTGAATGCCAGTTGTTGGGAATCACAAGCAGATAGTGTGCTTTTGCACTCAGGTCGTGCTTCTGGGCTTCCCATGGGTATCTGGTTGGTCACTGTGAGAACAGAATACTGCATTAGGTGGGCCTTTGGCCTGATCCAGCAGTATTCTCTTTATGCTCTTATGTGATGTCATGCTAGTTCACCTTTTGCAAGCAATACCAGTCCTTGCCAACAGCTGAAGCACAAACGTAACTCAGAATGTCACCAAATGAAATCTGACTGGGCAAATGATTCCAGATCAGTCAGCATCTTCAAATGCCTAAATTGTCGACTTCCGGGTTAGCGCCATCGGCTAATGGCGGATTCCCTCCGAGCTCCGGAGGGAATCGGCTCCGCAGGATCCGGGTCTTGCCGCTGCGGCGATGCGGGGACCCTCAGAAATCACAGGCGCTGAAGCCTGTGAACTTGGTGACTCGGCGGGCACCATTTGTGCCCCCCTGACCCGCGAAGGAGCCTTTTTAAAGGCTTCGGAACGGGGGACGGGGTGAGCGGCGCGGTGCTGAGAGTCGACTGCTTCTCCTGCGGAGTGAAGCCACATGCCATGGTCGGAGAATGCTGACTTCTTCTTGTGAACAATTGGACTCTAAAAGCAACAACCCGTGAGTAATACGGAAATTGGATTTGTAAAGAAAAAATTTTTTTTGAATTAGGCACGATCGGGGAAGGCGCAAACAGGAAGTCCGTCTCCCCGTCTTATAAATAATCTAAAGCAAGGACTAGCTAACTAAGGTCGAGAGAATTTCTTCTTCTTTATTGGGTAAAAGACATTAATTTCACGATTTGGCAGTATAAGTAATTTCACTGGAGGATAAGAGCTAATTTTGAGAGCTGAAGTGCCACCCCCCCGGACCCGGGAGTGATCCGCGAGAGAGCCTGTTGAGGAAATATAGAAGAGTTTGACAGCTGTCAAATTAGCTGTCAAGAAGGAAAAATAGAACTTTGTTTCTGCTATCTCTGCTGGATATATTTGCTACAATTTGGTTATATTTTGTTGAAAACAAGGAAGAACTGATACAAACTAACTTGATTTTTGGATTTGAACTGGAAGGAAGATAAAGTAACCAAAATCCCTCTAGAGGGGATTTTGGGACATTACAAGAATGGCTGAAGGAGGAAAAATTCAAGCTAAATTGGACAGAGTGTTTATTCTCTTGGGAAAGTTACAAGGCCAAATTGATGTTTTGGCTACAAATGTTGCAACTCTGGACTTAACAGTAAACAAATCCATTGAATTTGATAAGGACTTGACTCATGAAGTCCATGCAGCTGGACAAGAAGAGAAACTTGAAAGATTTGAGAGTGTGGAGAAAGAGATATATGTTGTTTCTGAGGAAAAGGAAGGAGGAGATGTAATGTTGCAGATGACAAAGGAGAGCCAGAGGCCTGACATGATCGCTACAAAGGAAAATAAGTACTGGATGATGAAAATCTGTTTTGAATTGAAGATTGAAGAATGGAGAGATCTCCTTATGTGGAGATCTGAAGACCTATGGATTACAAATTTGATTAAGGTGAAAGTTGGAGCTTTTGGGACATTTGGACTTAAAAGGAGTAAGAAACAAGATTCAGGCTCCACTTTTAAGTATGGAGGTCTGGCTGGAAGAAATATGGACCCTATCGGGACAGAGCTTCTCCGAGATCTGGTGTTTAATATTAAGGACTACCAAAAAAACCGGCAGAGAGGAATTGAGAGAGAATTAAGAGCCTCGGACGTGAGGTCTCCAGGCTGATAGTAGACTAAGACTGATGGACATTTGTTGGGGATTGAAACCGGGAAAGGGGTGGGGTGGGGTTTGGGAATCCAAAGGGTGCAGAATAATAATCTGTTTTTTTTATTTTGTTTGTTATTAGTATGAAAATTGGGGAATTCGTGGAAGGGAATTTGGGTCGACTTTAGAAAAAAGTTTTAAGAATGAGCACTGATGTTTAAATACTGATGTTTATAAGTTAAAATTGGTTGTTTTTTTAAAATGAATTAAATATAAAAAGGTCAAAAATTGGGGACAAGAACTTGTTGAATTAACAATTTGAATTGGAATATAAGAAGGGGAGGTGTGGGGAAGTCAGGGAAATATGTTATTGAAAATAAGGATTGTAAACTTTATGTGTTTTTAACTTTTTTGTTTTTTCTTTTTGATTTTTTAATGTATAAAGGTGGAAAAACTCAATAAATATCTTTTTTAAAAAAAAATGCCTAAAATGTCACTCCAATTAAGGAGGGTGGTGGTGTGTGTATTCCGCACCCAATGAAAAAGTAATGGAGATACTAATGTGAAACTTTATGACACTGCAGGTGACCATTTCCTGGCATAGCTGTGGACCTTCCCCATCGCAGAGGTCTTTGTATCACAGATGGCATTTTACATATAGCAGTAAAATGAAACTTAGAACTTTTGACATATGTGGTTTTTTATGCTTTTCCTTGTCCTCATGGAAGCCCATTGGGCTTCAAGCGATATCCCATTTTGCATACATCAGCTTAATGTTCAAAGGGAGCAGATGGGACTTCCGGGTTAGCGCCAGCGATAATGGCGGATTCCCTCTGATCTCTGAGGGACCAGCTCCGTGGGATCGGGTCTGACCGCTGCGGCGAAGCGGGGCCCCATTTTAAAATCACAGGCGGGTGAAGCCTGTGAGTGTGGGACTCAGCGGGCACCTTTAGCGCCCCTCCAAATTGCGAAGGGACCCTGTTTCTGGGCTCTGGAGCAAAGCGGGGAGAGTGGCGTGGTACTGTGAGCGACGACTGCTTCTTCCGCGGAGCGAAGCCACACAGCCGTTATCGGAGAGCGCTGACTTTTTCCTGGACAATTTGGCTGCAAGAAACAACTACCTGTTAGTAGGATTAAATTGGATTAAAAAGGAAAGTAAATTAGCAAATTCGGCACCGAAACGGGGGAAGTATAAACAGGAAGTCTGCTTCCTGTTTCTTGTATACAGAACAAAGCAAAGAGACTGTGAGCTAGAACTGTGAAAGTAACTTTTAAAAGGGTCAAAATCCGAACGTCAGACAGAAGACTTCCCCTCCAGATTGCAGGAAAGGAGGGGAAAAGATTTGAATTTTAAATTGAACAAACTAAAAACAAAGGTTTTGGGGAAAAATTTAACAGAGAATGAAAGAGAGAGGTTTCAGAATGAGACAGGTTTAACAGTGGTTAAGAAAGTGAAATACCTGGGGCTTAATATGACTGCCAAAAATGTGAATTTATTTAAAGATAATTATGAAAAATGTTGGGCGGAAGTGAAAAAAGACTTGGAAATTTGGTCAAATTTGAAGCTTTCACTGCTAGGCCGTATTGCTGCGATAAAGATGAATGTATTGCCAAGAATGTTATTTTTGTTTCAAACATTGCAAATTTTGGACAAAATGGATTGTTTCAAGAAGTGGCAGAGAGATATTTCTAGATTTGTCTGGCAGGGCAAGAAGCCCAGAATAAATTTTAAAATTTTAACAGATGCAAAGGAAAGAGGTGGATTTGCCCTGCCAGACCTTAAACTGTATTATGAATCAGCAGCTTTCTGCTGGTTGAAAGAATGGCTACTCCTTGAGAACACAGACATTTTGGATTTGGAAGGCTTTAACAATGTATTTGGTTGGCATGCATATCTGTGGTATGATAAGGTCAAAGCACATAAAGCATTTAAAAATCATATTGTCAGGAAAGCACTATTTAATGTCTGGATAAGATATAAAGATTTACTTGAAAATAAAACCCCAAGGTGGCTGTCACCGATGGAAGCGAAGGCTCAGAAAAAGCTCAATATGGAGGCCAAATGGCCGAAATATTGGGAAATTTTGGAACAAGCAGGAGACAAATTGAAATTGCAGAGTTATGAAAAACTAAAGAATAAAGTGCGAGATTGGCTTATAATCAGGACAAAAAAATTGGATTCCAGGTGGAAAAATCAAAATTGGAAACAGAACTGTTAGAGCCCAAAACTAAGATTTTGTCAAGGATGTATAACTTGCTGTTGAAATGGAATACACAGGATGAAACGGTGAAATCTGCTATGATTAAGTGGGCACAAGATGTTGGACATAATATTATGTTTGCTGACTGGGAACAGTTATGGACCACAGGTATGAAGTTTACGGCATGCAATGCCTTAAGAGAGAATATTATGAAAATGATATACAGGTGGTACATGACCCCAGTCAAGCTGGCAAAAATTTATCATTTGCCCAATAACAAATGTTGGAAATGTAAAGAAACAGAAGGTACATTCTTCCACCTTTGGTGGACGTGCCAAAGGATTAAGGTTTTCTGGGAGATGATATATAATGAAATGAAAAAGGTATTTAAATATACCTTCCTGAAGAAACCGGAGGCCTTTCTCCTGGGCATTGTCAGCCAATTGGTGCCAAAGAAGGATAGAACTTTCTTTATGTATGCTACGACAGCAGCAAGAATACTTATTGCAAAGTATTGGAAGACACAAGATCTACCCACCCTGGAAGAATGGCAGAAGAAGGTGATGGACTACATGGAATTGGCAGAAATGACCGGCAGAATCCGAGACCAGGGAGAAGAGTCGGTGGAAGAAGATTGGAAGAAATTTAAAGACTATTTGCAGAAATATTGTAAAATTAATGAATGTTAGAATGATGTTGGATGAAAAGTTATGTGGTTTTTAGCTATAATGCTATAAGGAGTATGAAAAAATTGGACTATGAACAGACAAAAATCTAATGTTACATTATTTTAAGATTAAAGATTAGGATAAGTAAAGAGGGGAAGGATTTGCTGAACTAACAAATTAAACTGGAATACAAAAAGGGAGGTTTGAGGAGGTCCGGGAATCAAGCAAATGAAAGAATGTGATGGAAAGATGGAATTGTTTTTTATTTGTATTTTTTTCTTTTTTCTTTTTTCTTTTTTTATTTTGTAAAACCCTAATAAATATCTCTTAAAAAAACAAACAAAGGGAGCAGATGGGATGCCGGCCTGTACTTCTTGCTTCAGTTGGTAAAATAGGAATGGGGAGAACAGAGAGAGAGAAAGTGAGCCTGTAATATTAAAGAGGAGAAAGAAGGAAAAGATGGTGCCTTATTCATAAATGCAATATGTAGTGACGGCCACCTCACAAGGTTCCCGGTACTTCCACTTCATTGATCAGTCCCTAAATGGTTGGATGGCGCCTCATACGCCTCCTTCCAGTAACTCTTGCAGCCAACCGGGTGTCAAACATATTGCTCCAGGGCTCTGAACCTGATGGTGGCGATCAGGAGACCCCTGAACCAGAGGCCAATAGGCAGGAGAACACAGAACAACCTTTCTCTGGTACCAGGGCCTGTAGGACCAGAGCTAGGCTCCTCAATGGGCATCTTGTCCTGAGCCAGAGGAAGGAAATGCCTCACAACAATGCAGGAAGAGCGCCAGGCGGGTTTCCAGGCGTAGGAATGTCTTGCCTTCAGATCAGAGTGTTAGCCACGTTTTAGGTTGTCCACAGGAATGCCGAACCTGGGAGAGATGATCGAAGGGCAGAAACTTAGGGAACATAAAAAAGGCTTTAAAAGGCTTCATCTGCTTTCAGTCTTCAGTAGCTCAAATGAGAAACTCAAGAGCTATCCAGAGTCCTGCAACCTCACAGCTTCCTTACTGCCTTGCATTCTGTAGGCTCTGTCACCAGGACTGGACCTTGTGTTGGCATGTTGGCAGATGGGAGGGTGTACCTTTCCCCCTTTTTAATTTGGCACCTTTGAATGGAAGGGGAGTGCCTAATCTTCAGGTCAGAGGGTTGGCCCTTTAAGAACCTCACAAGAGGGAGGAACCTAGGGGAGGGAATCTGGAAGCAGAGGCTTAAAAAAATACCTCAGCTTATGTTCAATCTTTGTTGAAGCAAGTTGCTCACTTGGAGCTCTGTGTGACTCTGCAACATCTTGGCTACAGAACCAAACCAGGACATAATGTTTGGCTTTCCAGAGGGTATGGCAGTAACCACCATGAATAAAAATAAGTATCCTTACAATTCTGTAAAAATGTCCTTCAGCCCTCAACTCTTATTCATTCTTCTTATGTCAAATCCATTGTGATTCTACCCTGCGTCAGTAATATTCAGAGTAGATCCATTTAAAATAATGGAAATTATTAGTAATTTCAATGAATCTTCTCAACTCTCAGTACAGTGGTACCTCGGGTTACAGACGCTTCAGGTTACAGACTCCGCTAACGCAGAAATAGTACCTCAGGTTAAGAACTTTGCTTCAGGATGAGAACAGAAATTGTGCGGCGGTGCCACGGCGGCAGCGGGAGGCCTCATTAGCTAAAGTGGTACCTCAGGTTAAGAACAGTTTCAGGTTAAGAACGGACCTCCAGAACGAATTAAGTTCTTAACCCTAGGTACCACTGTAAAAGTTAATTAGATACAACCCACTATCTTTCTTATATTCCTTCCAAAACATATTCTAAGAATTTATATATTCGGTTTTATTGTACCAGTAAACTTTAGTTTTCAGTGAGTCTTTTTGTATGTTTAGGGGTGCCTTCCCAATGATAGATAGATAGATAGATAAGAGTTATTGTGTCAGAAGGGAGTATGGATGCTTGCGAAGATAACAGCCAGGACTCCAGCCTGTCTTTTCAGGATTTATTGAGTGCAAACTTATGTACAGTGCAGAAGTTTCAAAAACATGTCTGCCTCAACCACTAGCAGAATCTGGAAGTGCCCCCCTCCTATTTTCCCTCCAGCAAAAAAGACCCGGAAGACCCCCCTCTCCGTCTTTTTTCCTTACGTGGAAAACAAAGCGACGGAAACTGCTCATTCCTTTCCTTGGTAGCAGTCTTTTGGCTCCGCTCTCTCTCGTCTTCCGTGTCTCCTGAAAGCTGCCCCTCCCCAGACTCTGATGAAGTGCAGCTGCTCAGCAGAGGGGGAGGCTCTCTGTACATTTCTCTCTCTCCCTCCTCCCCTGCAAACAGATCCCTGACATCCATCCGAGGGGGGAATCCTAGGAAGACGCCGTCGTCCTCTTCTGTGTCCTCAAAAACAGCCTCCCAGCCCTCCCACAGCCCTGTTAGCTTGGGGCGATCCTCGGGGTGTCCTTCTGCAGCAAAGCTCCCGGCGATCCCCCCCCCCCCGGTGCCCAGTCGTCACTTTCCGAGGGTGACAAACCTTCGAAATCTCCCTCGTCCTCGTTTGGACCAAACACTTCCGTAAAGAACCTCCCCAGGGGTTTTGGTTTGTCTGGGAAGAGAGCATGGGACTCCTCCATCAGAAACTCCTCTGTGATACAACTCTCCGGAACCCAAGCGTTTTCCGAGCTGGGCGCCCCCTCCCAGGCCACTAGATACTCTAGTTGCTGCCTGTTCCACTGGGAGTCCAGTATCTCTGTGACCCCATTGCATTTCTCCCTCTCTACTACGTCTGGTGTTGTGGGCACCACCTCCCCCCCTCCCTGTAGGGCGACAACAGTGACCTGTGGAAGACTGGGTGGATCCTCATATTGTCCGGCAGCCTCAATTTAAAGACCACGGGATTGACCTGTTGGATGACCTCAAAGGGCCCCACCCTCCTAGCCTTCAGATTTTTGCACCCACCCCTCCAGGTCAGCCCCTGCATGGACAACCACACCTTATCCCCCACCCGGAAGACCTCCCCTGGTCTTCAATGCCTGTCTGCCTCCCTCTTGTACACCTCCTTGGCCCTCTCCAGGCTCAACTGGAGCTGTTGGTGAATGGCCTCCATTTCTTCCTCAAACTGCTCTGCGGCTGGCACGCTCCACGTTTCCTCCCCCCGTCCCAGAAAGGCCCTGGGGTGACATCCGTAATTGGCAAGGAAGGGACTCATCCCTGTGGACACGTGTTCAGCGTTGTTTTCTGTGAACTCTGCCAGTGCTAACCTCTCCACCCAATCATTCTGTCTCTGGCTGACATAACAGCGCAAGTACTGCTGCAAAATGGCATTTGCTCTCTCGGCTTGTCCGTTGGTTTCGGGGTGCCTTGCTGTCGAGAAGCTCACCTCTACCTGCAACAAGCCCATGAGCTTGCGCTAAAAACATGAGGTGAACTGCATTCCCCGATCAGAAATTACCCTTGAAGGAATCCCATGCAGTCGAAACACGTGCTCCATGAACAACTTTGCGGTCTCCTCCGCGGTCACTGCATGGGAACATGCCACAAAGTGACACATCTTGGTCAGCAGATCCACCACCACCATGACTGCTGTCTTACCTCTGGATGTGGGCACATCCATTATGAAATCTATGGACACCACCTCTCATAGCCTCCCGGGTGTGGGCAAAGGTTCTGGTAACCCTGCCGGTGCCGCCCTCTCTCCCTTAGCCCTCTGACATTAGTCACAACCACGCACATATTCTCGCACATCCTCCCTCACTTTGGGCCACCAAAAGTCCCTTGTAACTAACAGCATGGTCTTGTGTTGCCCAAAATGCCTCGCAGTGGGGTTGTCATGGAGCTGTTTGAGAACTTTGGCCCTTAGGGACTCCCCTGGCACATACAGTGCCCCCCCCCCCGGTAGAACAACAGCCCCCTTTCTCCTCAAAGCCCCCCTCAGCTCCCACTCCCTCCTTGAGTTCGCTCAGCTTCCTGTGAGCAAAGGCATCATGTCTGGTCAGTTGCACTAGTTCAGCTTCCTCTGCAAGTGCCCCTCCACAAGTCCATTTGTCCTCCGGGAACATGAGCCTGGCCACGGGAGGTCCCTCTTCCTCCCAGTACTCTGGTTTGTGAGATAGTGCATCCGCCCTCACATTCTGCTCTCCTGGGACGTACTGGATCCTAAAGTTAAAGCTGGCAAAAAACTCCACCCAGCATATTTGCCTTTGACACAACACACACACAGTCTGCCAGTACTCCAGGTTCTTGTGATCCGTGCACACCTATATCTGATGCTTCGCCCCAATCAGGAAGTGCCTCAACTGCTTAAAGGCTGCAAAAATCACCAGCAATTTTTTGTCATAGATACTGTAGTTTTGCTCCGATTTGTTCAGTTTCCTGGAGAAAAAGGCGCACGGCCTCCAATCTCCTCCCGCATCTTGCTGCAACAGGACTGCTCCGATGGCCCGATCTGAAGCATCAGTTTCCACTCGCAGCAGCTTGTTGGGGTTCACGTGCAATAACTGCCCCTCCGATGCAAAAACCTTCTTCAGTTTCTCAAATCCCCTTTGTGCCTCCTCAGTCCACTGAAACTTCTTCCCTCTGAGGCAATCAGTTATGGGCGCCGCCAAAAGAGCAAAATTCTTGATAAACTTTCTGTAGAAGTTGCTGAAGCCCAGGAACTGCTGCACATCCTTCTTTGTCTTGGGGCTTTTCCAGTCCAACACTGCTTTCACCTTCTCCGGATCCATGGCCAGACCTCTGTCCGACAGCCAGTACCCCAGGAACTCAACCTCCCGAGTGTGGAACTGGCATTTCTCCAGCTTCACCCACAAACGATGCTCCTTTAGCTTCCCCAACACCTGGCGCACATCCTTCACGTGCTGCTCCTCGTTCTCTGAGAATACAAAGATATCATCCAAGAAACAAACGCAGTTATGGTACAGTAGTGGGCCCTGGAAGGATGGCATCCGAAGGGCATAACGAGATAGTCAAATGCCCCAAGGGGGGTAAACATGGTGGTCTTCCATTCGTCTCCCTCTCGCACCCTGATGGGATTGTACGCCCCAAGGTCCAGTTTGGTGAAAATTTTCCCCCTCCGGACTCTCGCCAAAATGTCGTCGATTCTCAGCATGGGGAAGGCCAGAGGTTCCGTCAACGAATTGACAATTCTGAAATCCACTACTAGGCGGCGTTCTTTTGTCCCCCTCTTGTCCACAAAGAACACGGGACTACCTCCCACCGCCTTGGACTCCTTGATAAAACCCCTTCAAGTTTTTGTCAATAAACTCCTTCAAATCCTGTATCTCTTGGTCGGACATTGAGTACAGCTTACCCGCCGGTAGCTTGGTGTTAGGATATTTCCGTTCCACCTTAAAAGGGAGCAGGCTTTGTGAGTCACAGAGTCTGCGTATTTCCTGTTCACAGGATGTTTATGTTTTCAGTTGCTTTCGTTTTCTTCTTCTTGCCTGAACGCCGATGCAGGCGGTCATGTTTTTCTTTGTTCTGACCAACACTGAATAAACTGTAAATATGCTCTCCTGCTGTGCATCTTTTGCTGTGTGAATTCTGCTGATAGAGTGTGCACCAGCCTAAGAATGTGGCAATCTATTCTTGAGGCTTCGTGTCGCTAATTGCTGATACTGCGTGTCTACAGGAGATCGATGGATCGTCCGGCAGCCGAGCTTGGGGGCTCAGATGGCCTTTGTCTCCCTGGCAGTATCCCAACAACAGGTTTCGGGCCCAGATTCACGGCGCTTACAGGAGAGTAAGACTGCGACAGACTGCTGAGGTATGTGTTGGAAAAGCGAAAGCAGAGGCTTTTCTGAATGCCGCGCAAGAGAGTCTTTGATGTCCGGCTGGTCTAATTGGCCTGGGAGCCGAGCCAGAGGTATCGTGATTAATGGGCTGCCAAGATAAGACGTCTTTGAAGGCATAAAGGCTCACGGCTCAAGTAAAAAGCTGGAATGGAGTTTTTCCAAGCTTCTGAGGCCACTGAGTGCCCAAAGTTAAATCGGCACAATTATCAAACCTGGGCAAAATGGTGTGAGAGTTTGCTGCGTCAGTTTGGAGTGTGGCATACTGTGTCTGAAGCCCCTCCAGTTCCTCTGACAGAGAAATGGAGAGCCCAGAGTTTGAGGGCCATAGACGTAATAGTCTTGTCCGTCTCTCCAGAGGAAATAAAAACGCTTGCTGGCTACGTGACGGCACGTGAGATGTGGAATGCTTTGAAAAAAGCCCATCTGCCAGTCATCCCAGCCCAGAGTTTGACTGCATCGGAGGTCCTGGCTGTTTCCCAGAATGCGAGTGAATGCAGGGATGCTGAGGGCACCGGTTGCAAGCTGCAGGGGGAGCAGACTGTCACGTCATCCCAGGCAGCATTCCAGCCTCCAGGGGGAGCCAAGGAGTCGGCAGCTGAGAGCTCTGTTTCTCGTGGGAACCAAGGTCATCGCCTTTGCAGAGGCCGGAGGGCCAGAGGTAAACAGAGCAAGATGCCTGCAGATGGCCCGAAGCAGAGGGAGGGTGAAAAGCCCACGCCAGTGGAAAACAAGGTTTTGTTTGATGGCACAGTTTCACCAAAGGCTAAAGGCACGTCTGATGGCCAGGAGCAGGGGGGCAAGCTGCAAAAGCCCACGCCGGTGGAAAACAAGGTTTTGCTTGCCAGCAAACCTGCTCTAAAGGCCAAGGCCAGGTTTGTTGTCGACTCTGGTGCGAGTCGCCATTTGTCAAAAGACCGGCACCTGTTTATCTCCTTCACACCTCAAGATGGTGAGATCCACCTGGCTGATGGAAGGACTTTGCAAATTGCAGGAGTTGGAACTGTGAAACTTGCAAGTCTGCACACTACCATCAGAGATGTACTTTTTGTTCCAGGAGCTGCGGACAATTTGCTTAGTGTCCCACAGCTGACTCGGCGTGGTTTTGAGAGATCCTTCAAGAGGAGTGTCTGTGTCATCAGAAAAGGCAAAGAGGACATTTTGCATGCAAAGTTTATGGATGGCTTATTCTGTATAACTTATGATGACAATGCTGTTGCTGTGTCTAATGCTGATTCTTGTTGTGTTGCACAAACTAACAAGGTTCTTCATGCGGGATGCATTCACGATGCACATCAAAGATTTTGTCACCTGTCTTGGCAAGCGCTGGCCAAGATGCCTGGGTTGGTTGAAGGTTTGAACATCAACCCCTGTAAATTTCACATGAAATGTGTATCTTGTGCAGAGAACAAGGTGAAGGTTGCTCCAAAAGGCAAGGAGTCTAGCAGGCAGGCTTCCAAACCCTACCAGCTAGTGCACGCAGACCTGGTTGGTCCACTTGCGCCCTCTTTGGGAGGAGCAAGGTACTTCATGGTTCTAATTGATTCTTTTTCCAGGTACATTCATGTGTTTATGCTCGAGCAGAAATCGCAAGCATTTCCTAGCTTCAAGGCATTCTGTGCTTGGTTGGAGAATGCTCACGGTAAACGTATTGGGTGTTTGTTTACTGATCGAGGCGGGGAGTTCACTTCTCAGCAGTTTGAAGCTTTCCTGACTGAGAAGGGAATCCAGCATGACTTGTCAACGCCTAGATTGCCATGGATGAATGGGCTTGCGGAGTGAGCAAATCAAACGTTGCTGCAAGGAATGAAAACCTTGTTGCATGATGCCAATCTCCCTGACAAGTTTGGGGGGGAGGCTTTGTCGAATTTTGTTTATTCTTTTAACAGGAGACTGTCATCACCTATTGGTTGTACTCCCTATGAGAAGATGTTTGGTAACAAACCTAACGTCAAGCACATGAGAATCTTTGGTTCTGACATGTGGGTACATACCCCACAGAGCAACAAGCTTGGAAAGCGTGGGGCACATGGTTTGTTCATGGGGTACAAAAAAGGTGCATACAGAGTATGGATGACTAACTCTAAATCCATTAAGTTCACAAGGAGTGTTGAGTACAATCCTAAGTGGGGGGAAAATGTGGGAATTTTCCAGAGTTACCCAGAGGAGGATGAAGGTGATGTGAAGAAAGCAGATAATGTTGAGAAAGCTGAGGAAACTGAGGATGATGATGATGATCAGAGTTCGGATTCCAGTTCAGTGGGCGGCGCTGCTGCTGGTGTCAGTGACAGTGATGACACAGCAGACTACAAGAGCGCAAAGGCCTCAGTCAGACCATCTGATGCGTCTGACAATGAACTGGAAGAACCACTGTTCACCATTGGTCATTTTTCTCCTAAGAAAGAGGAGATGAGTCCAGAAGACTTGCGTCTGGTTCGCAGGTCTGAAAGGGCGACCAAAGGCAGACCTCCAAAGAGATTTGCTGATGAGTTTGCTAAGATGGCAACTGCTGTTCTTAGTAGCTCAGAGAACGTGTGGGAACCTTCAAGCTTCAAAGAGGTTCAGGAGTTAACCTCTATTGATGCTGAGCCTTGGCTAAATGCCATGAAGGCTGAAGTTGATTCCTTGAACAGGAACCAAACTTGGGAACTGGTACCGGAAGTCCCAGGGATGAGACTGGTTGGCAGCAAATGGGTCTTCAAAGCCAAGACAGACCAGAATGGCAAGGTTGTCAGACACAAAGCCAGATTGGTTGCCAGAGGTTTTTCACAGGTACCAGGACAGGATTACCACGAGACCTACTCACCCACCGTCAAATATGAGAGCATTCGGCTGATGCTCAAGATCGTTGCGGAGGAGAAACTGCATGTTTCCCATCATGACATTAATACAGTTTTTTTGTACGGGATTTTGGGGGAGGAGCTGTACATGCTTCCACCTGATGGAATGCAGATACAGAAGGGAATGGTCTGTAAACTGCGGAAATCCTTATATGGTCTCAAGCAGAGTGCCAGGTGTTGGAACACAAAACTCACTGAGACGTTGCTTTCTCTAGGTTTTCACCAGGGCAAAGCTGATCCATGTGTGTTTGTCAAGGAGCGGGGGGCAAAACAAACTGTATTGTTTATGTTTTGTTGATGATCTTCTGATGTTTTGGAAGAATCAGGCTTTTTACCAAAGCACCCTAGGTCAACTGAAGGAGCACTTTGACATGAAGGATCTTGGTGAGGTATCCAACTATCTTTCTCTGCAGGTGGAGAGGAACCAAGCAGGTAATTTTCTGGTACACCAGACACAGAAAATTGCTGATGTATTAACCAGGTTGAATTTGGTTGATGCAAAGCCAGCAGACACACCGATGGTGACAGGTTACCAGGTAGATAGTACTGCTGAAGCGTTTTCTGACACAATGCTGTACAGATGCATTCTAGGCAAGTTGAATTTCATTGCTAGATGTTCAAGACCTGACATTGCTGTAAGCACTAACCTGCTTAGCAGACATGCTAACAATCCTACTGTTCAGGATTGGAAAGCTCTGAAGCGCATAGCCCGCTATTTGAAAGGGACTTTGCACTACAGGATGAGGTTCACCAGTCAGAACACTGGATGTCTTGAAATCTTTGCAGATGCAAGTTTTGGAAGTGACACCACGGATGGTACAAGCACTTCTGGAGTATGCTATATGTACAACCACTGTCTGTTTGACTGGCTGTGCAAGAAGCAGACGACAGTAAGCCTACGTTCCTGTGAAGCAGAAATCAATGCTCTGTCATTTTCACTCATGGATTGTGAATGGTTAATGCAACTGTTTAAGGACATCGGGGTTTCTGTGAAATGTCCTATACAAGTGTATCAAGACAATAGATCTTGTTTGGCTTTGCTGAACTCGGAGAGTTGCAAGCAAAGAACCAAGTACTTGCAGATTAAGCTACATCGTGCAAGAGAGTGTATTCAGAAAGGACTCATTCAGGTGTCCTACATGCCAGGAAATGAAATTCCTGCTGATCTGTTGTCTAAGGTTGTTAACAGAGAACAACTTAAGGTTTACGTACAAAGGTTGCAATTGGGTTGAACCACAGGTACTACAGGTTACACGGAAAGGGGGAGGATGTTAGGATATTTCCGTTCCACCTTAAAAGGGAGCAGGCTTTGTGAGTCACACAGTCTGCGTATTTCCTGTTCACAGGATGTTTATGTTTTCAGTTGCTTTCGTTTTCTTCTTCTTGCCTGAACGCCGATGCAGGCGGTCATGTTTTTCTTTGTTCTGACCAACGCTGAATAAACTGTAAATATGCTCTCCTGCTGTGCATCTTTTGCTGTGTGAATTCTGCTGATAGAGTGTGCACCAGCCTAAGAATGTGGCAATCTATTCTTGAGGCTTCATGTCGCTAATTGCTGATACTGCGTGTCTACGGGAGATCGATGGATCGTCCGGCAGCCGAGCTTGGGGGCTCAGATGGACTTTGTCTCCCTGGCAGTATCCCAACACTTGGTTCCTGGGACCAAATTGATCTGGCAGTCGTACAGCCGATGAGGCGACAACGTGTCGGCCTCTCTCTCGCTGAACACCTCCTCAAAGTCAACATATTGAGGAGGGTGTCAGCTTCACCCTTGAGCCAGTGCCATCGACTGGGCTCAACCACTTCAGCCCCGACTGGGCTAGGCGAGCTGGGGTAGCACTTCCAGAGACCTTCTTCTGCAGGAACAGGTCTAAGTGCTGTGGACTCACAACTCAGAGCTGTGAGCACCGAACTCACTTCCAGAAGAGAGTCATGCACAGCAGAGTACAGCAGAGCATAAATCACTCGGACGACAGCGCTGAAGAATATCTTCTTTTATTCACTACAGCTACTGTACTATACAAACTATATACAAATGGAGACGCTGGACTGCACTGAGTGTTACAGCTGCTTTCTGCAGCGACCTTTTGATTCAAGCCAACAAAAACCAAAAGTCAGAGGAATTGGTCACCCTCCAGGTGCCCGGCTTGAATCCTTGTTGACCTCCTGTCTGCGACTCCCGGCAAGATCAAGGCGAGGTCTTACTCGGCGATTCTTCCCAACGTGAAGAAGAACACACCACTCCTCCCCCCCTCCATTCTCAGGGAGGGGAAAGAGACAGACAGAAATGTATTTACATGCTTTTATTCCTGTCTTTCCAGCAGTACAGAGAAATCATGTCTGTACCCTCTCATCCCAACTGCAGAGAGAGAAAAACTCCACCCATGTACTTCCAGTACAGGGTCATGTGACACTCTGAGCTAACATCCGGCGCTCAGTGCATAGAATAGACTGTCCCTGGTTCCCACGGTACAGTCCCATAACATCAACATCCTGTTTTCCATTCCAGCCACCTGGAGCTCGCTTCTGCATTGCTCCGTTTTCGTAACATCCTCCCCCAAAAGAATCAATGCGTGTTGCGGCAAGCAAAGCGTGATCCAGAGAAGAAAACAAACAGTTGTTATACACATAACACTCCCCTGTTGTTTCAGTTCCACCCTTGGAACTTCCCGCCACTGGTTTCCCCAGTGTACCTCTCTGGTTGTCTGGCTTCCAAGGAATGAGTGCATCTGCATTACCTTGGCTAGCAACTCTCTGTTGTGTCTTTGTCTCTGACTTAGACACAGCTCCAACCTGTCCTCGGTTGTGTACAACAGCAACACATGCAACAGCTAAGTTAGCAAACTCTTTTGAGTACCTCTTGGGTGGTGCACCCTTTGTAACTCTCTCAGACCTACGTATGAGGTGCTGATCTTCTCTGCTCACTGGTCCAGTCTCAGGACTCTTTGGAGAACCAGTTCCAATGGTAAACAGTGGTTCATCCTTCACCTGTGAAGGTCTATCCATTGTGTGAGATTTCCTCTCAATGACTGTGACAACTGAGCTCTCCGAGCTATCACTGTCACTCTCAGTACCACTGTAATCTGTAAAATCAACATCATCATCTGAATCGTCCTCAGTGGGAAATGTGTGTACTATCACTCTCTCCTGTTCAGGAGCACTCTCTAGAAACTTTGTGAGAATCACCTGACCAGATTCAGACAAAATTACTCTGTAGAGACCCTTTTCATAACCCACAAAAATGCCTCTGGCATTCTTTACTCCACCTGGAGCTTCTGTCCTCACATGAGACCCAAAAACCTTGAAATGGGCAACAGAAGGTTTTCTCTGGAACAGTTTCTCAAAAGGAGAACTTCCCAACTCTTTTGAAACCTTTCTCATCTTCGTATAACAATACGACATTAGCGGCTCGGCCCAGAACTCATGTGGCAGATGTGAACTAAGCAATTGCGCATTCATCCCCTTTTGCAATTCTTTGTTCACCCGTGCACAGACACCCCTGTTCCACGCTTCCTCTGAAACAGCAACCTTGTGTCTTATCCCTTTCTTCTGCAGGAACCTCTGGAAATCCTGTAAAAGAAAAATCTGCTTTTCGTCTGTGAATAGACAATCAATGTTAGCATCATGCATATTCTTAACCTTGTCACAAAACTCCTGAAACCTTTCTAAGGCTTCCTGTGGTTTTCTCAACACATAAATCCAGACAAAGTTAGAGAAATGATCCACACACACAAGATAAAATCTTGCGTTGCCTCTAGATGGTTCTAGAGGACCAATTACATCAGCATACACCCGCTGAAATGCTCTGTTGACCCCGGTGACCTTCTTGGTCACACCTGCAAGAGAAACTAGGTTAGACACAGATGAATTACATTCCATGTAATCACTTTGTGCATAACTCAACAAATACAGTCCATCTTTCTGTCTGGCAGAAAGAAACAACTCTCCATCTTTGTAGATCTTGCAGCTCTCAGCATCGTAGGACAATTTCAGTCCTTTCTTTGCAATCTGTGAAACACTCAGCAGATTGAACTTCAATTCAGGAACCAGGTAAACATTGTTTATAGTCAAGTTCAGACTCTTAAGATACACAGTCCCTATCCCGGTCGCTTCCAGCTCCTGACCGTTGGCCTGTTTCACAGCGAAGCTTTGCTTCTTAAACGTTGAAAAGAGCTCTCTGTGTGGGGACATATGAACCGTACTCCCCGCATCTATTATAAACGAGTTCCCAACATCTGGCGTGGTTCCTTTCGCCATCAAAGCCTTTGCAGGTTTCACCGAAGGCTTGGTTTGACCTTTGCCTGACGCCTCAGGCTTTGCTGAGCGGCCCTTAGCTCCTTTTGGCTGACGTGGCTTCTTACAGTTCTGCTGAAGATGCCCAGCCTGTCCACAATTGTAACATTGGACAACGTTCAAAGCTACAGCATCCTCTCCAGTAGCCTCATCGGTGGGGGAATTAGAACTCCGTTCCTCCCTCCCCCTGTCCTTTACTTCCAGTGCAGCAAGCCGGTTGTGTTCATCCAGAACCACGGCACTCAGGGGAGGTGGATAGGGTAACCCTCCCCCCTTCTTGGCATTCATTCTGAATCCAAGTCCTTGCTCTTAATGTCAAGCCTGTAAAATCCAAAAGCTCTCTTTTGGCTGTTTACTACTTTCCCAGGCAGGCAAACCGCACGCTGTTTTCAAAATCCTTGCACAGCTGCGTAGTCAAAACAATTCCTTTTCCCAGGCTCTCTGACTGAGCCAGTAACTTTCCAAGCCGTCTGGCTGTCATTGCCTAGCAACCTTCTCGGGACGGGAATCTTATCTACCACAAGAATTCCTGGTATGCCAGCCTTGCTTTCAGAGCTGTTTTTTTTCTTAAACGCAGCTCTTCGTGAACCAGAGAATAAATCATTCTGCGTTCACTCTCTTTAGCCCGAAATTCAGCATACCTTTTGGGCTCCGTTGCCTGGAAAACACTCCTCTCGGTGTCCAGCTGTCTGTTCAGCTTCTGGCTGCAACGCAGACGTTTTCTTTATCTCCTTAGGTGCAGAGGATGGCAACGATTCATCGACCTCTCACCTCTCATGCTGATTCCCATGGATCAGTAATCATCGGCAATGCTACCAGATGTTGATTCAAGCCAACAAAAACCAAAAGTCAGAGGAATTGGCCACCCTCCAGGTGCCCGGCTTGAATCCTTGTTGACCTCCTGTCTGCGACTCCTGGCAAGATCAAGGCGAGGTCTTACTCGGCGATTCTTCCCAACGTGAAGAAGAACACACCACTCCTCCCCCCCACATTCCCAGGGAGGGGAAAGAGACAGACAGAAATGTATTTACATGCTTTTATTCCTGTCTTTCCAGCAGTACAGAGAAATCATGTCTGTACCCTCTCATCACCAACTGCAGAGAGAGAAAAACTCCACCCATGTACTTCCAGTACAGGGTCATGTGACACTCTGAGCTAACATCCGGCGCTCAGTGCATAGAATAGACTGTCCCTGGTTCCCACGGTACAGTCCCATAACATCAACATCCTGTTTTCCATTCCAGCCACCTGGAGCTCGCTTCTGCATTGCTCCTTTTTCGTAACAATCTATACAGAGATAACACTCAGTCTTCCCCTTTGAAGTGAGGCTGGAGCGGAATAAGTAGCAAGCACAATCCGCCCCCTCCTCTCTGGAAAATCAGCAGATTCTTGCAATGGGAGGGGTGAAATATCCTCAGAGGGATCTTGCCTTTCTCCCCCAGACATATAATCGCCACCTTTCCCGGGATTCCCCTCCTCCCAGACAGTGCTCTAGGCTGTGGGTCGACCCGAAAGTCAGGGACCGCTGGTGCCACAACACCACTGAGTCGTGCAAGGCCAACCAACTCATCCCCAGAATAATGGGTGGCCCTGCCAAGGTGGCCACGTGAAAGGCTGTGGTCTCGGAGTGCGTAGAGATCCGCATCCTCATGGGAGGGGTCTGATGTGTGACTCCCCCCCCCCAGTAACTCCCATCAATCGTAGTAACTTGCAGAGGAAAGTAAAGCGGCCGCAGGTGCATCTGGTGCTGCGCAGCAAAGTCCCAGCTGAAAAAGTTGGCACTGGCCCCAGAATCCAATAAGGCGTGTACCTCCATTGCGTGGCCATTGGGGAGCTCCAGCAACACCCTGAACACTATGCCTACTTTGGGGGGACCTGGTCAGGGCTCTTCCCTGTTGCTCCTGCCTGGCTGTTTCCCTGGTTTCCCACCAGCCAGGCTTTCCCGTTTCCCTGTTCCTTGACCCCTTCCTCCTCCTCCTGTGGGGTGGCCCCCACCATCCGTTGCCAGCCTCAACGCTGTGAACAAACCCTGGCAAAGCGGCCTGGTCTTTGGCAAAGGAAACACTTCTTGGCTGTTTTCCAGTCCCTTCCCTCCTTTTTCTCTAGCTGCTCAACTTTTGAATGCTCCCACGCACGGGCTCCTTCAATTTCCATAGGCTCTGGCTTAGCACGACCTTGAGAAACCCCGGCTGGCATCTCAGGAATGCGGTTGCCATGGAAACACTCCCCTTGGCTCTCCCTCCTCTCCAGCACATGGGCTTGCTGGCACACACCGATGGCTAAGGCAGACTTAGTTCGTCCATATTCCTGGGTCTGTGCCCCCTTGAAATCTCATCCTTCACATCTGAATTTAATCCTGCCTTAAAAAGAGCCTGCACGGGTTCAGAGCTCAATTCCCAGCCCAGCTTGTGCACAAGCATCGCAAATTGCGACCAGTAACTGTGGACAGTCAAACTGCCTTGTTTCAAAGCCAGTAATTGCTGTTGATTAACATCAGTCTGGATTTCACTAGTAAACATGGCATCCATGTTGGGATACTGCCAGGGAGACAAAGGCCATCATGCCTCTACGTCGATTCCAGACAATCCATCGATCTCCCGTAGATACACAGTATCAGTCAATTAGCGACACAAGCCTCAGAAACAGCTGTCCACATTCCAAGGACTTGTGCACGCCCTTTGCAGAGTTCGCACAACGAAAGATGCACTCAGGAGAGCATTATATACAACTTTATTCAGCGTTGGTCAGAACAAAGAAAAACATGACTGACTGACTGCGTGTCAAGGTACAGAGAGTAACAAGAGCTATATACAAAAACAGAAACTTCCTGTGAGCAGGAAATACGTAGGCTGTGACTCACAACAGCCTGTCCCCTTTTTAAGGTGGAACGGAAATATCCTAACAATCCATAGCCTCATAGAACTTCCCCAAGTCCCAGAGGGCATCATTATCAGTGGCAATAAGGGGTCTCACCCATTCTCTAGCCCCAAGTGACTGACCACAAAAGCGACTCTCTGCGCATCGCTGGCAAATTCACTTCTCTGCAAATTCAGGGCATATCTAATCTCAGTCTTAAAAGCCAAATACTCCTGGGGGTTGCCATTGAACCTCCTGACCAAGGAAGGTACCTTTCTCCCCACCGGAACGGTCCTGCCCTCCTGGTCCTTTCTCCTGCGTTCCTCCAGTCGGATTCTCAACTCCTGAGCGTGCCGTTCCAGCTCCTCATTTCTCTTCTTTAGAGCTGTGAACTGCCTCTTTGCTTCCTCATCCATCACACCGCTGTTTCTCTCAGCCTTCAGTGACTTCCAGATTTCTGTCAGAAGGGAGTGTGGATGCTTGCGAAGATAATAATAATAATAATAATAATAATAATAATAATAATAATAATAATAATTTTTTATTTATATCCCGCCCTCCCCAGCCGAAGCTGGGCTCAGGGCGGCTAACAACAATAAAATAAGACAACATTTTAAAATCATTTCATTAAAAAATTACTTCAAATCAAATTGATGGCAACCATTGGGTAGATTGCCAAAGGAGGGAGTCAGGCTGTGCCCTGGCCAAAGGCTTGGCGGAACAGCTCTGTCTTGCAGGCCCTGCGGATAGATGTCAAGTCCCGCAGGGCCCTAATCTATTGTGGCAGAGCTTTCCACCAGATCGGAGCCACAGCTGAAAAAGCCCTGGCTCTAGTTGAGGCCAGCCTAACCTCTCTGTGGCCTGGGACCTCCAAGATGTTTTTGTTTGAAGATCGTAAATTCCTCCATGGGACATACCAGGAGAGGTGGTCCCGTACGTACGAGGGTCCTAGGCCGTATAGGGCTTTGAAGGTTAAAACCAGCACCTTAAACCTGATCCTGTACTCCACCTGTGAGGGAGTTGAATGCTACCAAAGCTAGCACAGATAACGCTCCAGGCACACAGCCATTTCTGTCTTGAAAATTTATTGCCAAAAGTTCAAAATGGTTACAAGAGCTTCAAAGGCACGTCCATGGCCATCTTAGTCAGATGCCTCGAATGACGATCTTTTTTTCCTCCTCCCCCAGCAGGCCCATCGCCGCAATGCACCCCTCCTACTTCCTCTGTCCTGTGAGTCACTAGTTCCGGGCATTGATTCCCCCCTCCCTATTTCCTCCTCTGAGTCAGATGAAAGGCTGCTGAGAGCTCTTTCGGCTCTCTGTACTTGCTTGTCTCCCCCCTTGGCTCTCTAGCCATTTCCACTTCCCTGACACCACCGGGAGTCAGTGCAGCTGGTATAGCACTGGGTGAATGTGATCCCACAGCGAGGACCCCATAAGGAGTCTCGCCATGGCATTCTGCACCCGCTGGAGTTTCTGGGTCAGTCTCAAGGGCAGCCCTACGTAGAGCGAGTTACAATAATCCAGTCTGGAGGTGACCGTCGCGTGGATCACAGTGGCTAGGTAAGGGCGAAAGAGGTAAGGAGCCAAATGCTTAGCTTGGCGAAGATGAAAAAATGCCGCCTTTGTTATAGCTGCAATCTGCGCCTCCATGGAGAGGGAGGTGTCAAAGATTACACCCAAACTCTTAACGGATGGTGCTGGCACTAATTGCACCCCCGCAAGAGATGGGAGTTGCCCCCCCAATCCCATATCGTCCCGACCCAGCCAAAGGACCTCTGTCTTCGAAGGATTAAACTTCAACTGGCTCCCACGTAACCATCCAGCCATAGCTTCCAAACATCTGATCAGTGTGCCTGGGGCCGAGTCAGGATGGCCATCCATCAACAGATAGAGTTGGGTGTCATCAGCATACTGATGGCAGCCCAACCCAAAACTCCAGACAAGCTGGGCGAGGGGGCACATAAAGATGTTGAAAAGCATCAGGGAGAGTATCGCACCCTGAGGGACTCCACACACCAGGGAGTGGCGCGATGACAGTTCCCCCCCAATCGCCACCCTCTGTCCCCGACCAGAGAGAAACGAGTGCAGCCATTGAAGGACTGTGCCCTGAATCCCCACGCCAGCAAGGCGGTGGTCCAGGAGCTTGTGATCAACCATGTCGAAGGCTGCTGACAAGTCTAGAAGAATCAGCAGCCCTGACCCGCCTTGATCCAGCTGCGTGCGGAGATCATCTGTTAGGGCGACCAGAGCCGTCTCGGTCCTATGACCAGCTCGGAAGCCAGATTGGAATGGATCCAGAGCCGATGTTTCATCCAGAAACCCACCAAGCTGTTCAGCAACCGCTCTCTCAATCACCTTACCCAGGAACGGAAGATTCGAAACCGGGCGGTAAGTGCATAGATCTAAAGGATCTAATGATGTTTTCTTTAAGAGCGGGCGCACCACTGCCTCCTTCAATTCCCCAGGGAATGTCCCGGTGCCAAGGGACAAATTGATGATATTCACTAGGGGGGCCCGCACCTCGTCTGGACACGCTCTAATCAGCCAGGACGGGCACGGGTCGAGAGGACAGGTGGTGGGCTTTCCAGCTCGGAGGAGTCTGTCCACATTGGCTGGGGATATCCGGTCAAAGTGGTCCAATACTGGACCCGAGGACAGTCGAGGGGCCTCCAGTTCCGTTATTGTATCCAAATTGGCAGGGAGATCACGGCAGAGCAACAGGACCTTCTCCGCAAAAAAGCTCGCAAATGCCTCACAGCTGTGTGTCAAATTGTTTAAATTTGGCTGTCCCTGCAGGGGACAACAGCCAGGACTCCAGCCTGTCTTTTCAGGATTTTTTGTGTGCAAACTTATGTACAGTGCAGAATTTTCAAAAACATGTCTGCCTCAATCACTAGCAGAATCTGGAAGTGCCCCCCTCCTATTCCCCCTCCAGCAAAAAAAGACCCGGAAGCCCCCCTCTCCGTCTTTTTTCCTTACTTGGAAAACTAAGCGATGGAAATTGCTCATTCCCTTCCTTTGTAGCAGTCTTTTGGCTCCGCTCTCTCTCGTCTTCTGTGTCTCCTGAGAGCTGCCACTCCCCAGACTCTGATGAAGTGCAGCTGCTCAGGAGAGGGGGAGGCTCTCTGACGTTCCTGTCTCTCCCCCCCTCCCCTGCAAACAGATCCCTGACATCCTGCATTATATTTTATCCAAGTTTACTTGCTGCCATTTATTTATGGATGGTTCCTGCCTTTTCATCCAATATTTTGCAATTCACAGAGCAACCACCATATTTTGCACCATATTTCTGTCCTTTTTTATTTTATTTTCTGACACTACCCATCTTAGTTTTCCAAAAACAAAAAAACAGAAAACCACCTCCAGGATCTAATTTGTAATTTAATGGTTTCAACAGTTGACCAGCACTGTGATAGCACAGTCTGCTTCCTTTCCTGCTCTGAAGTTTATGGTGATGGTTTTTTTTACACTTCTGAACAGTTAGAATGTTTGGAAACATTCAGTAATGCCTTGGCCTGATCTCATTTCAATACACTGAAACTAGAGAACTCCAAGCTAATAGAAAGGTGTCAAAATAAATTTACCCCACATTGTCATGCTTATCTGTTTTGTAGGATAAATTGACGAACATGCTATGAATTGTGATGCCAGAGGATTGAGACAATGGATTAACACACTAATAAAAAATAGGAAGGTTTGGGAGGAAAGATTAGCAGTAGAATCTCATACGTATTGAATTTGATGTGCTGTGCAGTGGTGAATTTATAGGTATGCATGGAACTTTGAAGTGTCAGGCATAGCTCTAATGGCTTTAGCCCAAACGTAGCAGAGTTTTCCTGCACAGCGAAGAAGCTAGTTGAGGTGGAAATGACTAGTCAGCTAGACTCAGAATAACTATTTACAGGATTTATTAAAAGGAAAAATAAAACCAGCAGAGTTTCTGCATACAAAACAAAGCAAAATAAATCCTTTCTTTCTCTCTCTCTTAACCATACACAGCACTCCTACTCCTAACACACCTAACACCAAACTGTGCTAGCATTCCTAGATAACAGAGTTGAGTGCTGGTCGTTAACCAATCAGAGTAAGTAGTTTCTAGGTCAAGCAGACCTTGGCTTTCTGCCAAGAGTAAATTGACACTGCCTTGAGTTAATTGTGTGAAGCCAGAATCTGTAAGTTTTCATGAGAATCAATTAACAGAAACTGAACACCCCCTCACAGATTCTGCTGGACAATTAACATCAAATAACATCTATGTAGGAGATTATTTTTCCAGCAAACCTAAACCCTTGCACATTTGCTTGTTTTTTATCTTTGCCAATGGTTTAGTTAATACATCTGCTACATTTTCTTCACTTGATACATAAGTACATGTGATTATATTGTCTTGTACACAGCAACGTACATTTTGGTATTTTACAGAGATATGTTTGGAACATGATTTGAAACCCTCTGTTTTACTTAAGGTTATACAAGCCTGATTAACAATGTAAACTCGTACTGGTTCTCCACAATTTACATTTAAATCTGCTAACAAATGCTTGAAATAAATCACCTCGTTGCACAATTCACTCAATGCGGCATACTCGGATTCCGTTGATGACACACTTACAACGTCTTGCTTGCGTGACCGCTAGCTGATTAAAGCTCCACCGACCATTATGACTAGTCCTGTGACAGATTTTCTATCTGGCAAATTTCCCCAGTCACTATCACAGTAGCAACTCAACATTTCATCCTCTGAAGAATTTAATTGTAACATATAGCCAATTGTCTGTTTGAGGTATCTCAGAACTTGTTTTACCCCTTTCCAGGCATTTAGTGTGGGTTTTGAGACCAATCTACTTAATATGCCTACTGCATAGCTAATATCAGGTCTGGACCACTGTGCTAGATACAATAAACTTCCAATTACAGAATGATATACATCAGGATGTTCAAATTCAGGACTCTCATCTATATGAAGTTGTCAGCGCTGCCCGAGGTCCCAGCTCACAGAAGACCAACGCTGCTTCGTTCTTTAGTATAAAAGTCTTTATTGAAGTTCAGTTTCACTTCCACACGCGCAGCGTGCAACGCTACGTCTCTGACGTTAGACCGCCGAAGCTCCGTCTGAATCTCCTCCCCCCGACACCAGTTTAAGACTCTAGCCTTACTCCACCTCTTCCTCTGTTCCTTCCTCCTCTGGGTCCGCCTGCCCGTCGGGGTCTCACCCTTCCTAGACTCTTCTGACGCTGAGTCCCCTGACTCTTCCCCCTCCCTCCTTCGGGCTTTAGGACCTGGCTCCCAATCCGGGTTTTCTGCTGTCCCGCGCTCCTGCACATTTGAACTTGGCACGCGCGCGCAGCCTCCCACTTTCCTTCTGACCGTTACACTTGTGTCACTGCTCCCTCCTTCGGGGAGGCTAGCTGGACCTGACCTCCCCTCCGTTTCCCCACTTTCCGACGGGGGCGTGGTCAGCCCTGACTCATCTTCTCTCCCCGCTGGAGGAGAGGCTGGTCCTGACTCATGTGACTCTTCCCCCCCACTGCGCTCTGGTGGGGGAGCTGGTCCTGATCCTCCGCTGCTCCCTTGGGAGTCCCCGCTGGCCCCTTGCTTCTGGTGCGTCCCCCCTGGGACCCTCCTTGTCCTTACCATAAGCGCCCCCTTCTGGGAATCTTCTGATTCGCTGGAGAAGCTCATGGAATCTCTCGGGTCACTGTCATACTCCCCTACGCTCCCCTCAGATTCCTCCCCTTCGCTCTCTATTTGCTCTCTCCCCTGTGCTTCTGCTCCTGAGCCCCTGACATCCATCCCCCCCTCGAAGCCCCCCCTCCCCCCCTTCCCCTCTTCAGGAGTGGGTTTCAGGTGCTCCCGTGCTGTGGGTGTGAGTGCGGGATGCCGTTCTCTCCCCCTGGTGTGCAACCGTCCAGCGGGATCAGGCCCGCCCGCAATGGGCTCGTCGACGTCGATTTCCTCTGCTTCCATTTCTCTGCTGTCGTGCTCGAATCCAGGATCCTCCCCCAACACGTCCATGTCCTCCCCTCCTCCTGGACCCTCGGGTGAGGCTGTGTGTAGCGGCCCCCTCAGCAGTTCCCTGCTCCACCCCACCTCTGGTTGAGTGTCCCACCAATAGGAGCGGTCTGTGACAAACCCCAAGAGTGACCCCTCCGGGGAGCTTGTTTCTGGCGTCGGCTCCTCCGCTGATGAGAAATCCTGGAACGTGCTGGTTGACAGTGTGGGTGTGAAAAGCCAGTCATCGAAATACTCCGCCGGCATGGGTCTGTGTGGGAAGATTGAATGGAACTCGTCTTTGAGGTAATGCTCCTCCACGGCATAGCACGGTACCCACTTGTTGGCGCTGGCCGGGGTACCTTCCCTGGCGAGGAGATATTCAACTCCCTCTTCCCCCCATCTCGAGTCCAAAATCTCCGTGACCTCGTTGAGTGGCGTCGCCCTCTGTGATCCCTCCCCTGTTGGCGATGTGCTACGTGGGGCTGGTGTGCCCCCTGGCGCCTGAAACCTGTGAGGTGCCTTGTAGGGTGTGAGCACTGACCTATGAAAGACTGGGTGCATTCTGGAGCCCTCCGGGAGTGTCAACCGGAAGGCCACTGGATTGATTTGTGCCGCGACCTGGTAAGGTCCCAGCTGCTTGTGCCCGAGCTTCTTCTTAGCTAACGTTCTGGCCGGCACTGCCTGGGCTGCTAACCAGACCCAGTCCCCCACCTGGATGTCTTCCCCGACCCTCCTGTGCCTGTCTGCCTGCATCTTGTAGGCGTGTTCCGCGAGTTCCAAGTGCCTTCGGAGCTGCTCGTGGACTTCCTGTAACTCTGCTGCTAAGTGCTCTGCCCCCCGTGGCTCCCCCTCCCCCTTGGTCTCTAACCCCGGGAAGGTTCTGGGATGCCGCCCATTGTTGGCGAAGAACGGTGTCACCCCTGTAGACCCGTGCTTCGTGTTGTTGTAGGCAAACTCGGCCAGCGGTAGGTAGTCCACCCAGGTCGAGGGCTGTTGATTAGCGTAGCATCGCAGGTACTGCTGCATGATGGCGTTGACCCTCTCCGCTTGCCCGTTGGTCTGCGGGTGTTGTGCCGACGCTAAGTTGATCTTGACGTTCAGGATGCCCAGCAGCTTCTGCTAGAAGCTCAAGATGAATTGGCGGCCCCGGTCGGACAGGATGGACCGCGGCAAGCCGTGAGCTTTGAACACGTGGTCTATGAACAGCTTGGCGGTCTGTTCCGCTGTGGCCACCTTCGCGCACGGAATGAAGTGCGCCATCTTGGTGAACAGGTCTACGACCACGAGTACCGCTGTTTTGCCTCGCGAGCTGGGCAGATCTGTAACAAAGTCCAGGGCCACTTTCTCCCACGGTTCGAGCGGCGTCTGCAGCGGTTCCAGCAGACCCGCCGGCTTCCTGTGTACTGGTTTGGCCCTTTGGCAGGTGTCACACCTGGAAACGTAATCCGCGACTTCTCCCCTCACCTTGGGCCACCAAAAGTCCCTGGTGACTAATTCCGCCGTCTTGTCCTTGCCGAAGTGCCCAGCACTGGGCGCGTCGTGTAGCTGCTGCAGGACTTTCGCGCGGAGGTCGTCTCCCGGTACGTAGAGAGCCCCTTTGCGGAGGAGTAGTCCGTCGCGTATCTGGAACTCGTCGTCCTTCGCTGTGCCGTTTCGCACCTCCTCCATCTTGGATTGTGCAAACGAATCCGCCTGCAGCGCGCGACGCACTGCGTCCAGGTCCACGGCAGCTGAAGCGCACGCCCACGCTTTTGGTGCGAAAATGTGTTTGGCCGCTGCCGGTGCCGCTTCCTCGAGATACTGCGGCTTCCTGAATAGCGCATCCGCCATGACGTTGTTGTCTCCCGGGATGTATTCTATCCGGAAATCGAAATCCGCAAAGAACTCCGGCCAGCGGATGTGTCTCTGGTTCAGGAACCTCGCCGTGCGTCAGTACTCCAGGTTCTTATGGTCCGTGCGGACCTGCACTGTGTGTCTGGCTCCGACAGGGAAGTGCCGCCACGCCTTGAAGGCTGCATGAATGGCCAGCAACTCCCTGTCCCAGATGGTGTAGTTCTGCTCCGACTTGCTGAGCTTCCTGGAGTAGAATGCGCACGGTCTCCAGTCCCCTTGCCGATCTTGCTGCAACAGGACCGCCCCCACCACTCTGTCCGAGGCGTCCGTTTCAACCCTTATTGGTTTGCTGGGGTTTACGTGTAGCAGCTGTTCTTCGGACGCGAAGAGACGCTTGAGCCTCCGAAAGGACTGCTCCGCCTGGTCCGTCCAGGTGAACTTCTTCTTCTTGGAGCTGAGGGTGTCCGTGATGGCCGCCGTCTCCTTCACGAACCCCTTGATGAACTTGCGATAAAAGTTGGCGAAACCGACGAACTTCTGGACCTCCTTCCGATTGCGTGGGCTCTTCCAGTCCAACACCGAGCGGACCTTGGCGCTGTCCATGGCGAGTCCCTTGTCGGACAGCTTGTAGCCCAGGAAATCCACCTCCGTCATGTCGAACTGGCACTTCTCCAGCTTGGCGTAAAGTCTGTGCTCCCGTAGTCTCTGCAGGACCTCCTTGACGTCCTCCTCGTGAGTCTCCTGCGATTCCGAGAAGATCAGGATGTCATCTAAGAAGCAGACGCACTTCTTGTAGAGGAGTCCCACTAACACGTGGTGCATGAAGGCTTGGAAACAATGGGAGCCATTTTGCAGACCAAACGGCATGACTCGGTATTCATAGGTGCCTAAAGGCGTAAACATGGCTGTCTTCCACTCATCGCCCTCCCGCATGCGTATAAGGTTGTACGCCCCTCGTAGATCCAACTTGGTGAAGATCCGTCCCTTCCTCACCGTCGCGAGCAGGTCATCAATCTTGGGCATGGGGAATGCCGTGGGCTTTGTCCTGGAATTGATGATCCGATAATCCACTATGAGCCTCCGTTCGGGCGTGTCCTTCTTCTTCACGAAAAACACGGGACTGCCCCCCACTGCTTTGGATTCCCGGATGAATCCCCGCTTCAAGTTGTGATTTATGAACTCCCTGAGTTCTTGCATTTCGTCTTCAGACATGGAATACAGTTTCCCAGTCGGCAGCGTCGCCCCCGGCAGGAGGTCAATCTTGCAGTCGTAGGGCCGGTGGGGAGGCAGCTTGTCCGCTTCCTTCTCGCAGAAGACCTCCAAAAAGGCCTTGTACTTGTTGGGTACCGCTTGTACCATGCCTAGGTGTAGCTGCGGTTCATCCCCTTGCCCCTCTTCTTCCTGGCAGGTCTGGATGCAGTGTTCTGCGTAGTAGGAAGAGCAGAAGGTCAATTGCCGCTGGTACCATGCTAATGCCGGGCTGTGCCTATCCAGCCAACTCATGCCCAACACAATGGGCGTGTCCGACAGGTGGGTGACGTTGAAGCTGATGACTTCGCGGTGGTTTCCAATTTGCATCACTAGAGGCGGTGTTTGCTGTACCACCTCTCCTCCCAGTATCTTTCTGCCATCTACCGTGACGACATTTAGGGGCATCGTGGCTGGCAGGAGTGCTATGCGATGCTGCTTGACGAAGTCCACTCCTACAAAGTCTGCATTGCTACCAGAGTCAATGGTAATAGGGACCTCCAGGGTGAGCCCATCGGGCAGCTGGAGCGATGCGGTGAGTTGCACCACTGGTTTGGGTGGGAGGGGGTCTGTGGGCTGCAAAATCTCTGGGGACTGCTTCACTGACTCGCCTGGTTGAGCCCCAGTGCTTCTGTTTCCAACCAGGCTCCTTCGTTTCCCTGCAGCTGTTCCCCTTGCTGAATTGCTCCTTTTCAAGTTGCTGAGGCTGCAGTGTGCTTCTGGATCCTCTGGGGACACTCTTTGGCCATGTGCAGTGCACTGTCGCAGATGTAACACTTCCTGCTCCCTCTAGGAGCCTTCGCCTTGACTGCTCCTGGTGTTTGGGCTCTGCTTGCTGTCTGAGCCCTGGCACCACCTATCTCCATTGACTCTTCTCCCCTCCCCAGCGGGGGTGTGGAGTGTGCGCGCTCTGTCTCTCTGGGTAGGAAGGGAGTTGTTCTGGCTGGTGTGTTTGCCCTACGTCCCTCCTCCCTGCTCCAAGGGTGGTCTTCTAGGCGCACTCCTATTGCGAGCGCTCTTTGGACTACTTCTGTAGTGCTTTTGGGTCTCTCTCCCCTTGCCAGCTCATCTTTCACGACCCCATTCAGCCCCTCCCAGAACAGATCCCTGACGGCAGCGGAGTCCTTCTGCCAGCCCAGCACATTTACTAACGCAAAAAAGCGGGAGTGATATTGTCGCACCGTTGCTTTCCCTTGCCTCAGCCCATGCATTTCCCTTCTGGCCACATCCACATCTACCGTTGATTTAAAACAAGCGTCCATAGCTTCAATAAAAGCGCTTGAATCTTTGAGGGCGGGATCATTTTCACGCAATAAGGTCCGCAGCCACGATTTAGCTTCCCCATGCAGATGAGTTATTATGAATCCCACTTTCTCCTCCTCATCTCTAAAGTCTTTCCGAAGCAAATTGAGCGCAAAAACTATGTCTGCTCTGAAGTTAGGATACTGCTGCAGGTTCCCATCGAAGTGGGCTACTATGCTGCCCCCCCGTTTCCCGAGGCCAACTCCCTCCGGCTTGGCTCCTGGCAGCCCCTCCTTGTCCCAACGCTCCCACCTGGCTTGCAGATCCCGGTAGAGCGCTGCTGTTTCTTCTTCTCTTTTCTTTGATGCTGCTAATTCTGCGTAAAGCGTTGAGACTGCATCCTGCAGTTGTGCCACCTTCTCCTCTGTAGTCATCTTTGCCTATCTTCGTGAGCTTGCAAAACACCAAGTTTTGCCCCTCGCTGCGCCAACTCACGCTGCGAGGGTTGAATACTTTTTTGAGACGGAGCTTACTGTCAGCGCTGCCCGAGGTCCCAGCTCACAGAAGACCAACGCTGCTTCGTTCTTTAGTATAAAAGTCTTTATTGAAGTTCAGTTTCACTTCCACACGCGCAGCGTGCAACGCTACGTCTCTGACTTTAGACCGCCGAAGCTCCGTCTGAATCTCCTCCCCCCGACACCAGTTTAAGACTCTAGCCTTACTCCACCTCTTCCTCTGTTCCTTCCTCCTCTGGGTCCGCCTGCCCGTCGGGGTCTCACCCTTCCTAGACTCTTCTGACGCTGAGTCCCCTGACTCTTCCCCCTCCCTCCTTCGGGCTTTAGGACCTGGCTCCCAATCCGGGTTTTCTGCTGTCCCGCGCTCCTGCACATTTGAACTTGGCGCGCGCGCGCAGCCTCCCACTTTCCTTCTGACCATTACACTTGTGTCACTGCTCCCTCCTTCGGGGAGGCTAGCTGGACCTGACCTCCCCTCCGTTTCCCCACTTTCCGACGGGGGCGTGGTCAGCCCTGACTCATCTTCTCTCCCCGCTGGAGGAGAGGCTGGTCCTGACTCATGTGACTCTTCCCCCCCCCCACTGCGCTCTGGTGGGGGAGCTGGTCCTGATCCTCCGCTGCTCCCTTGGGAGTCCCCGCTGGCCCCTTGCTTCTGGTGCGTCCCCCCTGGGACCCCCCTTGCCCTTACCATAGGCGCCCCCTTCTGGGAATCTTCTGATTCGCTGGAGAAGCTCATGGAATCTCTCGGGTCACTGTCATACTCCCCTACGCTCCCCTCGGATTCCTCTCCTTCGCTCTCTATTTGCTCTCTCCCCTGTGCTTCTGCTCCTGAGCCCCTGACAGAAGTGTTTTTATGAAACCTGGATCCATAGGCACCACTGCCCCTTTGCAATCCTGCATCCTGTATGTAGTCAGTAGTTGTTTAACTTTGTTCTGCTGACTAAATAGGCAGCTGCCATCTTGGGCCCAGCACACTTCCAACCCTAGATATGTCCTAACCGGGCCTAAGTCTTTCATTTTGAACTTACAGGTCAATTGCTTGGCAAACCTTTTAGTTTGTTTATCTGTTTTGCAAGCATACAATACATCATCTACATAAATCAGACAAAACTCTTGATCACTGCCTGTACCACGTACATAAACACAATTGTCAGCTGTACTCTGCTTGAAACCAAATGACACTAAGGCCTCATGGAAACATTTGTTCCAAGATCTTGCAGCCTGTTTGAGACCATATAGAGCTTTGTTTAATTTCAACACTCTATTGGAACCTGTCTCATAACCAGGCGGTTCGGCTAGATACAGGTCTTCTGATATTGATGCATGTAAATATGCAGTCTGGATATCAAAATAGTTTAACAGGAGTTTTCTCTTTGCTCCAAGCGTTAGAATCAGCCTTACACTGTCCCCCTTAGCAGTAGGGGGAAAAGTCTCGTCATAATCTTTTCCAGGCCTCTGAGAGTATCCTTGAGCCACTAAACGAGCTTTGTATTTGTACTTTCCTGTCACCAGAGGTTTAAGTTTGTACACCCACCTGCAGCCTACAATCTTTGCCCCCTCAGGCGCTGCTACTGGTGTAAAGACCTTGTGCTCATTCAGAGAGGACATCTCTTCCTCCATTGCCTGTTTCCAGAGCTCTGCCTCCTCTTTTGGTAACTTTAACACCTCCTGAAAACTCTTGGGCTCTGCAATTACACTAAACACATTTGCAGTATCAGGAGAAAAACGCACCGGAGGCACTCCTTTGTTTTGTCTTTTAGATCTTCTGGGAGAAAATTTTTCTTCTGACCCACTTTCCTCCTCAGAACTACGACCTCTCTCTTGTTGCTTAGCAACTGGTCTCTGGCTAATTCCACTTTCTTGAGAGCTCTTATCTGAACTTTCCTCCCCCTCAGACTCTGATTCTCTATGTTTACCTTCAGAGTCATGAAGCTCCTGGGAAGGTTCAAACCAAACCTCAGTATTGGCATGTAGTCTCTCCCAGCCACTATGTTCACAAAAATTGGCATTCCTGGAGATCACAATGCCATTTGTCCCTTCAGCAAAGCGGAAACCTTTTCCCAGCTCCTGGTAACCCACAAACACTAACTGTTTGGTCTTAGGATCTCCCTTCTTTCTCATTTGTTTTGGAATTAATACCCAGGCTTTTGATCCAAACACATGCAAATGGTCAATTTTGGTTTTTTTCTGAAACAATTTAAAGTACGGAGTTGTACCTATTGTTTGATGAAAGAGCCTATTTTGGAGATAACACGCAGTGAGCATGCTCTCCCCCCAATAAGACATGGGCAAATCAGCATCATCAAGCATGGCAAACATCATATTTTGTAAAGATCTGTGTTTTCGCTCTGCAACGCCATTCTCCTCTGGGGAAAAAGCGTTCGTTTTTCTATGCCCAATGCCACGCTTTTGTAACCAATCTCTAAAAGCATTTGACATAAATTCGCCACCTCTGTCCGTCTGAATCCTTCTGAGTTTAATGGACAGAAATCTTTCCACAGATGCCACCCAGCCTTTAAACTTAGTGAACACGTCACCCTTATTCTTCATGGGAAAAACCCAAGAGTAATGCGTGGCGTCATCCACAATTGTTAATGAAAAATGCGATCCACCCCTGCTTACAGCAAATGGACCAATTACGTCCATGTGAACCAGCTGTAGCGGTGACTCACTAACTCTGTCACTTCTGGGGTAAGAGACTCTGTGGGTTTTAACCTTTTTACAAACATTACAATCAAGGTACTTGTTACAACTCTTTAAATCACCCCCATCAGCCAATTCAGACATTTTTAGTATACTTTTCCAGCCAGCATGCCCCATTTTCCTATGCAATAAGTGCACACAGTTGTCATGTATAGCTTTGTTATTCACTGCAGGCTGAGATTTACTGACTACTGCTGCAACTTGAGATCCTGCTTTAAGCCAAAACAAGCCTCCCTCTGACTTAGCAGTGCCTAAAATCTCACCAGCCTTCTTAATAATGCAACTGTCTCCTTCAAAATACACTTTAAACCGGACTTCCAGTCGGCGCCAGTGCTCAATGGCGGTCTCCCTCTGAGCTCCGGAGGGAGACTACTTCACGACTTCGGGTCTGACCGCTACGGCGAAGCGGGGACCCCTAAAATCACAGGCGCGGAAGCCTGTGAACACGGAGACTCGGTGGGCACCTTAAGCGCCCCCCCTTACTGCAAAGGAGCCTTTTTAAAGGCTCCGGAGTGGCATCGGGTGTGAGCGCGGTGCTGAGAGTCGCTACCCAGCCCGTGGAGTGAAGCCGCGTAGCCATGAACGGAGAGCGCCGATTCCTTCCTGAAATTTGGAATTTAATTTGAATACCCGTGAGTAGGACTGAAAGGTTCTTGGGACTTAGAAATAGCCTTAAAATTTGGCCGAAAACGGGAAAGGTAAAAAGTAAGGAAGTCTGCCTTTCCCGGACTGCATGATAGCCAAAGCAACGAGAATACAAAGCTGCAATTTGATGAAAAATAATCTTAAAATTGCTTAACCCGGACATTGAATTTGAACCTCCCCCTCAGCAGGCAGGAGCAGGGGGGAAGATTTAACCTGTTTAACCTGCATGAAAGAAGTAAAGAAGGAAAAATTTTCTGCCGTTTTAATTCCTTGGAAAGGACTGCCTAAGTAAGCCACCGGGATTGAGAACTGTCATTTGAGACTTGCTACAAAGTTGGGGCTTTGCCTATTTGCTACAAAGTTGGGACTTTATTTGTTACAAGTTTGGGACTTTATTGAAGTTACTAATTGACAGCTTTGTTATTGGAAATATACTGGAAGATTGTTGTTGCTAACTTTCTTCTTTGTGGGGACTTCTTGTTTCTTTGTATTTTGGACTTTGGATTACTCCCTCTAGAGGACTGTGGGGAAACAGTTACAAAACAGATTGTAAAGAACAAGTCAGTGGAGTTTTCCATCTAAAAGCAGTTCCTGTGGGAACGACCTTGGGACATGAGTGGCCCAGTAGAAGAGATAACAACAAGAGCTAAAAGTAAAATTGCACAAAAGAAAAGGGGCTCAATATCAAGCTCAGTCCCAGCAGGCGCAGCTGGGCAGGAAAAAGTGACAATTACATCTATGGATCCAGTGACACAGGCATTAGTTAAAATAAATGAAGCTTTAGAAGCCTTGACTAAGCAGAGCACAGAAAATTCTAAACAGCTGACAGAGCTTTCAACAAAACTAGATTTGAATACCAAAAGTGTCACATCTAATACAGAGACTATAAATAAATTAATTGAAGAAAATGCTACAACTCGAAAAATTGCTGAAGAAGCTAAAATTTCTGCAGAAACTACACAGGAAAAGCTAGTACCAGTCTGCAAAAAGCTGGATGAGCATGAGGCGGCCCTGTCCTTACTGGAACTGGAGGACCTCCTGAAGGAAGTGGTGGAACAAACTACAGAAGCAAAGGAAGTAACAGACATTTTGAATTTAACATTTGGGCTCAAAGCACCGACAGAGGAAGAACAACTGCTTGGAGCAGTTGGAGGAGTAACTAAGTAAACAACAAGATGGCTCTGCAATTTCTAAGTTGGAATTGTAATGGACTGAATCTTCCCAGAAAAAGGCATGAGGTTTTTCATATCCTGAAAAGAGAACAATTGGACTTGATTTGTCTACAAGAAACCCACGTAACTAGAGTATATAGAAAATTACTTATTAATAAAAGATTAGGACAGGAATTTATTTCATCAGATAAAGTGAAGAAAAGAGGAGTGGTGATTTACGCAAAGGAAAAGTTGGCCCCAAAGTTAATTTTTAAAGATGAACAAGGAAGATATTTGGCAATTGAAATACAAGTCCAAGGAGAAAAACTATTGATAATAGGGATTTATGCTCCAAACAAAGGGAAGTCAGAGTTTTTCAAGAAATTGCATGAGACCTTAATGGACTATTTGGATTATAATGTAATTATGATGGGAGATATGAATGGAGTGGTCTCTACAAATATGGATAAAGCACAAAGACAGGTGGTTTCCAAGGATGGGAGACTACCAAAGACTTTTTTTGAAATGACTGATAACATGGACTTGATTGATATTTGGAGAACAAGGAACCCTCTTGAGAGAGAGGGAACTTTCTTCTCTGAAGCAAAAATGACCTGGACAAGAATTGACCAAATTTGGGTAACTAGTGGGATGGCACCAAAGATAAAGAAAGTGGAAATCTGCCCAAAGACCTGCTCCGACCATAAGCTGTAAAGATGGAGATGAACTTAACAACAGCTGGTTCCTTCAGATGGAGGATGAATGACTCCCTATTCAGAGATGAAGAGGTGTACAAAAAGGCCCAGAAAACTGTGAAAGATTATTTTGAGATAAATCTGAGAACAGAGGTGGAGAAAAGAGTAATTTGGGATGCAAGTAAAGCCGTTATGCGAGGATTTTTAATACAGCAGAACACTATAAAAAGGAAGAGACAGAACGAGAAGAAGGATAAGATCTTGGAAAGAATAAAAGAAGGAGAAAAAAAACTGAGATCAAAGCCAAAGTCCCATGAAATTTTGAGAGAAATTAAGTTCTATCAGAGGCAGTATATGGAACTGATGAATCAGGAGATAGAATGGAAAATAAAGCAAATGAGACAAAGGACATTTGAATCGGCAGACAAATGTGGGAAACTTCTGGCATGGCAACTGAAGAAGAGACAAAAACTAAATACGGTTACAAGCTTAGAGGTTGAAGGAAGGAATATTTACAAACCAAATGAGATTAGAAACTGTTTTCAGACTTATTTCATTTTTTTTTAATACATGTTTATTGAAGTTTTACAAATCAAAAAGTTCATCATTTCATATAAGTCAATCCATTAGATAATGCCCACAGAAAAAACAAAAAACAAAAATATATAACAAAGAAAAAGAAGAAAAAATAGAAAAATCCACTTTTTAAATTTACAAAATTCCATATCCCTCTGTCCTGACCTCCTCACATCTCTCTTTTTTGTGTTCCTCTTTATTCCAATCAAATTCAGCAAGTTCAAACCCTTAATTCAAACCATACTTAAAATTATATTTTCCTAATTATTATGTCCCAAATTTCCCTTATCTTAGCCCATTCCTCATCTTACATGCTATGACATAATATTATTCTGTTCGTAGCCCCCTTCTCCTTTTTAAAATTCTTCTTTTCATTCACTTTTAACCAGATCCCACATGCCCTGTTACCTTCACTTCCCACATCATGTTAACACTCAGACATTTTGCAATGTTTTTGTAAATAGTCCTTAAACTTTTTCCAGTCCTGTTCCATCAGTTCTTCTCCCTGGTCACGGATTCTGCCAGTCATTTCTGCCATCTCCATGTAGTCAATCACTTGCATCTGCCACTCTTCCACGGTGGGTAGATCTTGTGTCTTCCAATACTTGGCGAGAAGTATTCTTGCTGCAGTTGTTGCATACATAAAAAATGTTCTGTCTTTCTTTGGCACCAATTGGCCAACTATGCCCAAAAGGAAGGCCTCTGGTTTCTTAGGAAAGGTAAATTTAAATACCTTCTTCAGTTCATTATATATCATTTCCCAGTAAGCCTTAACCCTTGGGCATGTCCACCAAAGGTGAAAGAATGTTCCCTCAGCTTCTTTACATTTCCAGCACTTGTTGTCAGGCAGGTGATAAATTTTTGCAAGCTTAACTGGGGTCATGTACCACCTGTAAATCATTTTCATAATATTCTCCTTTAAGGCAATACATGCCGTAAACTTCATACCGGTGGTCCACAACTGCTCCCAGTCAGCAAACATAATGTTATGACCTATGTCCTGTGCCCATTTAATCATCGCTGATTTAACCGTTTCATCCTGTGTATTCCATTTTAACAGCAAGTTATACATCTTTGACAAAATCTTAGTTTTTGGTTCTAACAATTCTGTTTCCAATTTTGATTTCTCCACCTGGAAGCCAATTTTTTTGTCCAAATTGTAGGCCTCTCTTATTTGATAATAATGAAGCCAATCTCGCACTTTGTCTTTTAATTTCTCAAAACTCTGCAGTTTCAAACTGTCACCTTCTTGCTCCAAAATTTCCCAATATTTTGGCCATTTGGCCTCCATATTGAGCTTTTTCTGGGACTTAGCTTCCATAGGTGACAGCCACCTTGGGGTTTTATTTTCCAGCAAATCTTTATATCTTGTCCAGACATTAAACAGAGCTTTCCTGACAATATGGTTTTTAAATGCCTTATGTGCTTTAACCTTGTCGTACCACAAATATGCATGCCACCCAAAAACATTATTGAAACCTTCTAAATCCAGAATGTCCGTGTTCTCAAGAAGCAGCCAGTCTTTTAACCAGCAAAATGCTGCTGATTCATAGTACAATTTAAGGTCTGGCAGGGCAAATCCACCTCTTTCTTTTACATCAGTTAAAATTTTAAACTTTATTCTGGGTTTCTTGCCCTGCCAGACAAATCTAGAGATATCTCTCTGCCACTTCTTGAAACAATCCATCTTGTCCAAAATTTGCAAAGATTGGAACAGAAATAACATTTTTGGCAAAACATTCATCTTTATAGCTGCGATTCGACCCAACAAGGAAAGCTTCAAATTAGACCAAATTTCTAAATCTTTTTTCACTTCTGACCAACATTTCTCATAATTATCTTTAAATAAATTCAAATTTTTCGCGGTCATATTAATCCCTAGGTATTTCACTTTCTTAACCACAGTTAAACCTGTTTCATTCTGAAACCTGTCCTTTTCTATTGGTGTTAAATTCTTCTCTAATACTTTAGTTTTTGACTTATTTAATCTAAACCCTGCCACATGACCAAATTCTTTAATCAATTCCAAAGCTCTTTTCATACTAGATTCCGGCTCCTGTACAGTCAAAACCAAATCATCTGCAAAAGCTTTCAGTTTATATTGTTTAGCTCCGACCTGTATTCCTTTAATAGACCGGTCCCTTCTGATCATGTTCAGCAGCACCTCCAGGACCGAAATAAATAATAATGGAGAGATAGGGCAGCCCTGACGTGTTCCTTTTTCTATCATAAAGTCTTCAGTCACCACATTATTTACAATCAATTTTGCTTTTTGTTCTGAATAGATTGCTCCTATACCATTTTCGAACCCCTGTCCCACTCCCATCCCTTTAAGATTTTTCTTCATAAAGCTCCAAGAAATATTATCAAAGGCTTTCTCCGCATCAATAAAAACTAACACTGCTTTCGTATTAATATTCGTTTGCAACAGCTCCAAAATGTCAATTATGTTCCTTGTATTGTCAGATAAGTGTCTACCTGGAAGAAAGCCTGCCTGGTCCTTGTGTATTATTCCAGCTAACACTTTTTTAAGTCTGTTAGCTAAAATGTCTGCAAAAAAGAAGAAGAAGAAGAAGAAGAGTTTGGATTTGATATCCCGCCTTTCACTCCCCTTCAGGAGTCTCAAAGCGGCTAACATTCTCCTTTCCCTTCCTCCCCCACAACAAACACTCTGTGAGGTGAGTGGGGCTGAGAGACTTCAAGAAGTGTGACTGGCCCAAGGTCACCCAGCAGCTGCATGTGGAGGAGCGGAGACACGAACCCGGTTCCCCAGATTATGAATCTACCGCTCAAAAAAAAAATTGTAATCCACATTTAAAAGGGAGATGGGACGGTAGTTCTTTAGTTGTGTCTTTTCAGCTTCTGTCTTGGGTATCAATGTGATGTATGCTTCTTTCCACGATTCAGGCGCCTTCTTCCCTTCCCTTCCATAATCTTCCCTTCCATAATCTTCCCTTCCATAATCTCATTGCAAACCTCCTTTAATGGTTGAATTAAAAAGTCTTTCAAAGTCCTATAATATTTGGAGGTTAATCCGTCCGGTCCTGGAGATTTGCCCAATTGCATATTCTGAATGGCACCTTCAATTTCTTGTTCTGTAATTTGATGATTCAATCTTATTTTATTTTCTTGAGATATTTTTTGTAATCCATTGGTTCTTAAGAATTGGTCTATATCAGATTCTTTCTGCGGCCCTTGCGTATAAAGTTGTTTAAAATATCTCTGGAAACACCTTCTAATCTCCACCGGGTTCTGTATATTTTTCCCATCAATCTCAAGATTTGTAATCGTATTTAACGTCTGTCTTTTTTTCAACTGCCACGCCAATAGTTTTCCACATTTATTAGCTGACTCAAAAGTCTATTGTCTCATTAGCTTAATTTTCCATTCTACTTCCTTATTAATCAATTTCATATATTGTACCTGATGTAGCTTAATTTCTCTTAATATCTCTTTTGAGTTTGGTTTAGCTCTTAGCTTCTTCTCTCCTTCTTTTATTTTCTCCAAAATTTTCCCTTTTTTCTCATTTTGAGATCTCTTTTTTATTGCATTCTGTTGAATCAGGAACCCTCTCATAACCGCTTTGCTTGCGTCCCAGATTGTTCTTTTTTCGACCGTAGTTTTCAGATTTACTTCAAAATAGTCTCTCAAAGTCTTTTGGGCCTTCCTTACAATATCTTGATTTCTTAATAAGGTGTCATTCATCCTCCATCTGAAGGAACCGATGGGTGTTAGTTTCATTTCCATCTTTACAGCATTATGGTCGGAGCAGGTTTTTGGGCAGATTTCCACCTTTTTTATCTTAGGTGCCAGTCCTCTAGTTATCCAAATTTGGTCAATTCTAGTCCATGTCATTTTGGCTTCAGAAAAGAACGTTCCTTCTCTACCTAGGGGGTTTTTGGTCCTCCAGATGTCAATCAAGTCCATATTATCAGTCAATTCAAAAAAAGTTTTTGGTAGTCTGCCCTCTTTCGTTACAATCTGTCTTTGTGCTTTGTCCATGTTCGTAGAGACCACACCATTCATGTCTCCCATCATAATGATATTATTGTAGTCCAAAAAGTCCATCAATATCTCATGCAGCTTCTTGTAAAACTCCGATTTCCCCTCATTTGGTGCATAAATCCCTAAAATCAAAAATTTTTCTCCTTGAGATTGAATTTCAATTGCCAAGATTCTTCCCTGTTCATCTTTAAAAAGAAATTTTGGTGATAGGCTCTCATTTGCATAGATAACCACTCCTCTCTTCTTCACCTTATCTGATGAAATAAATTCTTGGCCTAATTTTTTATTTATTAACACTTTCCTGTGAAGCCTAATCACATGTGTTTCCTGCAAACAAATTATGTCCAATTGTTCCTTTTTTAATAAATGAAAAATTTTCCTCCTCTTTTCCGGGGAATTCAGACCGTGAATATTCCAACTTAATAGTTGCAGAGACATGTTGGGGTGGCTCTATTTTCCTCCTGTTGCACCCAAAAGTGGCGTCTCCTTCTCAGGATCCTTCAAACCCCCAGGTGTAGGTATCAAACTTAATAGTCCAGGTCCCAATTCACTTGACTCTTCTTCAATTCCTTTCTGAAGGTCTTCTCCGTAGTCCTTCAAGAATTTTTCCTTGTCTTCCACAGATTTGATTTTCACTTTTTTCCCTCTAAAGGTAAAGGATATCCCCTGGGGGAATTCCCATCTGAAGATAATCTTGTTGCTCCTCAATAGTGTCACCAGATCTCCGTAGTTCGCTCTAAGCTCAAGCAAATGTTTCGGGATGTCCTTATAAATTTCCACCCTTGTATCTTTGATCTCTAGAGGCGTCTTGAAGTGCGCACTCAGAATCTTATCTCTTTCTTCCTTCATTCTTAGGGAGATCAGACAGTCTCTCGACTTAATCTTCCTCCCTCCCTTTCCCAGTCTGAATGCACTTACAATTTTAAAGTCCTTTTCTTCTTCCAGAGACCAAAATTCTGTAAATTCTTTTGTAAGGTAGACAATTAAATCTTCCCTCTCAAGTTCTGGAACTGATCTGATTCTCAGATTATTTTCTTTATTTTTTAACTCAATCATAGACAGAAGTGCCTGATGTTCCCCTATCTGTTTACGCATAGGTTTAATTTCTCCTTGAACTTCCTCAACTTTCTGCTTTGCCTCCTCAGCTATTTTACGATTTGCAGTGGTGTCTTCCACAAGCTTTCCAATACTTTGCGCATTTAAATTCACTTGCTGGGTCAAATTGTTAATACTGGCAGTATTTTGGTCTATCTTGGCTGACTGGTCAGTCACTTGTTTGCTTAGACCCTCCAATTTTTCAAAAATTTTATTTAACACTGTAGTAAAGTCCCCTCCTGAGGCCATTCCTTCCGGCCTAGGTTGTTCTAAATCTTCCTCTTGTGCCACAGGAATCGTGGGAACAGATGATCTGCGTAGCTGAGAAGTTAAAGTGGTCTGCAATGTTTTGGCTTTGGCTGATCTTGTCTTTCCACTCATCCCCCTTCTTATCTATGCATCAAGGTCAGTCCCACAGTCTGCCTTTCTCATGGAAATCCCTGAATCCACAGATGGAAAATTCCCCCAGTAAGTTGTCAAACCTGGATACTCCACTAGAGGGACACTATGTTCAAAAAATGTTCAGAAATGTCGCAGTTTGTAAAAGTTACAAAGTGCCCTCGACAAGTTAAACAACGGCCAATTGCCAAAAAACCTTCAGACTCCTTTTAGGTCCATTAAATTTCCACAGAGTTGCTCTTTAAAAAGTTAACATGTCCCAAAGAAATGCGAGATACAAAGTGACAGTTCCAAACAGCCTTCTAGTTCCAACACTGACAGCTCAGTAACCAAGGATTCAATTTTTTCCCCAAGTCCAAAGGTCCAAGAAACAAGTAGGAAGAAGCTGATTTTCACCTTTTCCACCCCAAAATGAATTGAGGCGAGATCTTCTGCTTAATGTGGAAGTTTAGTTCTTGTTAACTCCCAAATTCCAAAGGCTTGGGTTCTTTAAAAGTCTTTGCTTTAATCTTTAAACAAAAACCGAGAGACGGACTTCCTGGTTGCGTCTCCCGCTTGTATGCCAAATTAATTAATTTTTAATCCTGATTCAATCACCTACTCACAGGTAGTAGTTTTCTTTCAGCCGAATGGTCCCCAGGAAAAGGGTCAGCGCTCACCAACAGCAGCTTAGCGGCTTCACTCCGCAAAAAGAGCGATCGACTCACAGCACCGCACCAGCCCCGACACGTTCCGGAGCCCCTTACGGGGTCCCTTCACGTAATCGGGGGGCGCTAAAGGTGCCCGCCGAGTCCCACGACCACAGGCTATCACCACCTGTGGGTTTTCCAGCGAGGGTCTCCGCTTCGCCGTAGCGGTCGACCCGTTTCTGCGGAGCTTCCCCTTCACAGATGAAAGGGGACCGCCATTGCCGTTCGCGCCGCCCCCGGAAGTCTGTTTTCAGACTTATTTCAGAAGACTTTATGCACAAGGGCCGGTGAATGAAGAAGAGATAGAAGAATTTCTTAAAAAATATGGATTACAAAAAATCTCTGAACAAAGTAAAGTGATTTTGAACCAGAAAATAACTGAGCAAGAAATAGAGGGAGCCATTCAAAATATGCAATTGGGAAAATCTCCAGGACCAGATGGACTGACTTCCAGATACTACAAAGCTTTGAAAGAATGGTTGGTACAACCGCTGAAGGAAGTCTGTAACGAAATTCTAGAGGGGAAGAAGGCACCCGAATCGTGGAAAGAAGCGTATATTACACTTATACCAAAATCTGAGACTGAGAAGGACCAGATTAAGAACTACCGCCCTATATCATTACTTAATGTGGATTACAAAATTTTTGCAGATATTTTGGCAAAAAGATTGAAGAGAGTTTTGGTGGGAGAGATTCATAAAGACCAGGCTGGCTTTCTTCCAGGAAGACATCTGTCTGACAATGTGAGAAATATAATAGATATTATGGAATTATTAGAAGCCAATATTAATACTAAGGCAGTATTAATATTTGTGGACGCGGAGAAAGCCTTTGACAATATCTCTTGGAGTTTTATGAAAAAGAATCTAAAAGGGATGGGGGTAGGCCAAGGTTTTGAGAATGGTATAGGTGCAATTTATTCTGAACAAAAAGCAAAATTAATTGTAAATAATGTGGTTACTGAAGAATTTGCTATTGAAAAAGGAACACGACAGGGGTGCCCAATATCCCCATTACTTTTTATATCTGTCTTGGAGGTTTTGTTAAACATGATCAGAGGGGACCAGCTGATTAAAGGGATTCAGGTCGGAGCTAAACAATATAAATTGAGAGCATTTGCAGATGACCTAGTATTAACTTTACAAGAGCCAGACACTAGTACGAAAAGAGTTTTAGAGCTAATTCAAGTATTTGGTCAAGTAGCAGGTTTTAAGCTGAATAAACAGAAAACGAAAGTACTGGAGAAAAATCTAACAGTTGCTGAAAGAGAGAGGTTTCATAGTGAAACTGGATTAATGGTAGCAAAGAAAGTGAAATACCTGGGGATTAATTTGACATCTAAGAATGTGAACTTATTTAAAGACAATTATGAGAAATGTTGGACAGAAGTTAAGAAAGATTTAGAAATATGGTCAAATTTGAGACTTTCCTTGTTAGGCCGAATTGCTGTTATTAAGATGAATGTTTTGCCGAGAATGTTGTTTTTGTTTCAAACATTGCAGATTGTGGATAAAATGGACTGTTTCAAGAGGTGGCAGAAAGACATATCTAGATTTGTCTGGCAGGGCAAAAAGCCCAGAATAAAATTTAAGATATTAACTATTAACTGATGCAAAAGAAAGAGGGGGGTTTGCCCTGCCAGACTTAAAACTGTATTACGAATCAGCGGTTTTTTGCTGGCTGAAAAATTGGCTACTTCTTGAGAACACAGACATTTTAGATCTGGGAGGGTTTAACAACAGCTTTGGTTGGCATGCATATATATGGTATGACAAGGTAAAAACTCACAAAGGTTTCAAAAACCATATTGTTAGGAAAGCACTATACAATGTTTGGATTCGGTATAAAGATCTGCTGGAAAATAAAACCCCTAGGTGGTTGTCACCAATGGAAGCTAAGGAAGTGAAAAAACTTAATATGGAATCTAAATGGCCAAAATACTGGGAAATTATAGAACAAGAGGGTGGAAAAGTGAAATTACAGAGCTATGAGAGATTGAAGTCTAAAGTAAGAGATTGGCTTCATTATCATCTGATAAATGAGGTGTTCAAACAAGACAGGAAAATTGGCTTTCAGGTGGAGAGATCAAAATTAGAAACAGAATTGTTAGAACCCAATACTAAGAACTTGTCAAGAATGTACAACTTGCTGTTGAAGTGGAATACACAAGATGAAACAGTTAAATCAGCTATGATTAAATGGGCACAAGACATTGGTCATGACATTATGTTTGCTGACTGGGAACAGTTATGGACCACCGGTATAAAGTTTACGGCATGTAATGCCTTAAGAGAGAATATTATGAAAATGATTTATAGGTGGTACATGACCCCAGTCAAGCTTGCAAAAATCTATCATCTGCCCAATAATAAATGCTGGAAATGTAATGAAACTGAAGGTACTTTCTACCACCTTTGGTGGACATGCCCAAGGATTAAGGTCTTCTGGGAAATGATCTATAATGAAATTAAGAAGGTTCTTAAGTGCACCTTTCATAAGAAACCAGAAGCTTTTCTCCTGAGCATGGTAGGCCAATTGGTGTCAAGGAAAGATAGGATGTTTTTTATGTATGCTACAACAGCAGCAAGAGTTCTTTTAGCAAAGTATTGGAAGACACAAGAACTACCCACGCTGGAAGAATGGCAGCCGAAGGTGATAGACTACATGGGACTGGCTGAGATGACTGGCAGAATCCGTGACCAAGGAAAAGAGACGGTGGAAGAAGATTGGAAGAAATACAAAGTTTACCTTAAGAACTGTTATAAAATTAATGAGTGCTAAGATGTCAAGGGTAATGAAAAAAAAAACAGAATTACAGCTGTAAATGACTGGGTAAGAGAAGAAGGATTAAAGAAAGTGAGTTATAAGTTAATTGAAGTGAGGGGTTGCTGAAGAAAATTTTAAAATAGGGATGCAGAAAAGGGAGGCATGGGGAAGTCGGTGAAATAAGGCTTATGAAAAAGAGGTTATGAAATTATACGTGTTTATATGTTTGTTTGTTTATGTATTGTGAATTGTAATGTGTTTAATTTATGTTGGAAAACCAATAAAAATTTATAAAAAAACAAAAACAAAATACACTTTAAACCCAGCTTTTAGCAAACAATCTACAGACATCAGATTGCTCCTTAATGAAGGCACACAAAGTACATTTTGCAGGCATTCACGAAGACAAGGAACAAAAACTGCACCCCCCGAAATCACTTCGGAAGTACTTCCGTCTGCTAGAGCCACCTGGCTGCGCTGTGCTGAGTTCTTGGAAACAAACAATTCACCTGAATTTACGATGTGCCGAGATGCTCCCGAATCGACCACCCAGACAGCTTGTTTCTCATCAGCAATCTTGACCTCGGCGGTCACCAACTGAGCCGACTGTTTTCGTTTGAAGAATTTCTTTTTATGCTGCTGCTGCTGCTGCTGATCTCGTTTCTGCTCCTGCACCGGCCACTGAGACTTGACCAACTCCGGACATTGTCGTTTTAGATGCGCTGAAGACCCACATCGGAAACAACGCCTAACAGCAAACGCTGACTCCTCACCGGTACGCTGCTTTTGCTTCACCTCTGGCACGGCATGAGAACTCCTTCCAAACCGCCCGCCTGTAGAAGCCTCTGCAGCAAACGACCTTTCTTGCCACTTCTGCCATTCTTCAATCAAACGCCCAGTAACGTAACTGACTGATAAATCACGCTCCTGTATGCCTTCTAGAGACAAAACTAAATTATCCCAGCTTTCCGGGAGAGAACTCAAAATAATAGCCACCTTCTCCTGCTGGTCTAACGCACAGTCTCTTTCCTGTAGCGCAGCAAACTTTAACTGTAAACTGTGTAGGTGTTCCTGCATTGTAACCCTAGGCTGTAACATTGCCTTGTACAATGCCTTGCGAATGAACAGCTTGGAAACCGCTGTCTCACGCACATGGAGTTCTTTAAGTGCTTGCCACACACCTCTAGCTGTCTTGATTCCCCTCACATATGGCAACTGGGAATCTTCCAGCCCCAAGACAATTGTGGCCCTTGCTCTTTGGTCTTTATCGAGGTCTTCATCATCAGGCTTCGCAGGAAACTTACTCACCACTTGCCAGAGACGATCCCTCTGCAGCACTACCTGCATGCGTTCCGACCACAGCAAGTAATTGGAGTCATTCAGATGCTCAAAAGCCATCTGAACTGGTTGTGAGGCCATCTTGAGAGCAATGTCCCTGGAACCCGGAACCAGCTACTCACGACCACCGAGAGAGAAAACAGGAACCACAGCACCCAGCACTCACACGCTGCAGCTGTTGTCCTTGTGTCCACTGCGTCACCAGCTCACAACAGTCAGGAACCAGCCAGTGTCCATCTGCTGCACCAACAGGAACAACAACTTCTGGAACTACTGGAACCAACACCGTTGATGCTGACACCACCACAACTCAGGCTGGCAGCACGATACCCATAACCTCATGGAACTTTGAAGTGTCAGGCATAGCTCTAATGGCTTTAGCCCAAACGTAGCAGAGTTTTCCTGCACAGCGAAGAAGCTAGTTGAGGTGGAAATGACTAGTCAGCTAGACTCAGAATAACTATTTACAGGATTTATTAAAAGGGAAAATGAAACCAGCAGAGTTTCTGCATACAAAACAAAGCAAAATAAATCCTTTCTTTCTTTCTCTCTCTCTCTTAACCATACACAGCACTCCTACTCCTAACACACCTAACACCAAACTGTGCTAGCATTCCTAGATAACAGAGTTGAGTGCTGGTCGTTAACCAATCAGAGTAAGTAGTGTGACGTTACTGGTTTTCCTGTTCCTTTGTTCCTTTGTTCAATTGCTCTCTGCTTTCATAGAGAGAGGATGTATATTTCTTTGCTGTCTGCGTAGTAAGAAATAAAGCATAGCGATGTAGCCATAAATCTCATCACTTCCACGTGCTGCTTTGAATTCTTTGCTGAACGGGAATGTGCCTGAGGCCTCATCAAAGGCTCAGGTCGTTAATTATCGTTGGGGGCAATTCCGGAGGAAAATGAGCTTTATCAGCTCGGCCGAGCGCAGATCCTGACATTTTTGGGTACGGGCCCAGAAGAACGGAATGCAGGTTATCTTCTCTGCGTGTCAAGAAGATTGATGAGAGGTATGTGCTCAAGCCCCGGGAAGCCTGCCAGTCCCTAATCAATGGCAATAAGGGGTGGACTTTGGACTTTTAGCCAAAGCTCTGACCAGTTGCTGCAGAAGCTCAGGAGCATGCAAAGGCCTCAAGAAGGGTGCTTTTGGAATGCAGCTGCTTGTAAATAGACGCAGCTTGCTTTAAATGGCACAGAAGGCTAATGCCAGAATAATGGAGGCCCTTCAAAATGCCATGGCAATTCCAAAGCTCACAAAAGGTAATTACCAGGGCTGGGTGCAGTATGCAGAAGCTCTGCTAAGAAAAGAGGGTCTGTTTAATGTGATATCAGACACACACACCCCAGCTCCAGTGACCCAGGAATGGGAGGCCAAGGATTCCAAAGCAAGGGGAACTCTGACGCTTATTGTGTCCCCTGAAGAGTTATGTCTTTTGCGTGACAAGGCCTCAGCCAGAGAGATGTGGGACAGTCTCCAACAGTCACATTTAAGAACGGAGGCTGGAGCTTCTTTGTTCTTTTATGCCAAGTTGCTGTTGGCACCTCGCCCGCCCGGGAGCAATGCCAGCCCCCCGAAGCACTCCGGGGCGAAGTCCGGTGGTCATCCTCTGGCTGCCGTTCAGGAATCCTCCTTCAGTCCAGTGAGACCGACAAAATAAGCGGTTTGTCTCTTATGAGAAAAGCACACCACTTTCCCCTGACAAAGGCATCAGAAGGAAAAGGCAGTTTGTAGAATCAGACTACTTTATTCACTGCATAGAAAACACATCCATGACTGCACAACCGGAACAGTCAGCTTAGAGTTCTCTTACTCAACGCTGCCCCAATCCAGGGGCGGAAGAAGGAAGTGTAACTCCTCCCTGGTTACACTGAGAACCGTTTGGAAACTGACTCTGACTTCCTTTCCCACAGTGCACAACATCACCTGATGTAAACAGCTCTTGCTGTTTCCTGCCAACGTGGCAGCTGGTGGGGGCTGAAATCCCAACATCCTCCCCCATTTGAGCCACACCAGATGCAAAAACAAAAACAGCATCAATTGAGGGAAACAAACAGTTGTTATACACATAACAACCCCCTGTTGTACCAGTTCCACCTTTGGAACTACCTGCAACTGGATCCACCAGTTGAAACCTCTGGTGACTTCTTTTCCAAGGAACTAGAGCTTCAGCTCTACCTTGGCTAGGGAGAATTGTGTTGCACCCTGCAACATCCAGGAATGGCTTTGCCTCTGCCCTGGACAAACCTTGAACCTGGATTGAGCTGTTAACTACAACTATACATGCCATAGCTGAGTTAGCAAATTCCTGAGAGTACCTTTTGGGTGGCACGCCCTTAGTGACTCTCTCAGATCTGCGAATGAGGTGCAGATCCTCCTTGCTGGCTGGTTCTTCCTTGGGACTTTTGGGAGAAAGACGCCCAACAGTGAACAGTGGTTCCTGCAATTCCAGTTCAGCCTGAACCTGTGTAGGCCTGGACATTGTGTGTGAACCCACCTCAATGACTGTGTCATCTGAACTTGTTGTGGAGCTTTCACTGTCACTCTCAATATCAGAATCCTCATCTGCATTGACATCAGTGGGGAAACAGTGGAGAATCTCTTTCCCCTGTCTACCAGTGCATTCAACATGTTTGGTCAGAATCACTGAATCAGATTCGGGAAGAACTACTCTGTAGTATCCCTTTTCGTAACCCTCAAAAATGCCCTTTGCATCTTTGACTCCCTGTGGTGTCTCCACACACACCCGGGATCCGAAAACCCTAAAGTGTTTCACTGAAGGTTTTCTCTGGAACAGTTTCTCAAATGGAGAACTTTCCATACCTGCTGAAACTTGTCTTACCCACGTGTAAGAATATGTGTTCAGCGACTCAGCCCAGAATTCTTGGGGCAAATGTGCACAAAGCAGTTGTGCTTCCATGCCTTTGCGCAACTCTGTGTTCACCTTGACACATACACTTTTGTTCCATGAAGCCTCTGACACAGCAAGCTTGTGCTCAATGTCGTGTTTCTCTAGGAAATCCTCGAAATCCTGTGAAACAAAAATTGGCTTTTCATCTGTGAAAAGACTTTCAATTTTGGCACCATGAACAAATTTTACCTTTTCACAAAACTCTTTGAATTTTGCTAAGGTCTGTTGTGGTCTTTGCAACATGTAAATCCAAAAATACTGCGAAAAACAATCAACAATTATAAGATAGTACTTTGCATTGCCTCTAGAGAGCGGTAGAGGACCAAATACATCAGCATACACACGCTGAAACACCTTGGTAACCTTTGCAGAAACCTTCTGGCTTTTGGCACCGGCTGATCCTGTAAAACAAGAAACGTTAGTTTTACAATCATCAGAACTTTTACAATCCGTACTATCAAAACTCAACAAATAAAGTCTATCTTCTTCTTTCGCAGTAAGAAATAAATAATAATAATAATAATAATAATAATAATAATAATAATAATAATAATAAAATTATTTATACCCCGCCCATCTGGCTGGGCCTCCCCAGCCACTCTGGGCGGCTTCCATAAAAACCAAAAATACAGTAAAATATCACACGTTAAAAACTTCCCTGAAGCCTTAAGATGTCTTCTGAATGTCAGGTAGTTGTTTATCGCTTTGACATCTGCTGGAAGGGCGTTCCACAGGGCGGGCGCCACTACCGAGAAGGCCCTCTGCCTGGTTCCCTGTAGCTTTTCTTCTCGCAATGAGGGAACCGCCAGAAGGCCCTCGGCGCTGGACCTCAGCATCCGGGCATAATGATGGGGGTGGAGACGCTCCTTCAGGTATACTGGACCGAGGCCGTTTAGGGCTTTAAAGGTCAGCACCAACACTTTGAATTGTGCTCGGAAACGTACTGGGAGCCAATGTAGGTCTTTCAAGACCGGTGTTATATGGTCTCGGCGGCCGCCCCCAGTCACCAGTCTAGCTGCCGCATTCTGGATTAGTTGTAGTTTCCGAGTCACCTTCAAAGGTAGCCCCACATAGAGTGCGTTGCAGTAGTCCAAGCGGGAGATAACCAGAGCATGCACCACTCTGGCGAGACAGTCCGCAGGCAGATAGGGTCTCAGCCTACGTACCAGATGGAGCTGGTAAACAGCTGCCCTGGACACAGATTTGACCTGTGCCTCCATGGACAGCTGTGAGTCCAAAATGACTCCCAGGCTGCGCACCTGGTCCTTCAGGGGCACAATTACCCCATTCAGGACCAGGGAATCCTCCACACCTGCCCGCCTCCTGTCCCCCAAAAACAGTACTTCTGTCTTGTCAGGATTCAACCTCAACCGCCTCCAGACACTCACACAGGACCTTCACCGCCCTCACTGGTTCTGATTTAAAAGAGAGGTAGAGCTGGGTATCATCCGCATACTGATGAACACCCAGCCCAAACCTCCTGATGATCTCTCCCAGCGGCTGCATGTAAATGTTGAAAAGCATGGGGGAGAGGACAGAACCCTGAGGCACCCCACAAGTGAGAGCCCAGGGGTCTGAACACTCATCCCCCACCACCACTTTCTGAACACGGCCCAGGAGGAAGGAGCGGAACCACTGTATGACAGTGCCTCCAGCTCCCAGCCCCTGAAGACGGTCCAGAAGGATGTTATGGTCGATGGTATCAAATGCCGCTGAGAGATCCAGCAGAACTAGGAAACAGCTCTCACCTTTGTCCCTAGCCCGGCGGAGATCATCAACCAGTGCGACCAAGGCAGTTTCAGTCCCATGATGAGGCCTGAATCCCGACTGGAAGGGATCCAAATGGTCCGCTTCTTCCAGGAGTGCCTGGAGTTGTTCGGCAACCGCTCGCTCAATCACCTTGCCCAGGAATGGAAGATTTGAGACTGGGCGATAGTTGGCCATCGTGGCCGCATCTAAAGATGGTTTTTAAAGAAGCGGTTTAATAACCGCCTCTTTCAACGGGTCTGGGAAGGCTCCCTCACGGAGGGAAGCATTCACCACCCCACGAAGCCCATCGCCCAGTCCTTCCCGGCTAGCTTTTATAAGCCAGGATGGGCAAGGATCCAGGAGACAGGTGGTTGGCCTCACTCGTCCAAGCAGCCTGTCCACATCCTCGGAGGTAACAGATTGGAATTGATCCCACTCAACTTGACTAGACATAACTCTAGCACTATCCCGCCCCGGCCCTGCTCCCACGGTGGAGTCTACTTCTTCCCGAATCTGAGTGATTTTATCTGCAAAAAACTTTGCAAAATCATTGCAGGAGAATATGTGGCCCATACTGGGCCCCGATGTTACAGGTGGTTCCGCTAAATTGTGAACCACCTGAAAAAGTCTCCTGCTGCTGTTTTCTGCAGATGCAATAGAGGCAGCGAAGAAATTCTTCTTCGCCGTCACTATCGCCACTTGGTAGGCTCGACGTTGAGCTCTAACCTGCGTCTGGTCAGATTCGGAATGAGTTATCCGCCACCGGCGGTCTAGCCGTCTCAACAATTGTTTCATTGCCCTCAGATCCGTGGAAAACCACGGGGCTGTCCGGGCTCCATGCAATCAGAGAGGGCGCTTCGGAGCCAAACAGTCAATAGCCCTGGTTAACTCCACATTCCAACGGGCCACCAGGGAATCAGCTGAGAGGCCATCAACATGGGATAAAGCATCCCCTACCACTCTCTGGAAACCATTTGGATCCATTAAGTGGCGGGGGCGGACCATCCGAATTGGTCCCACCTCCCTGCAGAGGGGATGGGTCGCAGAGAAGTCCAGTTGCACCAGGAAGTGATCTGACCATGGCACTTCTTTCATTTCGCTTTTACTTAGTGTCAGATCACCAACATCCATAGAGGTAAACACCAGGTCCAAGGCATGTCCGCAGCTATGGGTTGGGCCAGACTTATTCAGGGACAGCCCCATGGAGGCCATGCTTTCCACGAAGTCCCGAGCGGCCCCTTGTAAGGTCGTGTCGGCATGGATGTTAAAATCCCCTAGGACAACCAAGCTAGGTGTCTCCAGGAGAACATCTGCCACGACCTGAAGCAGCTCGGGCAGGGAATCCTTGGTGCAGCGGGGAGGTCGGTACACCAAAAGGAATCCTGTACTGCCCCTCTTGCCCAACTTCCAGAACATGCACTCGGAAAACTGGGTCTTCCCAATAGGACGCCTGGTGCAAACTAATGACTTCCTAAAAATCTCTGCAACCCCCCCTCCCCGCCCACATGACCTGGGTTGCTGTGCGTAAGAGAAACCTGGTGGACAAGCAGCGGCAAGGACAGGCCCATCTGCTTCATCCAACCAAGTCTCTGTTACACATGCCAGGTCAAGTCCTCCATCCATGATCAAGTCATGGATGGCAGTGGTCTTATGAATCATTGACCTGGCATTGCACAGCAGCACCTTCAAGTCATGTGGGTATCCCTTGCTGATTCTAGTATCCATCCGGTCAGGACCAGACCCGGAGGCAGGAATAGTCCTCAGACAACGACTAAACCTGCCCCCTCTGTAATGACGTGGTCTAGTCTTAGCGTAACTCCTCCTCCTACCCGTGATCACTGAGATCGGTTGCCCCAGTGCATCCCCCCCCTGTGGAACATGCCCCAGCCATTTTGTGGGCTGGGGCCCACTCCCCGGCAGCCCTGACCCCTCCCCCTAAGAACAAAATAAGACCTTAAACAAACAAACAAAACCAATAAAACAATACAAACAAAAAATGTAAAAATTACAAAAACATCAAAATAAAAAATAATTCCCCAAGCCCAACCAAACATCCATCCCACCCCCACCCCCACATACAAAAAATCCAAAAGAATTTTTTAAAAAAACATTTTAAAAACACTCTGTGCCCCTCCGGCAGTAACAACTGTCCTAGTGAGGCCTGTCAGGCCCCGCCCTGGGCCAGGTGGTAAGTGGCAAGAGCAGGGCCCTCAGGCACTCACTCAGGGGAGTCCTCCTGGGCAGCGGCAGCAAGCAGCACGCAGTCCTTATGAGGCTTCAGGCCCCGCCCCAGGCCAGATGGTAAGTGGCAGGAAGGAGCAGGGCCCTCAGGCACTCACTCAGGGGAGTCCTCCTGGGCAGCAGGCAGCAAGCAGCACGCAGTCCTTATGAGGCTTCAGGCCCCGCCCCAGGCCAGATGGTAAGTGGCAAGAGCAGGGCCCTCAAGCACTCACTCAGGGGAGTCCTCCTGGGCAGCAGGCAGCAAGCAGCACGCAGTCCTTATGAGGCATCAGGCCCCGCCCCAGGCCAGATGGTAAGTGGCAAGAGCAGGCTTCTTGTCTTTGTAGATCATGCATCTTCTCCTGTTGAAGGACTCCACCAGTCCTTGCTTTGTCAGCTGAGCCACGCTGAGAAGGTTAAACTCCAAACCCGGCACGAAGTAAACATTGTTTATAGTCAAATTAAGACTCTCCAGGAATACAGTCCCGAATCCAGTAGCTTCAAGCTCTTTTTTTAAAAATATTTTTTATTAAGTTTCCATTTACCAAATTAAATATATCATAACAATTAGTCCAAATTGTATCAATACACATCATAAAGTCCAAATGTTTTCCAAATTAAAATTTTTTGTGGGGGGTACCCATGCTTCGCAATCGGCAGGAGTCCAATCATCCATATTTCTGCTGCTTTCATGTTTACAATGATGTTTTCAGTCCCATCTTCTCAACTCTTTGTCGTTAATCATTTTCCTTTTCAGTCACCTCCGAGTTCTCTCCACAAGTGGATTGAAAGAAACAGTCTTATTTATATCTCTGTGTGGGCTTTGTAATGCTCTCTCATAGGTTTTCGTTCGAGCAGACATTCGCCATCTTGCCACTCCGATGAAATACAGTCTAAATGTCCGCTCATTAACTTTCCAGACCCACTGCATCATAATTAGTCTCTCCAGGAGGATAACAGCCCTTTCAAATTTACGATCCCAGCCTGATAACCGATCCACGGCTCTTCCTCCCTAAGACCATCTATCGTGCAGCAAAGGTCTGCCTGTCCATATCGGGTCACATTTCTTGCTGCGTCACAAAGAGAGCCTCCTTTCTTTCCAAATCTTTCACAAAACAAAACCTTTAACTCATGTTATTCCCCCCCCCCAAACTTCATTTTTAATCCCACTTGCAAATTGGTCGTTGAGACGGTTCTTTAAGGGGGAGGGTTGTTAGGTAATCACATGAAAAAATAAAAGGTCTCCCCCCCCTTTCCGTTCCGTTCCACTTACCAACATGTCTGCGATTCTCTGATGTTATCTCTGCTCCTTCCGTCCCGATCTTCTTCATCTCAGTGGTAAAATTATTAGCAGATAAAAACACTCCTGACCTCTCTTGAAGCATGTGCATTTACTTCTCCATTTTTTTTCTTCTTTTTAAGCAACGCAACCAGGCTTGCTCCTGAAAGCAGCTGGCAGGGAGCTCCGAGCCTGTAAGAGGGCTTTCCGCCCAGTGCCTCTCACCCCCTCCTTCATCCGAACTCGGGGGTGATTTATGGCAACCGTGGGCGAGGGCAGCATCTTCCCCTTTCCCTGGGAAGATGAGGGAGACTGATTTACTCCCCATAATCAGCCTCTAATTACCTTGTGCAAGCTGGATAGATGGTATTGGCAGCCATCTTCCAAGGCGCCCCTAGTGGCCCCCCCAGTAGCTTCAAGCTCTTGCCCATTAGCTTGCTTCACTGTAAAATGCCGATCCTCAAACTTGGAGAATATATTTTTTTAAATAGATATTTATTGAAGTTTTCAAAAAAATAGAAAAAAAAACAAAAAAAACAAAAAAACTGAAAAAAACAATTAAAAACACATAAAATTTATATTCCTTACTTTCAATACCATATTTCCCTGAATTCCCCACACCTCCCCTTCTTGTATTCCAGTTCCAATTTTTAGCTCTTCAAGTTCTTGTCCCCAAATTTTACCTTATTATATTTAATTCATTTTAGTTAACCAATTTTCACTTATAAACCTCAGTCTTTATACATCAGTACTTATTCTTAAAAATCTTTTTCTAAGGTCGACCCCAATTCCCTTCCACGAATTTCCCATTTTTATATTAGTAGCAAAACAGAATAAAAAGAAACAAAATATAATTGTACACCCTTTGGATTCCCAAAACCCTACCCCCCCTTTCCCGGTTTCGAACCCCAACAAATGTCCATCAGTCTATCTGCTGTCAGCCTGGTGACCTCTCGTCCGAGGCTCTTAATTCTCTCTCAATTCCTCTCTGCCGGTTTTTTTGATAGTCCTTTGTATTGGACACCAAATCTCGAAGATGCTCTGTCCCAAAAGGTCCATGTTTCTTCCAGCCAGACCTCCATATTTAAAAGTGGAGCCAAAATCTTGTTTCTTGCTTCTCTTTAGTCCAAATGTCCCAAAGGTTCCAGTTTCCACTTTAACCAAGTTTGTAATCTATAGGTCTTCAGATCTGCACATGAGGAGATCTCTCCATTCTCCATTCTCCATTCTCCATTCTTCAAATCAAACCAAATTTTCATCATCCTGTTCTTATTTTCCTTTGTGTCCATCTTAACAGGCCTCTGGCTCTCCTTAATCATCTGTGACATTATAGCTCCTCCTTCCTTTTCCTTCAAATCATCATATATCTCTTTCCTCACATTCTCAAATTTCTCAGATTTCTTTTCTTGTTCAGCTGCAGAGATTTTTAGTTCAGCTGCAAAAACTTTTTGTTCAGCTGCAAAGACTTGAGTCAAGTCCCTTCCAGGCTCAGTAGTTTTATTGACTGTTTCATTCAATGTTATAACATTTGTAGCCAAAACATCACTTTGTTCTTGTAACTTTCCCAAGAGAAAAAAAGTCCTCTCCAGTTCAGCCAGTATTTTTCCACTTACAGCCATTCTTGTAATGTCCCTGAACCCCCTCTAGAGGGGTTCTGGTTTCTTAGTATCTTCCAGTTCCAACCCAAAAGTCAAATTAGCCTTTTCTTCTTTATTTTTAACAACTTATTACCAAATTGTAACAAATATAACCAGCAAAGACAACAGAAACAAAGTTCTCCTTTTTCCCCAACTTTGACAGCTAGTTTGACAGCTGTCAAAGTCTTCTATATCTCTTCAGCAGGCTCTCTCACCGATCGCTCCCGGGTCCTGGGGGAGGGGTGACAATTCCGCTCTCAATATTAGCTCTTATCCTCCAGCACAATCACTTATATTGCCAAAACGTGAAGTTAATTGCTTTTATCCACAAAAGAGAAAGGTGTTCTCTCAACCTTAGTTATCAAATCCTTGCTTTAAGATGTTTACAAGGCGGGTAGGCGGACTTCCTCTTTGCGCCTTCCCCGGTCGTGCCTAATTCCCAAGAAAATTTTTCCTTTTTTAAGTCCAATTTCCGTATTACTCACGGGTTGTTACTTTTAGTCCAAACGTTCAGAGAAAGAAGTCAGCGCTCTCCGTCCATGGCATGCGGCTTCACTCAGCAGGGGAAGCAGTCGACTCTCAGCACCGCACCGCTCTCCATCCCCCGTTCCGGAGCCTTTAAAAAGGCTCCTTCGCGGGTCGGGGGGGCGCAAATGGTGCCCGCCGAGTCACCAGGTCCACAGGCTTCAGCGCCTGTGGTTTCTGAGGGTCCCCGCGTCGCCGCCGCGGCAGGACCCGACCCCTACTAAGCCGATTCCCTCCGGAGCTCGGAGGGAATCCGCCATTAGACGATGGCGCTAACCCGGAAGTCCCTCAAACTTGGAGAATAGGCCACGCCTCCCACTTAAATGATGGGTGGCTCCAGCGTCTGCTACAAAAGCATTCCAGGTTGACGATGAAGCTTTTGGCGAAAACAAAGCCTTTGCTGGCTTTACCTGAGGCTTGGCCTGACTCTGGCCACCGGCCCCTGCTGTTCCAGAGGCCTTTTTTGCTCCTTTGGAAACACGGCTCTTGCAGTTCTTCTGCACATGGCCTAAAAGCCCACATTTGTGGCAACGAACATTTAAGGCTGTTGCCTGCTCTTCCTGAGCAACTGTAGGGGGCACTGACGTAGCTCCACTCTCCCCCTCAGCCACGGCAATGGCTGCAAGCCTGTAATGTTCATTCATAAGGGCAGCAGTGATTCTTGCTACGTTCAGATCCTGTGCTGGAAGGCAGCCAAGCTGGCTCGCCACAGTGCTAAACCTCTTGTCTAGACTGTTGATAATCATGAAGCAAAAAACAGCTTCATCCAATGGAAAATTCCTCTGTGCCAGTTGATGACGTAATTGCTGCATGGAGGTCAGATGCTCTCTGAGATCTCCTCCCACGTTCAGCCTCATGTTCGTGAGCCGTTGAAAGTGCAACAGAGCAGTTCTGGCTGCAACGCGCATGTGGACTCTGTGTAGCGCCTCCCACATCTGCCTGGCATGCGCACATCCTTGCACATGAATTAACTGAGTATCAGATAAACAGAGAATTATTGCAGACTTGGCCTGGGTGTCCCTATCATTCCAAAGCCTGCTCGGGGCCACAGGAATGGGATTGTCAACAACGTCCTAGCATCTCTGATGCTGTAGCATCGCCTGCATTTTCACTACCCAACTCTGATAATTATCATTAGTCAGTAGGGGGCACATCATCTTCCCGTCCCCTTGCCAAGCATCCATCTTGGTGCCAGTTAAACAGCTTCTTCAATGAGCTGTAAAAACCTCCGGCAGTCTCTGAGCGTAAATCACAGCTCAAGTCTGATTTGCTTCTCTGAGGTTAATTGCCTCATAAATCAGAGCACGCTGATTTACTCACGGTTCCTTTAAGGCTCCCGGCTCCTCCGGCAGTGGAAAACAAACAGCTACAAAACAGGCTGCTTTTGCTTTCTCCGCTCCCCCGGAATGAGGAACTTGGCTGTGCTTTAATCCAAAAAACAACAGCAGCTTTGCAAAGCTGCAGAAATCCAATTGGCACCTCTCAGTCAAAACTCTTGACTTACGACCCGCATCGGCTTCATCTGCAAACTTGGCAAAACTTCAGAGACCGTGGTTCGTTGACCATCCTCTGCTACCAAAATGTTGGCACCTCGCCCACCCGAGAGCAATGCCAGCCTCCTGAAGCACTCCGGGGCGAAGTCATCCTCTTGCTGCCGTTCAGGAATCCTCCTTCAGTCCAGGGAGACTGACAAACACAACACAACACAACACAACACAACACAACACAACACAAGGCCATGGTCTCTCTCCTTTTTTTAAAATAATTTTTATTGATTTTACCATATAAATTATAAAATGTATATATAAAATGGCAGGTACTATACCACAGAAAGAAACCTTGCTAAGACGGGGATCTCTAATGACATTAATTCCCTTGGCAACTCTCCCCCACTCCCACCTCTCATTTCCAAATATGCCAGTTTAGCTGGCTTATGGATCAGGCTATGCCTGTGGCTTATTTGTCTCTAATCCTTGCCTCATTAGTTGTAGTGTAATCTCCTCAGGACAAGAGAACATACTTATTTCTGTGTCTTTTGCAGCATGGATGATTCTATCAGAGCTTAACCAATGCTTGCAAAAATGTTGGCAAACTGTAAACAGGATCAATTTCTTCTTTTACAAGACATGGTTGCATCAGGCCTGGAGGGTAACAAGCTGAAAATTGCTCTACAGAATTCAGACACAGACACAGAGGAGACAACCGTGCTGTATATTTAAACCATGTATCTAATTTGTATTCTCGGGCAACTAAAAGTGCCTTGAACCTACTGCTTTGCCTGTCCCTGTTCACCTATTCTGAGAATTAGTAGCCATCCTCCTAGGCTGTCAGAACAAAGGGAAGGAGTTGATAAACAACACTGTAGCCCAAAAGATGGCAGCATTGGTAAAGTTAGGCCTTCAGAATGGGGGTGGGTGTCCTCTCCCCACTCAGTCCCCTTACAACCACCATCCTAATAGACAGTCAGCAGCTGGACAGAGTCCTTTGAGGAAGGGTCAACAGTGCAGAGTATGCTTAGTCTGAAAAAGAGAACATATCTACTGGATTACTCTAATGCACTGTATGGGGGGCTGCCCTTAGAGATGGTATGGAGGCTATAGCTAGTGTGGAATGTGGCTGCTAGGCTAGTAAGTGGGGCAACCTATTGGGATCATGTATGTCTCTGATCCTGAAAGGACAGGACTGTCTGCCAGTAAACAACTGGGACCAACGCAGGGTGTTAGCCATATAAAGCCTTAAAAGGTTTGGGACGCAAGTAACTTAAACAGTGCCTTCCCCAGTATAAATCAACTGGGACCCTATGATGGGCAGGTAAAGCCCTGTTTGTGGTGGGTCCTATGTAGTTGGTGTTGACCTGTGACAGGGCCTTTTTAATGGCAGATCCCCATTTGTGGAATGCACTCCCTTCTGAGGTGCATCTGCATCTCTCATTATTGACTTTCGGGAGGAATTTTGACATATTCCTATTTACCCAGGCACTGGGATGGCTGAAAGATACTGTTTTTGGCAATATGAAAATCACTGGTTGAGAGAATACTTTTAACTTATAATACTTTTAACTGTTTTTAGAATGCTTGATTTTTTTATTATTATTATTTATGTGTTTGTTGTCCTGGGTGCCTTCGGGCAGGAAGGGTGGCATATAAATTGAGTGAACATATTCATTAATGGAATCAAAGTGTTTTACCATGAACAAAGGGCAAATATAACTGTCAATGGTGGCATAACAAGTGGATGTAGTAATATAAAAAGGCACAAGGCAGGGATTCCCACTGTCACCATTGTTATTTATCCTGATACTTGAAGTTATTGACAGGAAAACCATAGAGGACACTGAAATTACAGGGATTCAAATTGGACACCAGAATTACAAACTTAAAGCATTTGCAGATAACATAGTACTAACTCTAGAAAATTCACTGAAGAGCATCACAAAAGTGATGGACGTTATAACACTGTTCCTCCCTCTTTTTTTATTAATTTTATTGTTCACAAGCAGAAAGAAAATGAAAAACATAGTTACAATTCATAAACCATATTTTACCAAACCCGAACTCATATATACTAATAAATAACTATAATTTGCACCCGTGTGCTTTCCCTCCACCACAACTCGACATCCTTTACTGAAAACTCTTACTTACATTGTGTCCTTATATTGATCATTTTATATGTATTAATAATTTTACCTTAAATTAGTTCCTCTTTACATACTTATTTTATGCATATCAATATGTTTTCTTTAGAACAGTGTTTTTTCATATATTCCTCAAAACATTGCCATTCCTTTCTTAGACTGATTTGTTATGGCTGCCATTAGTTTAGCTAATTCTATAAATTCACATAATTTACTTATCCAATCTTCCTTTGTGGGGATAGTATCCCCTTTCCAGTTTCTAGCAAGTAATAATCTGGCTGTGGCATATAAGAATAATCTTTTCTTATCCTGTGGGATATCTTTTCTTAAAATTCCCAATAAATACGCCTCCGGCTTCTTTTCTATTGAAATTTTAAACATCTTTTTTAATTCCTCGTGAATACACCCACTGAAAGTCTTCACTTTCTCACAGCCCCACCATGTGTGTATCATTGTCCCTTCTGCTTTATTACATTTCCAGCATAGATTAGACTTTAATTTATAGATCTTAGCTAATTTAGAAGATGTCATGTACCACCTATAACACATTTTCATTAGGTTTTCCTTGATGGTAGTACAGGCGGTAATTCTATTTTAAATAATAATAATAATAATAATTTTTATTGATTTTAACATATAAATTATAAAATGTACCAGAAAACTTATCTTTTTCTAAACAATCTTTTTAGACTTCCATCAGCACCTCTGATGATCCACCGTTTTAGCCACTTCTTATTCATTTCTTAACTTTATATTGCCTTTACATCTCTTAACAAATCAGCCTTCCCCTTCTCCATTTTTGCAATACTTCCAATAATACTCCTCACAAAACTTCTTGCAAACCTACAAATGTCATCTGATCTTCACAAATACTTTTCAAATAGTCCGTAAATTTACTCCAGTCTTCCGTGAATTTCTGGTCCCGCCGGTTTCGAATCCTTCCTGTTAGTTCATCTAGTTCTGCATAGTCCTTTAACTTCACCCTCCATTCTTCAATCGTCGGTAATTCTTCTTGCTTCCATTTTGGGGCCAGTAATATTCTTGCTGCTGTTATTGCATATAAAAAGAGCTTACATTCCTTTCTATTTATATCACTCCCCACAATGCCCAGTAAAAATGCTTCTGGTTTCTTTATGAATGTATATTTCAACATTTTTTTCATCTCATTATATATCATCTCCCAGAAGCACTTCACCTTTTTACATTCCCACCACATGTGATAAAATGTTCCCTCTTTTTCTTTACATTTCCAACATTTATTACTGACTCTATACATTTTCGCTAACTTGACAGGTGTAATATACCATCTATACATCATTTTCATCACATTTTCTTTTAGGGCATTGCATGCAGTAAATTTTAAACCTTCTTTCCATAATTTTACCCCATCACTCAGCTGCATATTATACGCAAAATCTTTGGCCCAGTGAATCATAACCGACTTAACCTCCTCGTCCTTCAAATGCCATTCAAGCAGCAGTTTATACATTTTAGACAAAATTTTAAAATCATTACTTAATATCTCTAATTCAAACTTTGATCCACTTTCATAAAATCCTTCTTTAGAGTCCTGTTTAAACATTTCATTGACCTGGCGGTAGTGTAGCCAATCATTTACATATTCTTTAATTTCTTCATATGGTTTCATTTTCCATTTACTTCCTTCCATACATATTAACTTCCCATATGTTATCCATTTCCCACTCATATTGACCTTTTTCACACTCATCGCTTCTGATGGAGATAACCAATGTGGTGTTTTTCGTTCCAATAGATTTTTATACCTATCCCATATTTCTATTAGAGATCTTCGAAATATATGGCTTCCAAATCCTTTATGGACTTTTGACTTATTATACCATAAATATGCGTGCCACCCAAATCTATTATCATAACCTTCCAAATCCAGCAATTCCGTATTTTCTAATTTCATCCATTCCTTCAACCAACAGAGGCAAGATGCTTCGTAATACAATTTCAAATCTGGCAGGGCGAAGCCTCCTCTTTCTTTTGCATCTGTTAACAGCTTAAACTGTATTCTCGGCTTCTTTCCCTGCCAGATATACCTTGAAATTGTTTTTTGCCAATCTTTAAAATTTGCTGCCCCTTTGATTATTGGAATTGTCTGAAACAGAAATAACATCTTTGGTAGCACATTCATCTTAATAGCTGAAATCCTCCCCCAAAATGATAACTTCAACCTTCCCCATATTTCTAGATATCTTTTAACACTATTCCACATTGGCGCATAATTGTTTTGAAATAGATCAATATTTTTGGAGGTTAACCAAATTCCTAAATATTTAACTTTCTTAACAAACTCTATACCTATTTGTTGCTGCAATACTTCAACCAGGTCCTGTTTCATATTTTTAACAACTATCTTAGTTTTTTTTGTTCAATTTAAAACCTGCCACCTGCCCAAACTGTTCTATCTCCTCTAGTACTTCTTTAACACTTGTAGATGGCTCTTCGATTGTTAATACCAAGTCATCGGCAAAGGCTTTCACTTTGTACTCATTTCGACCGACTGTAATTCCCTTTATTAACTCATTTCTCCTTATTGATCTTAAGAAGACTTCCAGTAAAGATATGAATAATAAAGGTGATAAAGGACACCCTTGTCTTGTGCCTTTAGTAATTTCAATATTTTCTGTTACTATATCTGTTACTATATTTGACCAAACTGCGGGAGGTAGTAGAGGAGAGAGGTGCCTGGCGTGCTCTGGTCCATGGGGTCACGAAGAGTCGGACACGACTAAACAACTAAACAACAACAACATATTATTTACAATCAATTTTGCTCTCTGTTCTGAATATATCGCTTTTATTCCATTTAGGAAGAATTGACCCGTATCCATAAATTCCAATTTTTTAACATAAATTCCCAAGATATATTATCAAAAGCCTTTTCCGTATCCACAAAAATTAACATTGCTTGCTTTTCATTCCTGGCAGTCAGATATTCAATTATATTAATTATATTCCTTATATTATCTTTCATCTGTCTGCCAGGTAGAAAGCCTGCTTGATCCTTATGAATAATTTCATTCAATTTTTTTTTATTCTGTTTGCCAATATGCTTGCAAATAATTTATAGTCATTGTTTAATAGAGAAATCGGTCTATAACACTGGGCAACAATTTTTTACTTTTTGAATGTTGTCTAGATTTCTACAACTGCTTTAGAGTATTTTTGCACTGCTGAATCAGGAAATGGCATCCGTTTCTCTCCATCAGGTCAGGTTTTTGTGCTATGTCGATTTGAAAAAAAATCAGATCTTGTGACAAAATCGATTACATTTTTGTGGCATTATCAGCTGATTTTTGTCAACACATATCCTAAATATGTTTTTAAGAGAAAAAAATGTTTTTCCAACAACATATATTGATTACCTGATAGAAACATTGATTACTGTAAACTGAATGGTGGGCATTGATAAAGGTAAGTACACGTAAATTGCAAACAAACCCCTTAATAAGGGCTTTCACCCCTTCCTTCGCATAATCCACCGTCTTAAGTAAAGTAAAGTGTTTATTTCAAATCGTATATTCCGCTTTAGGACAACTCACTGTTTCTTTTCGTTCTGTGGGTACTTCTTGCATATGAATAAGATCCCAGTTGGGGCTGACCTCCTTTTTAGCACCCCACTGCTTCTGAATCGTTAATCGACCTTTTTCCTCTTTGTTTCGCCAATTAAATCCAGATTTTTTAGTGTTCCATCTGAATTGTATGGCCGAAGTCCTGGGCCCATTTTATCATAACATCTTTTACTTGTTCGTCTTTCAGATCCCATTCTAGTAGTAAGTCATAAATTTTAGATAATAATTTCTTATTGGTTTTTAATAGAACAATTTGCAATTTGGATTTTTCTTTTCTGAAACCTAATTTTTTATCTGTATTAAATGCATTATTTAACTGGTGATACTGGAGCCAATCGGTGAGGTAATGCTTTATTTCCTCCAATGATTTTAATTTCAAATGTCCTTGCTCTTCTTTTAATAATTGATTATAGGTTGCCCAATTACTTTTCATATTTATTTTTTTAACTGCAATGGCCTCCAATGGAGACAACCACCATGGCATCTTAGGTTCTAATAATGTTTGGTATCTGGTCCACACCTTATAAAGGGCATTTCTGACTACATGGTTGGTAAATCCACTGTGTACTTTGACCTTGTTGTACCCTAGATATGCATGCTAACCATATCTGTTATTATAACTCTCTGAATCAAGTAAATCTGTTTTCTCTAAGATGATCCAGTCCTTGATCCAAGTTAGACATGCTGCCTCGAAATACGTTCTTAAATTTGGTAATGCGAAGTCTCCTTGTTCTTTCTTGTCTGTCAATAATTTGTGTTTTATATGAGGTTTCTTATTAAATCAGATAAACCTTGTCAGACCTTTCCTCCACTTTTCAAAACAATCCATTTCCCCTATGATCGGGATCATTTGAAAAAGAAAAAGCATTTTGGGAAGTACAATCATTTTTATAACTGAAATTCTTCCCCAAAATGATAATTTTCCTCTAGTCCAAATCTCTAACTCTCTTTTGCTATCTTTCCAGATTTTGTTATAATTATCATCAAAAAGATTAATATTTTTCATTGTTATCTCTATTCCAAGATATTTTGCTTTTTTCACTATCATCAAACCTATTTTATCCTGTAGTTCCTTTTTCTCCCGATCTTGTAAATTCTTAACTATTAACTTAGTTTTGGATCTGTTGAGTGTAAATCCAGAAACCTCTCCAAATTCTGATATTTTTTTCAATGCTTTGGGTATGCTCAATTCTGGGTCTTCTACTGTTATAATTAAGTCATCTGCAGATGCTTTCAATTTGAAAGCCTTTTTACCCAGAGTTATCCGTTTAATTTCTTCTTCTTTTCTCAGCACCGAATTAAATATTTCTAGCGTCAATATGAACAGCAGAGGAGAAAGTGTGCAGCCCTGCCTCATACCTTTTTCTATATGTTCTGTTTTCACATTAATTATTATAAGATTGGCTTTCTGGTTTTTATAAATTGCTTTTATGCCTTTGGTAAATTGTTCTCCCATTGTTGTCAGATCAATAACTTTCCTTAAAAATTTCCATGATAAATTTATCGAAAACCTTCTCAGCATCCACCAACATGAACGCAGGTTTTTTATTTGGCTTTAAGTCTAAATATTCAATTAAATCTATCACCATCCTCATATTAGTTTTCATGTGACGGTCCAGGAGAAATCCGGCCTGATCTTGATTTGTTACATCCTTTAATACCAATTTCAGTCTATTGGCCAAGATTCCTGTATATAGTTTATAGTCGTTGTTTAGAAGTGAAGTAGCGTGATAGTTGTTGACAGATCCACAGGGTGATCCTTGTTTATGGATTAAAACGATGTTCGCTTCACTTCCGGGTTAGCGCCATCGCCTAATGGCGGATTCCCTCCGAGCTCCGGAGGGAATCGGCTCAGCAGGGGTCGGGTCCTGCCGCCGCGGCGATGCGGGGACCCTCAGAAACCACAGGCGCTGAAGCCTGTGGACCTGGTGACTCGGCGGGCACCATTTGCACCCCCCCGACCCGCAAAGGAGCCTTTTTAAAGGCTCTGGAACGGGGGACGGAGAGCGGTGCGGTGCTGTGAGTCGACTGCTTCCCCTGCTGAGTGAAGCCGCATGCCATGGACGGAGAGCGCTGACTTCTTTCTCTGAACATTTGGATTAAAAGCAACAACCCATGAGTAACACGGAAATTGGACTTAAAAGGGAAATTTTCTTTGGGAATTAGGCACGACCGGGTAAGGTGTAAAGAGGAAGTCCGCCTACCCGCCTTGTAAACATCGTAAAGCAAGGATTTTATTACTAAGGTAGTGAGAATACCTTTCTTCTTTGTGGAGAAAAGCAATTAACTCTACGTTGGGGCAATTTAAGTGATTGTGCTGGAGGATAAGAGCTAACATTGAGAATGGAATTCACCCCTCCCCCAAGACCCGGGAGCGATCGGTGAGAGAGCCTGCGGAAGAGACATAAAGACTTTGACAGCTGTCAAACTAGCTGTCAAAGTTGGGAAAAAAGGAGAACTTTGTTTCTGCTGTCTTTGCTGGTTATATTCGTTACAATTTGGTAACAAATTGTTAAAAATAAAGAAGAAAAGGCTAATTTGACTTTTGGGTTGGAACTGGAAGATATTAAGAAACTAGAATCCCTCTAGAGGGGGTTTAGGACATTACAAAAATGGCTGTACGTGGAAAAATACTGGCTGAACTGGAGAAGACTTTTTTTCTCTTGGGAAAGTTGCAGGAACAGAGTGATGTTTTGGCAACAAATGTGACAATACTGAATGGAACAGTAAATAAAGTTGCTGAGCCTGGGAGGGACTTGACTCAAGTTTTTGCAGTTGAACAGGAAAGTTTTGCAGTTGACTTAAAATTTTTTGCAGCTGAATATGAAAAGAAATTTGAGAAATCCGAGAATGTGATGAAAGAGGAACATGATGATTCGAAGGAAAAAGAAGGAGGAGCTATAATGCCACAGATGATTGAGGAGAGCCAGAGGCCGGTTAAGATGGATATAAAGGAAAATAAGATCAGGATGATGAAAATTTGGTTTGAATTGAAGAATGGAGAATGGAGAGATCTCCCTATGTGGAGATCTGAAGACCTATGGAATACAAACTTGGCTAAAGTGGAAACTGGAGCTTTTGGGACATTTGGACTTGAGAGAAGTAGGAAACAAGATTTTGGCTCCATTTTTAAATACGGAGGCCTGGCTGGAAGAAACATGGACCTTATTGGGACAGAGCTCCTTCGAGATTCGGAGTTTAATATAAAGGACTATCAAAAAAACCGGCAGAGAGGAATTGAGAGAGAATTGAGAGCCTCGGACGTGAGGTCGCCAGGCTGACTGCAGATGGACTGATGGACTTTTTGTTGGGGTTCGAAACCGGGAAAGGGGGTGGTGGGGCTTTGGGAATCCAAAGGGTGTATAACTATATTCTGTTTTAATTAATTTGGTTTTGCCACTAACATAAAAATGGGGATTTTGGGGAAGGGAATTGGGGCCGACCTTAGAAAAAGACTTTTAAGAATAAGTATTGACGTATAAAGATTGAGGTTTATAAGTTAAAATTGGTTAATTAAATTGAGGGGGTGAACCTAGAAAAAGATTTTGAAGAATAAGTATTGATGTATAAAGATTGAGGTTTATGAGTTAAAATTGGTTAACTAAAATGAATTAGAGAAAATAAGGTAAAGTTTGGGGACAAGAACTTGCTGAGCTAAAAATTGGAACTGGAATACAAGAAGGGGAGGTGTGGGGAAGTCAAGGAAATTGGTCATTGACAGTAAGAAATGTAAGTTGTATGTGTGTTTAATTGTTTTTTCTTTTCTTTATGTTTTGTTTTTATTTTTTTGAAAATTTCAATAAATATCTTTTAAAAAATAAAATAAAAATAAAACGATGTTCGCTTCTTGCCACATTTCTGGAATTTTCCCATCTTGCATTATTTTCTTCATAAGTGTTTTCATAGATATGGCTATAATCTCCTCCATTTTTTTTATAGTGAATTGCTGGTAACCCATCTGGGCCAGGTGATTTACCCAGCTTGGATTTTGAGATAACTTGGTGTATCTCCATCATGGTAATTGGGGAATTTAGTTAACCAATCCCCCCCCCCGCTATTTTGGGTATTTCTTTCCCTTGAAGATACTTTGTTATATTATGCTCATCCTCTGTTTCTGTCTTATATAAATTTCTAAAGTAAGCTAGGAAGCATTTGGTTATTTATTCTTGATTATCGATTACCTTTTCTTCTTGGATTATTTTGTCATTTTTTTTTATCCTCGTTTCTTTAATTAATGTGCCCACAATAAGGACCAGACTTCCTATAATTCGAACCCTATACAAGAACAAAACCCAGCGGCCTGTCGGCCATGTCACTTTCAGACAATGGCTGAGATTAACCTACCTCCAATCATGGAAGCCCAGCACACTGAAGAGAACACTACACCACCTCCAGCAAGGAGAACCATCCCTAAGGTGAACTCACCAGGCTCTTGGGACAAGCTGAGGTACCTAGACGAGGCAGAATTAGGCCATAATCAGGTACCGGAAGAATACCTACGGAAAGAGATAACTCACTTCAAAGGCCCGGTGACCACTAATGTTAGTATTCAACACTTAACAGCCGAAACTATAGAACACTTGGCTAGTTTGCCATGTATGGAGAGCAATGGGCCGGCTCATAAAAGAGTAATCCCTAAAAGCACCTTAGGAAATAATTGACAAAGATCAGACCAGAGGCAAACACCAGCCGGCTCCCTATCTCCGCGGAAATTCGACATCATTAGGTATAAACAGACTCAATCCTCACTCACAAATCAAGCAAAAGCAGCTCTTTCCTTGAAAGACGCATCCAATCCATCCCAGAGCCTTAAAATTGTCTCCTGGAATGTTAACGGCTGGGCGACAAAGCAAATGGATCCTGAGGCAATAAACTTCATCTCTTCCTTTGACATTGTGTGCCTTCAAGAGACCTGGTCCCAACAAAGTATCGCTCTCCCTAATTATTGCTCCTTTAGCTCCTGTGCTCGTAAACTAACCAACAGGGGTCGCCCCCAAGTTGGCCTCGCCTGTCTTATTTCAACCAACTTATCCCTCACTATTTGCGAGGAAATTAAATCTTCCCCTTACTTTCTCACAATAAAGATCCATCTTCCAAAGACCAAAAGCCCATGGTTGATAACTACAGTATATCTGCCCCCAGTAATCAATGATTTCGACCGCAATGAAAGGTGGTCTGAACTTTCGTCTTGGCTCCATGATCTTCAAACAACTAACCCAGGACTTCCCCAAATCCTCTTAGGCAACTTTAATGCAAGAATAGGTCCCAACGACGATGATATATTATCTCTCGCAGCACTCTTGGACAATCCCCTGCAGCCCCCCCTGGGGAAACAGATGCTCTCTTGATCCTATAACAAATGCGTCGGGGAGGCTGATGGCCCAATTGGCCATGGAAAACGATCTGTGCATCGCGAATGGTAACATCACTCCCGCGTCCTCGCAGCAGTTAACGTGCATCGCTTGCCGGGGAACCAGTGTTGTCGACTACATTTTATTGACGCCGGAGCTATTCTCAATTTCTACAAAAATGGAAGTGGCTGAATATTTCGGTGGTGACCACCTTCCATTGACTCTATTGTTAAACCTAATAGAGCCATTTTCAGCCCCCTCAAACTATAGTTTCATGGCACAAAGCCACCCTGTATACAAAACAAAGAAATGGACAAGCCTCAGTTCCCCTCTTGCCCTGGACATACAAAAATCATTTGATATGTCTGTAGTTCCTTCTGACCCAATTCTGCCCGCTGACCAATATCGGAAATTAATTGATGCTTTCTCAACAACTTACACAACCACCACCTCGCCTACCCACCAACGCCTCTTCTCTGAATCACCTTGGTTTGACAAGGAATGTAAAGCCCTAAGAAGGCGAATTAGGAAAATGGTCAGAATCATCAAATTTTCCAACGACCCCCAAACCCGTGCAAAGCTCATAGATATTAAAAGGACATACAGAAACATGATTCATTGTAAGAAACAGCATGCGAAGGAATAAGGCCCCCGGCCCAGACATGGTCCCGTTGGACCTTTTCCTGACTGATCCTCTTTGGTGGAGCGAACAGCTGACTCCTGTATTCACCGCTATCTCCTCCGCCCTAGACATCCCCGACTCCTGGAGAGAAGCTATAATAGTTCCGATCTTCAAAGGCAGCCAGCCAAACATCCCTAGGAACTATCGCCCCATCAGTTTATTATCTATCCCGGGGAAAATATTTGCTGCTGTTTTACTGGAAGAACTTCTTTCATGGGTCCAGGAGAGGAACATTCTACCGCTAGAACAGATTGGCTTCCGAAAGTCAGCATCAACCATGGACCACTGTCTAACTCTTTATCACCTTGCCAGTAAATACTCCGCACCAAGGCAAGGCCACCTATTCGCCGCTTTCATGGACCTGGAGGCCGCCTTTGATTCCATTCCTAGGCAGAGATTATGGTCCAAACTTGCCCATCTGGGAATTGATCCGCACCTCCTCTCCCTAATTATTTCCCTTTATTCAAACACCACAGCTTGCGTCCAAAGTGGTCCCAACGGCTCCCTTACCACTCCATTCCCAACGGCCAAGGGCGTCCGACAAGGTTGTCTCTTGGCCCCTTTACTGTTTAATCTCTATCTTCATGATGCAATTTCCCCTTTGAAGCTAGCAACTAAGTATCCTCCTCACTTAGCAGGTCACCCCGTTGCCTCCCTTTTCTATGCAGATGATGCCGTCATCTTATCCAGAACAGCTGCGGACCTGGCAAATGCAGTTAATGCATTTATCGCCTATTGTAAGGCGGAAGCTCTTAATATTAATTATAAAAAATCGAAAGTCCTTCACTTCACTCGTTCCCGCAAACTCAAGCTGGAGCCGCTTAAGATCACAGGTGGCTACTTAGAAAAGGTAAAAGCCTTTAAATATCTAGGCTTAATATTCACTTATAATCTCTCCTGGACCACCCATCTACAATCTGCCTTTCTCGCCGCAACCACGACCTCCAATGCCATTGTCCGATTTTACCACCAGAAGGGCGGCAAACACCTTCCAGCAGCAATTCAAATATTCAATGCCAAAGTTGTTCCTAAATTATTATATGGCTGTGAAGTATGGACTACAGCAATATCAGGTAACTTGGATCGCCCACTTCATATGTTCCTGAAATCTCTTTCCGGTGCCCCGAGATGCGTCTCAGGTGCAGCCCTACGACTTGAGTTCGCCCAGCCCTCAATTGTAAAACGAGCATGGAGTCGAGCCATTTCCTATAGCTCCCATCTACTAGCATCGGATGCTCGAATTAGAGGTGGTTTTTCCAATCTGATCCTAAGAGATATTCATAATTCCCCTTGGAAAACTACAATTAACCTCAAACTCCGCTCTCTTTCCAATCTGAATTGCAAAACTGTTCTTAAATTAGAGTGTATCAGTCCGGCGGCCCTACCTTCAATTAAAAAGAAGCTACAGCAACTTGACTTCTCTAACACAGCTGCCGATGCAAGAGGGCCGTGTTCAGGCCTAGCCCTAGCTATTCCTCCCCCTGAAGGGATCCCTCTATACTGCTTCACAATTTCTTCGGAGGCTAAGCGAAGGGCCTTTACCTGTGCCCGTCTCAACTGTTTTCCTACAGCAATTCTGTCGGGTCGTTATTCCAGAGTCCCCATCGCAAACAGAACATGCACCTGTAATGACACGGCTCTGGAGACTATGGAACATGTAATGCTCTTCTGTCCCAACTGGACAGATGAAAGATCTCGGTTTTTAACTCCTCTCATGAACAAGCTTCATCTCCCAATCCAGCCTTGGATAGTGTCCCTTTTTTTGCAGGATTCTGATTGTTGGATTACCGAGATGACAGCTAACTTCCTGCTCAGTGTGATGAAGAGGAAAGTGGCACTAACTTCTTTTTAACACCACAGCTGCAGTCGTTACGCTGCACAATCGAGCGAAGTTCCAAGTAGCTTTATTGTACAAGGTCAATGGAGCTAGGACAAATCTGAGGAGCTGAAGGACCCCTTTAACGATCCTCCTCCACCCTCAGCAGTTTTTTGTCTTTTTGTTTTTTGTATTATCGGTCACTCGATGTTTTAAATCCCTTGTTGCTTCTGTTATCTCTCCCCCCCCCGTAAGTATTTGCCCAGGACGATATCTACTTTTACCTACCCACCCCCATTTTATGTTGTTATTTCTATGTATATCATGCTATGGCCACACGGCTAATGCAATAAAATCTATTGATATCTTCGTTTCTTTTTTAACTGCCATTCCAGCAGTTTGCCAGGTTTGCTGGCAAGCTCAAAATGTCTTTGTTTCATCCATTTTATGTTATTCTCTACCTCTATATTTAAAAGTGGTGACAATTGGGATTGTAATATTTTAATATTTTGATTAGCAACTTTGCTTTTTGGATCTTTCGCCAATAGATTTTCCTTTAATGCTATTTCTTGTCTGATCTGATTTAACTTTGATTCTTTAATTCTTTTTTGTATCATATTTTGTTGAATATAAAATCCTCAGATGAAAGCTTTTCCAGCATCCCAAACAGTCTCTTGCACTGTATTTATTTAAAAAAACCTCTTTTAATTCTTTTCGGGCTTTTTGACATATTTTATCGTCATTTAGAATTCTTCCATTCATTCTCCATTGCTTACTTATCCTCTTGTTGCTTCTTAATTCTAACGTCATTGAATCTGACATAGATTTCGGTTGGCTCTCCACTTTTCAAATTAATGTTCTTAAATTAGTCGATATCCATATTCTGTCTATTCTGCCTGCCTTTTTTTGGCTTCTGAGTAGAAAGTATATTGTTTCTCTTCTATGTGTTTGTCTCTCCATGCGTCAATTAGCTTTAAGTCTTGTACCATTTGGAAGAAGGATTTAGGAATTTTCCCTTCCTTAGATGTTTCCCCCCTTTCCTTTCCGTTCTCTTTCTCTAATGAGGTGACTCCATTGAGATCCCCCATTAGAATCATGTCATCATTATTGAATTCCAAGAATTTCTCCTCCAGTTATTATATATATATATATATATATATATATATATATATATATATATATATATATATAATTACGGTCAAAGACCAGTTCAAGAAGCACAACTGAGACTACTTTCACAAAAGTGAAATAGACATTTAAAACAGTATACAATAACATCTTATAGATTAAAATTGAAATAGTCACATGTACACGAAAAGTATTGAGTTAGATTGGCATCCGGCACTCTTCCCTGTGCTCCAGCAGAGTTTTTCAACAGCAGTGTGTGCCTTGTGTGAGTGCAATAAATAACAGGTCTGTACGCCGGCTTCTTCCTAATCTAAAGGAGCTTTATTATGTACAGCATAGCAAAATAAATCATCCGGGAGAAAGAGCAGACATCCTTCCTTTCATCAGCGGAAAACGAAAGTAACTCACACACAAAGAAAACATTCCTGTATGTGAACAAGCCACACCTCAGTAGGCAGGGACGATACACAGAACTGTTTAACCCTATAAGTTCTGATTTTCCTCTCAAAAAGACATAATATTAGACTAACATGCAGATTGACCCTGGGACACCCAGGAGGCCGGCTACAGCAGTTTTCTGGGGGGTGTTCTGCGCCTACAAATTTGTGTGCAAAATCTGATGACCATCTGGGTTGTCTTGTGATTTTTGCCTAAGAGGAGAAAATTGAGTTTTGGCTTGTCTGGAAGGTCAGCAAGCCTCACCAGAGAGCCAGTGTGGTGTAGTGGTTAAGAGCGATAGACTCGTAATCTGGGGAACCGGGTTCGTGTCTCCGCTCCTCCACATGCAGCTGCTGGGTAACCTTGGGCTAGTCACACTTCTCTGAGCCCCAATCACCTCACAGAGTGTTTGTTGTGGGGGAGGAAGGGAAAGGAGAATGTTAGCCACTTTGAGACTCCTTCGGGTAGTGATAAAGCAGGATATCAAATCCAAACTCTTCTTCTTCTCACCAGATGGGGGTTGATGGTATCTCTGCGTGCCTCATCACAAAAAGGACATCTAAAAAATAAGTGTTCAGGGCTTCCTATTCCTACTAATGGGCAGGCGCAAAGTCTCTGGGCATACGGGACTTTTCCAAAAGATCCTTCCAGAACCAGCGAGGGCAGAGCCGAACTTCTGGCCAAGAGTAAAGGCCCTTCTTGCATTTCTGGATACAAGGAAATGGAGGTATGCTGCCGGGACAGCAACATATCTCTCGTGTTCTGCAATTATGTAATCAGGGGACCTCAAGCAGTCCTGTTGTCTCTCTGTGTCCATAATTCTTTGCCTAACCACGGATCTTGCTTGATCCAATCCCAAATTTCAGATGGCTTGAGGAGCAAGACCCAATTTTTGCAGAGTTCAGGACAGCTACAGTGATTTAAAATATGCTGATTTGTTTCTATTTGGGGCGTAGACACCCACCAGTATTATTTTTTCTTTTCCTCTTGTGAGTTGCACTCCTAATGTCCTGCCATCGTCATCTTTAAATATTAATTTAGATTCTATCTTTGGGTTTATATATATTACAATCCCCTTTTTTTGTACATCTAAGGCTATAAATTCCACCCCTAATCTCTTGTTAATTAAAACTCTCCTATGTTTTCTAGCTATGTGCGTTTCCTGGAGGCAGATAACATCCCAGTTCTTTTTAAGGACATGTTCAGTTTCGTTCCTTTTTGTTTTGTTATTTAAACCATTAATATTCCACAAAATAATGTTAAGATTCATCACACTTTATTAATAACACTTTTAAAAATAAAATCAAGGTTAATTTGACAGAAAAGGAGTTAAAGTTGATCTATTAAATTACTTCTAATTGTTCAATATCTATTCTTTTACTGTCTTTCTGGGCTTTGCCACTCTTCTCTCTTCTGCATAACTTCTCCTCCCAGCTCTCGCCTGTATTTTCTCCAGAATTTCCCAACTTCTTCTGGATTTCTGTGGGTCTTTCTTCTGTCTTTAAAGGTAAAGGCTATTCCCTCCGGGAATTCCCATTTATATCTTATTGCATTAATCTTTAACTCATCTGTCAGTGTTTTGTAATTTTGTCTTTTTCTCAAGAGTCTTTTTGGAATTTCTTTAAAGATTGTTATGTTTCTGTCATCTATCCTCAGTTTCCTTTTCTGCAAGATCTTATCCTTCAGCAATCTTGAGTTGAAAAAGGCCAAACAGTCTCCTAGTCCTTTGTTTTACTTTGTTCTATCAAACTTGATTCTGAAAATCTTAACAATGTACATTATGAGTTCATCTTCTTGGACACCCAACTAACTGGCAAGTTCTTTTTGTTAGTTTAGAATCGATGTCTTTGTTCTGCGTATCTGGGATTCCTCGAAAGTGTAGAATAAGCACCCTTTGATGCATTTCCAAGATGGCAATTTGGTCTAGTGTCTCCTCCTGTATTATCTTTAATTCTATTATTTCATCATTTATTGTGTCTTGTCCCTTTTTCCATTCTTTACTCTCAGTTTGGATTTCCTTAGTAATTTCTTTTGAAAATTCCTCCTGTTTATTGGTTCTGGTCTTTAAATCTTGCACCATTTTTCTCTATTTCCATATTTTTAATAGTAAGATCTTTTAACTGCCCCGCCATATCCATTATTAGTTTGAAATTCTTTTCAGTCTTATTGCCCATGGAGTCAAGTTTGTCGTTTATGGACTTGTTCATTCTGATAATCAAATCTTTTAAATCAATGTTCGAGTCTGGCTCCACTACTAATTGACATCTCGGTGCTCCGGAAGGGCCCGCTATAGTAGGTTGTGATTTCTTAGTATTCATTATAACTGCTTCTCTATATACACACAAAGATAAACTTTGACCCAGTCTTGATTGTTTCTTTTAATAGTTATTTTGCTTTCCAAAAATCCTCGTGTCTAAAGAAAGTGTTTTCTTTTTCTTTTTGTTTTGTTTTGTTTTTACAAATCCAAACCGGCTATAATTATTCTATACAGAGAGATCTGGGTGGGAAATATTCACTTATCCCTTTATCATTTGTTACTTACAGATTATGAAAATACAATAATTACTTACTCACTACCTTGATTATTAAAACTATACAATTCAATAAACAATTTAATATACCTTTACAATTGAAGCTAAATTACTTTTCCTCTTCTCTAATTGTCTTGTATTGCTTCTTGTTTGCCTTTTAAATCTATGTGGTAGTTAATCCAATTAATCTTTACATTTATCTCGTGTCCCCTTAATCAATACAATTCATAGCACAATCAAGTAAATCAATTCAGACTGCAAAATTCATTACTAAATTTTGTCTATAGTATTCAAAGAAACATTTATTTTTCCATGGTATAGTCTCTTGGTACTTTATGTAGCGATCAGAATTAACTCATAGAACAATCAAATCAATCAGCTATAACACTGTTTTGAAATATTGCCAGATTTTATATAAATAAAGAAAAAAATAATATGATTATCAAGAACATGGAAAAGAAGGCAAAGGATAAGCTGGAAAAGATATCTGGAATTAAGGAAGAGAAGAAAGTGAAGTACCTTGGGGTCTGGCTAACTGCTACCAATTTAAGTCTCATCCAAGATAACTAAATTAAGGCATGGGCTGAAATCAAGAAAGATATGGAAAAATGGGACCATATGAAACTTTCAATGCTAGGGAGAATATCAGCAATCAAGATGAACATACCAAAAAATATTTATGTTTCAAGCACTGATGGTGGTTGGAAATACATATTGCTTCAAACAATGGAAAAATTACTCTTTTTTGTTGTTGTATAGCAATGGAAAAGACCTAGGATCAAACATAAAATCCTAATAGATGAAAAGAATAGAGGGGAGTTTGCCCTCCCAGACTTACAGATTTACTATGAAGTTGCCTGCCTGGTATGGATGAAAGAGTGGATGGAACTGAAAGACACAGGAATTTTAGACCTTGAAGGGTACGACTTAAGGTTTGGATAGCATGGTTACTTGTATTATGGGAAAATGAAAGCGCACAGGGGATTTTTTAAAATAATGTGATTAGAAGTATTATATATAATAATTGGGCAGGCAAAGAGAACTTTTAAAAAGGAAGACCCCATGTTGGATATCTCCAATGGGGGTGGTTGCGATCAAGAAATTAAATATGGAGAAAACTGGGGGACATACAAAGAACTTCTTGAATTCAAGGAAGATATTATAATATTTAAAAACAGAGAAGTGACAGAATTAGTTACTGATTGGTTTCAGTACTTCCAAGTAAATGAGATCTTTAGGAAGCATAAAGAAAAGGGGCTTGTGGAAGGTGGGTCGGATTTTGAAAAAGCAATATTACAAAGTAATAAAAAAAAACATATAAAGTATACAGAATCCCATTAGAATGGGAAAATGAGCGTCATGTATTGGGCACAATATCAAGATTCAGGCATGGGAAAAGTTATGGAATAAGTGTTGGAGGGGGATTTCCAGCTGGTTGCAGAGGACAGAGTGACTCCAGGAGACATAGGTGTAAAAACCCAAACTAAAACAAAGACTTTATTACTAAACAATAAACACAAACTCTGGTGGGTGTTATTCCTGCAGGCAGGCTACAAAACTCAGCTTTTTTCTTTTATAGCAACGGCCAGCTGCAGCCAATTAATCCCAGAAACTTCTTAAAGGTATACACACATGTTTCTGTGCCGAATGTCCCCTAACAATAAGATGATAAGCTTTTCAGCCTGTTATGCAATTATAGAGATTATTTTTAAAAAATGATCTACAGATGGCATCTGACACCCAGCAAGATTGCAAAAATGTATAAGAGAAGATCAAACTTAGGTTGGAAGTGTTGGGAAGTAGAAGGATTGCTAATACACGTATGGTGGCTAAGCAAGCATGCAAAGAAATTTGGGGGAATGGTTTATGAGGAATTTAAAAATCTGTTTAGACTCGCCTTCCCTAAGAAGCCAGACGCCTTCCTATTAGCAATAATAGGGTGTGATGGCCTGGGAATCCGATTCAGAGGATGAACCGGAGGAATCCCAGCCTGCACAGGAGTCCCCGCCTCCAGGGCTGGCTGAACTGGGGCAGGGCCTTGATTCTGAGGCGCCTGCACCTGTGCCGGATCCTCAGGAGCAGGCACCAGGTGAATCCATTCTGGCTCCAGAGGTAGTTGAGGACTCGGTGCCTACAGGTGAGTCTCCCCCTGGGCCCAGTAACCCTTCAGCCTCTCCTGAACTGCAGAGGCTCAGGGCAGAGAGGCGAAGGGAACTGGTTTCTCAGGAGGAGTGCTCGCCTTAAGGCCAGGAGAGGCGGGTCTCCTGGGGGCCGGGACCGCCCCTGGCCTCAGAGAAGATAAAGGCCAGTCAGCCCGGTCCCAGGTTGCGGGAGCAACGTCGCCGTTGAGTACCTGCCCCTGTCCGGACCCAGACCTGACCCTCCAGTGTTCCTGTCCCCGCTTGGCTTCCTGCTTCAGACCTCACCTCGCTCCTTGCGAACTATTTCCAGGCTAGTGACCCAGGACCAGACTTCGACTACGTCAACGGTAACCTTCCCCCCGGGACCAGCACAGTTTGCTCCCGCCACACCCGCACTCCCTCTTCGTTGGGGTGCGTTTGGGAAGAGCCAGAAGCCATGGCCGACCAAGCAGCTACGCTGGTGGCATTGGCCCAGGAGAACCAGGCCTTGACTCACACCGTGCAGCAGCTCAGCAATGCGGTTACGGCACTTCAGCAGCGGTTGGACGCCCTACCGGCTCCTGGGGCCAACGCCCCGGCTCCTGGCAAGTACCCAGTGGCCTTGCCAGAGAAATTTGATGGGGCCCCGGCCAGCTTTCCCATGTTCCTTGCCCAGGCCAGGTTGTATATTCAGGGGCGAGCCCGGAACTTCCCTGACGACCGCACCAAGGTACACTTTTTGATTCGTTTGTTAAAGGACCAGGCGGCCAATTGGGCATTGCCGCTGCTCAGGCAAGACTCCCCCTTGCTGACAGACTATATGGGGTTTTGCAATCTTTTGGAGGCCGCGTTCGGCAACCCCCAGAAAGGGAGTCAAGCCAACCGGGCAATTAGGCGGTTGAAACAGGGCAAGTTCACTGTGGTCGCATACACCATGGAATTTCGGCTGCTGGCACAGGACTTGACCTGGAATGACTCTGCTCTTCGGGACCAGTATCTCGAGGGACTTTCAGACGAGATACTGGACCAGCTGGCCACAATGGAACGCCCCACCACGTTAGACGCCCTCATTCAACGGAGTCTACAGATAGACGATCGGCTGGAGGACCGTCGTCAGGCCCGGGGCCGCCAACACTTCCAGTTTTCGGCGCCAGTTTCTACCAGCAGCTCCACGGCCACAGCCGAGTCATAGGAGGAACCTATGCAGCTCGGGGCAGTGCGGCCACGCCTCTCCCCCGCGGAGAAGACACAGCGTCGGGAGGGGAATCTATGTCTCTACTGTGGCCGAAGTGGACACTACGCCCGGTCCTGTCCTGAGAAACCACCAACCCCAGTAGCTGATGGCCCTGGCTACCGGGGGTCCCAAACAGCACAGAATGGGCCCGCACCGATGGAATTGCAACACCTTATGGTCCCAGTATGTCTATACCCTCCAGGTGGGCCCTGGATTCTTACCCATGCTTTGGTAGATTCGGGGGCAACCCGCTCCTATATGGACGCTGCTTTTGCTGCCCATCATCAGGTGCCACTTCAGAACAAGCCACAACCGGTACAGGTGGAGGCAATTGACGGACGGCTCCTGCGTTCAGGTGCCGTTACTCAGGAGACCCAGTCCTTGGTCCTGTGTCTCCAGCAGCACCGGGAGATGCGAACTTTGGACATTGCCTCCATGCCCCGGTTCCCCCTGGTGCTCGGGATGGACTGGCTGGAGGCTCACAATGTTCAGATTGACTGGGTCAAACGGACTGTGCACTTCCCAGACCCATGTTCCCATGCTCAGTCCGAGATGCTAGCAGCCGCACCCACTGAGGAGGCTGTATCCACACTCCCAGCCGAGTACCAGGACTACCAAGACGTGTTCGAGGAACGGGGGGCAGAGCAGCTGCCGCCGCATCGGTCTTTTGACTGTGGCATAGACCTCTAGCCCGGAGCGCCCCTACTGGTGAGTTGCTTATACACTCTAACAGAGCCAGAGCGCGAAGCTTTGCAGGACTTCCTGCGCAAGAATCTGGAGCGTGGTTTCATTAGGCCTTCTACCTCGCCCACCGCTGCGCCAGTGCTCTTTGTTAAGAAGAAATGTGGGGAGCTTCGCCTTTGCCATGATTACCGGGCCCTGAACAAAATTACCATCCCAGACCGGTACCCCTTGCCCCTTATTTTGGAGTTGCTGGAGCGGGTGCAAGGGGCGCAGGTGTTCACCAAGCTAGACCTCCGGGGGGCCTACAATTTAATTCGGATTCGAGCCGGGGATGAGTGGAAGACAGCATTCGGGACCCGGTACGGGCAGTTCGAATACCTGGTTATGCCCTTCGGATTGTGCAACGCGCCCGCTGTGTTCCAACGGTACATCAACCACGTGTTCCAGGACTTGCTAGACAAGTATGTGGTGGTGTACTTGGATGATATTTTGGTTTTCTCTCGTGACCCGGCTCGCCACGAGGGTCATGTCCGGACCGTGCTGCAGCGCTTGCGGGAGCATCGCCTGTATGCGAAGCTCAGCAAGTGCGAGTTCCATCAGCGGTCAGTGGACTTCCTTGGTCACCGACTCTCTCCAGAGGGGGTGCAGATGGATCCTGGGAAGGTGGCAGTGGTTCGGGAATGGGCGGCACCTCGGAACCGCAAGGACCTACAGCTTTTCCTGGGTTTCGCCAACTATTACCGGACCTTCATTGCAGATTATGCTCATTGCACCACCCCGTTGACCCGGCTACTGCGCCCCAAGACGCCGTTTTCCTGGGACAAGGAGGCAGAGGAGGCGTTTCAGGGGTTGAAAGCCTGTTTCCAGAGAGCGCCGATCTTGCAACATCCTGATCCCCCTCGACCCTTTGTGGTAGAGACCGACGCCTCCAGTACGGCTCTCGGTGCCGTCTTGTCTCAGCAGTACGGACCTGATGCGCCACTGTTACCCTGCGCCTTCTATTCCCGCCAGCTCCTTCCGGCGGACTGTAACTATACCGTGTGGGAGCGGGAACTACTGGCCATCAAGGTGGCCTTTGAGGTCTGGCGCCACCATCTTCAGGGGGCACGACACCCGGTGGAGGTGAGAACCGACCACCGGAACCTGGAGTACCTCCAGACCACCCGCAAGTTGAACCAAAGGCAGATCCGGTGGGCGTTGTTCTTTTCCCAGTTCCAGTTCCGAATCCACTACATCCCTAGCTCCCAAAACCAGAAGGCGGATGCCCTGTCCCGGAAACCTGAAGACAACGCAGACACGGTACAGCAGGCAGTACCCACCACAATCCTACCACCGGCTGCATTCCTGGCCACCCAGGAGGCTGAGCCACTGCAGGCTCGGGTGCAGAAACAGCAGCGGGTTGACGCTTGGGCCCAGGAACGACTCCGGGAACTGGCCGAAGGGTCATGCCCTCAGTATCCGGGGCTGGTCTTGCATCAGGGCCTTCTGCTGCACCACGGTCGCCTGTACATCCCGCCAGGGCCACTGCGGGCTGAGGTTCTCCGGATGACCCATGATGCTCCAGCAGCGGGGCACTTTGGGCGGTATCGGACCACCCATCTGGTAAGCCGTGAGTTTTGGTGGCCCCGCCTGAAGGCTGACATGGCTCGCTACGTCACTGGTTGTGATGTCTGCCGGCGGGCCAAGGGCCCTACCAGGCGACCCCCCGGCCTACTTCAGCCATTGCCAGTCCCACCACGTCCTTGGCACACGGTTTCGCTGGACTTTGTAGTGGACTTACCCCCATCCCGTGGGTGTACCTGCCTTCTAGTTTTCTCCGACCATTTCACTAAGATGGTGCACTGTGCCCCCTGTCCATCTGTACCCACAGCTAAGGAAACCGCTCAGCTGTACCTTCAGCATGTCTTCCGCCTGCATGGCCTACCTGAGCGTGTGGTGTCCGACCGGGGCGTTCAGTTCACATCCCAGTTCTGGCGAACATTGCACCAGACCCTCGGGACAGAGGTCTGTCTCTCGTCAGCCTACCACCCACAGACCGATGGCCAGACGGATCGGGCGAACGCGGTGCTGGAGCAGTACCTCCGGTGTTACTGCAGCTACCAGCAGGATGACTGGGTCGACCACCTAGCATTGGCGGAGTTCGCCTACAACAACGCGGTGAATGTGTCCACCCAGCAGACCCCGTTCCAGGCCAGTTACGGTTATCATCCACGGCTGTTTCCAGATGTGCTGCCGACATCCGCGGTCCCTGCGGTGACGGAGTGGCTTCAGGAGCTCCAGTCCCAGCAACAGCTATTGATGGAGCAACTGCGCCAGGCCAAGGAGGCGTACAAGGCTCAGGCCGACCGCCACCGCCAGGTGGGGCCGGAACTCAAAGTCGGTGACCTGGTATGGCTCTCCACTCACCACCTCCACCCCTCTCGACCTTCGCGGAAGTTGGACACCCGTTTCACCGGCCCGTTTCCTATCGTGGACCAAGTCTCACCTGTGGCATTCCGTCTCCGGTTGCCCGCAACCCTGAAGGTTCACCCGGTCTTCCACAGGTCCCTTCTGAGTCCGGTGGCCCCACCCGACGAGTTCCACCCGAACCGTCCCCGACCGCAGCCAGTTTTGGTTCAGGGGGAGCTTGAGTACGAGGTGGAACGCATTCTGGACTCCCGATACCGCAGGGGAAAGCTACAGTTTGTTCGGGGGGGTCAATTCCGTCCAGGGGGTCCGGCACACTTCCTCCGCGCAGCTCTGCTCTTCCCCCCTGGAACCTTTGACTCCAGCAGAGTAAACACAGCAGAAGCAGAAGCAGGAACGTTCTGTCGTGTGGTGGCAATAACTCAGGCTTGAAACACAGCAATCTCCTTATCTTTAAAGTCTTTATTGCTGTACAAATCAACACATCGTAAATCTTCCCGGTGAGACGCAACTCATGTTGCTCCTTTCTCCATGGAGCTTAACACGCAGACTGAAAGCACACGGAGAAATCCACGCCCCTTCCGTGTTCTCTGCCCGCCCTCAGAATGTGAGGCGTCATCACTCAGAACTCTTAACCCTGTCAGTTCTGAGCCCCCTCAACACAGTTGTTAGGATATTTCCGTTCCACCTTAAAAGGGAGCAGGATGTTTGTGTCACAGCCTGCGTATTTCCTGTTCACAGGATGTTTATGTTGTCTGTTGCTTTCGTTTCTTTCTTGTTGCCTGAGCAGCCGGAGCAGACGGTCATGGATTTCTTTGTTCTGACCACCGCTGAATAAACTGTAAATATGCTCTCCTGCTGTGCATCTTTTGCTGTGTGAATTCTGCTGATAGAGTGTGCACCAGTCCAAGAATGTGGCAATGTTTTCTTGAGGCTTCGTGTCGCTATTGCTGATACTGCGTGACTACGGGAGATCGATGGATCGTCTGGCAGGAACTTGGGGGCTCAGATGGACTTTGTCTACCTGGCAGTATCCCAACAACAGGTTTCGGGCCCAGATTCATGGCACTTACAGGAGAGTAAGTCTGCGACAGACTGCTGAAAGGTATGTGTTGGAAAAGCGAAAGCAGAGGCTTTTCTGAATGCCGCAGAAGAGCTCTTTGATGTCCGGCAAGACTAATTGGCCTGGGAGCCGAGCCAGAGGCATCGTGATTAATGGGCTGCCGAGATAAGACGTCTTTGAAGGCATAAAGGCTCACGTAAAAAGCTGGAATGGAGTTATTCCAAGCTTCTGAGGCCACTGAGTGCCCAAAGTTAAATCGGCACAATTATCAGACCTGGGCAAAATGGTGTGAGAGTTTGCTGCGTCAGTTTGGAGTCTGGCATACTGTGTCTGAGGCCACTCCAGTTCCTCGGACAGAGAAATGGAGTGCCCAGAATTCAAGGGCCATAGACGTAATAGTCTTGTCCGTCTCTCTGGAGGAATTAAAAACGCTAGCTCGAAATACGACTGCACGTGAGATGTGGAATGCTTTGAAAGCTGCCCATCTGCCAATCATCCCAGCCCAGAGTTTGAATGCATCGGAGGTCCTGGCTGTTTCCCAGAATGCGAATGAATGCAGGGATGCTGAGGGCACCGGTTGCAAGCTGCAGGGGGAGCAGACTGTCACGTCATCCCAGGCAGCATTCCAGCCTCCAGGGGGAGCCAAGGAGTCGGCAGCTGAGAGCTCTGTTTCTCGTGAGAACCAAGGTCAAAGCCTTTGCAGAGGCCGGAAGGCCAGATGTAAACAGAGCAAGATGCCTGCAGATGGCCAGAAGCAGAGGGAGGGTGAAGAAACCACACCAGTGGAAAACAAGGCTTTGTTTGCTGGCACAGCTTCACCAAAGGCTAAAGGCAAGTCTGATGGCCCGAAGCAGAAGGGGGGTGGAAAGCCCACGCCGGTGGAAAACAAGGTTTTGTTTGCTGGCACAGCTTCACCAAAGGCTAAAGGCACGTCTGATGGCCAGGAGCAGGGGGGCAAGTTGCAAAAGCCCACGCCAGTGGAAAACAAGGTTTTGTTTGCTTGCACAGCCTCTTCAAAGGCCAAGGCCAGGTTTATTGTGGATTCAGGGTGCACCCGCCATCTTGCGAAGGACCGCCACCTGTTTATCTCCTTCACACCTCAAGATGGAGAGATCCACCTGGCTGATGGAAGGACTTTGCAAGCTGCAGGAGTTGGGACTGTGAAACTTGCAAGTCTTCATACTACCATCAGAGATGTACTTTTTGTTCCAGGAGCTGCGGACAATTTGCTTAGTGTCCCACAGCTGATTGGGCGTGGTTTTGAGGTTTCCTTCAAGAGGACCGTCTGTGTCATCAGGAAAGGCAAAGAGGACATTTTGCATGCAAAGTTTATGGATGGATTATTCTGTATAACTTACGATGACAGTGCTGCTCTAATGTTGATTCTTGTTGTGTTGCACAAACTAACAAGGTTCTTCATGCAGGATGCATTCACGATGCACATCGAAGATTTGGTCACCTGTCTTGGCAAGCGCTGGCCAAGATGCCTGGGTTGGTTGAAGGTTTGAACATCAAACCCTGTAAATTTCACATGAAATGTGTATCTTGTGCAGAAAACAAGGTGAAGGTTGCTCCAAAAGGCAAGGAGTCTAGCAGGCAGGCTTCCAAACCCTACCAGCTAGTGCACGCAGACCTGGTTGGTCCTCTTGCGCCCTCTTTAGGAGGAGCAAGGTACTTCATGGTTCTAATTGATTCTTTTTCCAGGTACATTCATGTGTTTATGCTCCAGCAGAAATCACAAGCATTTCCTAGGTTCAAGGGATTGTGTGCTTGGTTGGAGAATGCTCACGGTAAACGTATCGGCTGTCTGTTTACTGATCGGGGCGGGGAGTTCACTTCTCAGCAGTTTGAAGCTTTCCTGACTGAGAAGGGAATCCAGCATGACTTGTCAACGCCTAGATCGCCATGGATGAATGGGCTTGCGGAGCGAGCAAATCAAACGTTGCTGCAAGGAATGAAAACCTTGTTGCATGATGCAAACCTCCCTGAGAAGTTCTGGGGGGAGGCTTTGGCGAATTTTGTTTATTCTTTTAACAGGAGACTGTCATCACCTATTGGTTGCACTCCCTATGAGAAGATGTTTGGTAACAAACCTAACGTCAAGCACATGAGAATCTTTGGTTCTGACATGTGGGTACACACCCCACAAAGCAACAAGCTTGGGAAGCGTGGGGCACATGGTTTGTTCATGGGGTACGAAAAAGGTGCATACAGGGTATGGATGACTAACTCTAAATCCATAAAGTTCACAAGGAGTGTTGAGTACAATCCTAAGTGGGGGGGGGGGAATGTGGGAATTTTCCAGAGTTACCCAGAGGAGGATGAAGGTGATGTGAAGAAAGCAGATCATGCTGAGAAAGCTGAGGAAGCTGAGGATGATGATGATGATGATGATCAGAGTTCGGATTCCAGTTCAGTGGGCGGTGCTGCTGCTGCTGTCAGTGACAGTGATGACACAGCAGACTACAAGAGCGCAAAGGCCTCAGTCAGACCATCTGATGAGTCTGACAATGAACTGGAAGAACCACTGTTCACCATTGGTCACTTTTCTCCTAAGAAGGAGGAGATGAGTCCAGAAGACTTGCGTCTAGTTCGCAGGTCTGAAAGGGCGACCAAAGGCAAACCTCCGAAGAGATTTGCTGATGAGTTTGCTAAGACGGCAACTGCTGTTCTTAGTAGCTCAGAGAAGGTGTGGGAACCTTCTAGCTTCAAAGAGGTTCAGGAGTTAACCTCTAAAGATGCTGAGCCTTGGCTTAATGCCATGAAGGCTGAAGTTGATTCCTTGAACAGGAACCAAACTTGGGAGCTGGTACCGGTAGTCCCAGGGATGAGACTGGTTGGCAGCAAATGGGTCTTCAAGGCCAAGACAGACCAGAATGGCAAGGTTGTCAGACACAAAGCCAGATTGGTTGCCAGAGGTTTTTCACAGGTACCAGGGCAGGATTACCACGTGTCCTTCTCGCCCACCGTCAAATATGAGAGCGTTCGGCTGATGCTCAAGATCGCTGCGGAGGAGAAACTGCATGTTTCCCATCACGACGTTAATACAGCTTTTTTGTACGGGATTTTGGGGGAGGAGCTTTACATGCTTCCACCTGACGGGATGCAGATACAGAAGGGAATGGTCTGTAAACTGCGGAAATCCTTATATGGTCTCAAGCAGAGTGCCAGGTGTTGGAACACAAAACTCACTGAGACGTTGCTTTCTCTAGGTTTTCACCAGGGCAAAGCTGATCCATGTGTGTTTGTCAAGGAGGAGGGGCAAAACAAACTGTATTGTTTATGTTTTGTTGATGATCTTCTGATGTTTTGGAAGAATCAGGCTTTCTATCAAAGCACCCTAGCTCAACTGAAGGAGCACTTTGACATGAAGGATCTTGGTGAGGTATCCAACTATCTTTCTCTGCAGGTGGAGAGAGACCAAGCAGGTAATTTTCTGGTACATCAAACACAGAAAATTGCTGATGTATTAACCAGGTTGAATTTGGTTGATGCAAACCCAGCAGACACACCGATGGTGACAGGTTACCAGGTAGATAGTACTGCTGAAGCATTTTCTGACACAACGCTGTACAGATGCATTCTAGGCAAGTTGAATTTCATTGCTAGATGTTCAAGACCTGACATTGCTGTAAGCACTAATCTGCTTAGCAGACATGCTAACAATCCTACTGTTCAGGATTGGAAAGCTCTGAAGTGCATAGCCCGGTATTTGAAAGGGACTATGCACTACAGGCTGAGGTTCACCGGTCAGAAGACTGGAGGTCTTGAAATCTTTGCAGATGCGAGTTTTGGAAGTGACACCACGGATGGTACAAGCACTTCTGGAGTATGCTACATGTACAACCACTGCCTGTTTGACTGGTTGTGCAAAAAGCAGACGACAGTTAGCCTAAGTTCCTGTGAAGCAGAACTCAATGCTCTGTCATTTTCTTTTTTTTAAAAAAAATATATTTTATTGATTTTCCATACATTTATGCCACATTTACATTTTACATTAAACTTTTCGGTTTTTTGACTTCCTTCGGCTTCTCTGCCAATCATTCAAATTCTGATTTTTTAAAATACACATTTCCAAATTTCAATATTGCCTTTATACCGTCCCCCCTCTTATATTTTGCTTTTTTACAATATTTCTTATTCTGTTACAGAGCTTCTTTAAATGCCACTAACGTTATTCCGTTATCACTTATACATTCCCAGTATTCCACTAATTTTCTCCAGTCCTTGATGAATTTTTGATCTCATTGATATCTAATCTTCCCAGTCAGTTTATCAAATTCCGCATAGTCCATCAGCTTCGTTCTCCATTCCTCCAACGTTGGTATTTGTTCTTGTTTCCATTTCTGGGCCAGTAGTATTCTTGCGGCTGTCACTGCATATTGGAAAATTTTATGATCCTTTCTATTTATTTCATCACCAACAATTCCTAAGAGAAAAGCCTCTGGTTTCTTAACAAATGTATATTTCAACATTTTTTTCAGCTCATTATATATCAATTCCCAGAAGCTTTTCACTTTCTTGCATTCCCACCACATATGAAAAAATGTACCATCTTTTTCTTTACATTTCCAACACTTCTTACATGTTTTGTACATTTTTGCAAGTTTTACTGGTGTGATATACCATCTATATATCATTTTCATAACATTTTCCTTTAATGCAGTACATGCAGTAAATTTAATGCTTTCACTCCATAGTTTTATCCAATCGTTAAATTGTATATTATGTCCAATATCTCTGGCCCATTTTATCATAACTGATTTAACTTCTTCATCCTTTGTATGCCATTCCAACAATATCTTATACATTTTGGATAGGATTTTATATTCATTATTTATTATTTCTATTTGAAATTTAGAATCCTTCTCTGCATATCCATATTCTTTAAAATCTTTCTTAAACATTTCATTTATTTGGAAATAATGTAGCCAGTCATACACAACCTCTTTCACTTCTTCATATGGTTTCATTTTCCATTTCCCCCCTTCCTTAATAATCAAATTTCCATATGTAATCCAATTCTTTCTCATATTAATTTTTTTAACAGTCATAACCTCTAGCGGAGACAACCAGTGTGGAATTTTTGTTTCCAGTAGGTTTTTATACCTCTCCCATATTTCTATTAACGGTCCTCGGAAAATATGATTTCCAAAACCTCTATGGATTTTCTTCTTTCCAGCCCATAAATACGCGTGCCATCCAAATCTATTATCAAATCCTTCCAAATCCAGCAGCTCTGTATTTTCTAATTTTATCCATTCATTTAACCAACAGAGACATGAGGCTTCATAATACAGTTTCAGGTCTGGCAAGGCGAAGCCACCTCTTTCTTTTGCATCAGTTAATAACTTAAATTGAATTCTTGGCTTCTTTCCCTGCCAGATATACCTCGAAATCACTCTTTGCCATTCTTTAAAAACCCCAGTCCCCTTGATTATTGGAATCGTTTGATACAAAAACAATAGTTTTGGTAACACGCTCATCTTTATCGTTGAAATCCTTCCCCAAAATGACAATTTCATTCGTCCCCACACATCCAGATCTTTCTTTATCCCATTCCACACTGGTGTGTAATTATTCTGATATAAATCTATATTCTTGGGGGTTATCCAAATACCTAAATATTTCACCTTTTTCACCACCTCTATACCAGTTTGTTGCTGTATATTTTCTATCTTATCTAAATCCATATTCTTAACAATTATTTTAGTCTTTTTCTTATTCAATATAAATCCTGCCACTTGGCCGAATCTCTCTACCTCCATAAGTATATTTTTTGTACTTTCCAAAGGATCTTCCACCGTTAAGACCAGATCATCGGCAAAGGCTTTCACTTTATATTCGTTCCGGCCTACTGCAACCCCTTTTATTGCCTCATTTTCTCTTAGTGATTTTAGAAAGACCTCCAGTACCATGATGAATAACAATGGTGAAAGTGGACATCCTTGTCGCGTACCTTTAGATATCCCTATTTCCTCCGTGATCACATTGTTTACAATTAATTTAGCTTTCTGCTCAGTGTAAATTGCTTTTATTCCATTGAGAAATTCCTTCCCTACCTCCATATGTTCTAAACTTTTTAACATAAAGTCCCAAGATATGTTATCAAAGGCCTTTTCTGCGTCAACAAATATTAACATAGCTTGTTTCTCATTTCTGGCAGTCAGATATTCCAAAATATTAATTATGTTCCTTACATTGTCTCTCATCTGTCTGCCAGGTAGGAAACCCGCTTGATCTTTATGTATAATATCTTGCAGTACTTTTTTTATCCTTTTTGCCAAAATACTTGCGAAGATTTTATAGTCTGTATTAAGTAGTGAAATAGGCCTATAATTTTTTACTTGTGTTAAGTCAGAATCTTGTTTCGGAATAAATGTGATAAATGCCTCCTTCCATGTTTCCGGAATTTCTCTTTCTTTGAGAATATTGTCCATAACTTCTTTCAAAGGCGACGACAGGATGTGTTTCATCTCTTTATAATATCTTGTTGTAAATCCATCAGGTCCTGGGGCTTTCCCTTTTTTAAGTTCTTTTATAGCCTCTTTTATTTCATCTAATTCAATAGGGGTGTTCAGCCTATCTCTTTTTTCTGTCGGGATCTTCTGCACCATTTTTTCTTTTAAATATCTTTCTATTTTCCTCATATTATTCTTCTCTGTTCTTTTATATAAATGTCTGTAAAAGTCCAAGAATCCTTTTCTGATACCCTTTGGGCTATCTATTTCTTCTCCCTCCACGATGATTTTGTTAATTGTATTCTGTTCTTTTCTTTTTTTTATTTGCCATGCCAGCCATTTTCCTGATTTGTTCGCCGATTCAAAATTCCTTTGTCTCATTCTTTTTATGTTCCATTCAACCTCTTTATTAATTATCATCGCAAATTGTGTTTGCAGCGCCTTTATATTCTGTTTTACTTTCTCATTGTTCGGTTTTTTAACCAGTTTTTGTTCATTATCCATTATTTGTCTTAAGATTTCCTTCTTTCCTTTTTCTCTATTTTTATTTCTGATTGAATTCTGCTGGATAAAGAAACCTCTCATAACCGCCTTGCTGGCATCCCAAACAGTGTTGATTTTCGTGCCTTTGTTATAATTATTTGTAAAATAGTCCATCAGAGATTTTTGGGCTTTCTCCACAATTTTTTGATCATCTAGGAGATAATCATTCATTCTCCATCTGAATGTTTTCTCTTCATATCCTTGTAGTTCAAGTTTTATTGGGCTATGATCTGAAATTACGCTTGGTTGAATTTCTATTAGTTTGATTCTTGGAGTTAGCTCATTTGAGACCCAAATTTGATCAATTCTCGACATTGACTGGTTCGGCTCAGAATAAAATGTGAATTGTTTTTCCAGTGGATGTCTCAATCTCCAGATATCTATTAAGTTGCAGCTTTTTATCATTGAAAAAAATGTTTTTGGAAGTTTCCCTTCTTTACTAATTCCTGCTGCTCTTAATCTGTCCATTTCCAATGACACCACACCATTCATGTCCCCCAGTATTATTATCTTTTGGTCTACATATTCGAACAGCTTTTCTTCCAAATTTCTAAAGAAGTCAGCCTTATTTCCATTTGGTGCATAGATCCCGACAATTATTATTTTTTCGCCTTGCCATTTGATCTGGACCGCGATGATTCTTCCTTCTTCATCTTTAAACATTTGTTGAGCCTCAATTTTGTTCCTCACATATATTACCACTCCTCTCTTCTTGCTTTTATCAGAGGATATGAACTCGTTCCCTAATCTTCTGTTAATCAAAACTTTTCTATGTTTCTTTGCCACATGGGTTTCTTGTAGGCAGATTATGTCCAAATTTTTCTTTTTTAAACATTGTTCAATTTTATTCCTTTTTTTCCTGTCATTCATTCCATTAATATTCCAATTCCAAATTTTTAATGTCATTATTGCCTCTTAAATTAAATATGATTTTTTTTAAAATTTATTGTCTCTTTGCTTTTCCTTCCTCCTCCTCCTCTTCTTCTTCTTCTTCTTCTTCTTCTTCTTCTTCTTCTTCTTCTTCTTCTTCTTCTTCTTCTTCTTCTTCTTCTCCTCCTTCGACTTCCTCTTCTTCTTCTGGTCCTTTTCCTCTCTCATCTTTTTCTTCGCCTACCTTTAGGCCCATTCCTCCTGCTCTTGCTCCTCCTACAGCTCCTTTTTCTTCATCTTCTTCCACTCTCAATTCTTTATATTTTCTCTGGAAAATGCTCTGTCATTTTCACTCATGGATTGTGAATGGTTGATGCAACTGTTTAAGGACATTGGGGTTTCTGTGAAATGTCCTATACAAGTGTATCAAGACAATAGATCTTGTTTGGCTTTGCTGAACTCGGAGAGTTGCAAGCAAAGAACCAAGTACTTGCAGATTAAGCTACATCGTGCAAGAGAGTGTATTCAGAAAGGACTCATTCAGGTGTCCTACATGCCAGGAAATGAAATTCCTGCTGATCTGTTGTCTAACGTTGTTAACAGAGAACAACTTAAGGTTTACGTACAAAGGTTGCAATTGGGTTGAACCACAGGTACTACAGGTTACACGGAAAGGGGGAGGATGTTAGGATATTTCCGTTCCACCTTAAAAGGGAGCAGGATGTTTGTGTCACAGCCTGCGTATTTCCTGTTCACAGGATGTTTATGTTGTCTGTTGCTTTCGTTTCTTTCTTGTTGCCTGAGCAGCCGGAGCAGACGGTCATGGATTTCTTTGTTCTGACCACCGCTGAATAAACTGTAAATATGCTCTCCTGCTGTGCATCTTTTGCTGTGTGAATTCTGCTGATAGAGTGTGCACCAGTCCAAGAATGTGGCAATGTTTTCTTGAGGCTTCGTGTCGCTATTGCTGATACTGCGTGACTACGGGAGATCGATGGATCGTCCGGCAGGAGCTTGGGGGCTCAGATGGACTTTGTCTCCCTGGAAGTATCCCAACAACAGTATCTCATAGACTGGAAGGGGTATGGACCGGAGGACCGTTCCTGGGAACCAGCAGCCAACGTCCACGTGCCTGCCTGCCTCCGAGATTTCCATGCGGCGTACCCCAGCAAGCAGGGTCCAGACCCTCGATTGAGGGGGGGCCTGGGAGGGGGGATGGTGTGATGGCCTGGGAATCTGTAGCAGTCCCGCTGTTCCAAGTGGCGCAATTCAGCATAAAATAAAGACGCAGAGAGCTAGTATTTTTCCTTGTACTGGTGGAGCAGCTCTTTCAGACATCTTCTCCTCTCCAGTCCGTTTTTATTACCCTTTGTTCTCTCCAGCCGCATGGCTGCTTGCCAGTGTCTCATGTTACCTCATCTGGCCAAGGCTTAAACCCACCCACACCATATAGGGTCATCACTGCCCAGAGGAAACACAACTCCATTTAAGGTCAATACAATCCCAATACATTGTAAGGCACAGACATGCTGGTCACTGGGTCAGCAAGACACCAGGTGGCACTACAAACCTTTGCCATGACTTCCTGGCTCCCACATGCCCTCTTTCTTTATATTTTAAGCATAATCATATATATCAGTACCAATACGGTTATGTCGAGCGAGATAAGCGACTCTTTTGACACCGGAAGCGGGCCGTGGACTGGAGAACCATGCAGTACATACAGAAATTAAGAAAGGAATACATTGTATATAGCAACACAAAATAATGCAAATAATTACTATAATAATCACTATAATCAATAAATGTTGAAGCCAACTTCCATCCGGAAGCTAAGAATATAAGAATTCTGATTCCATGCTGCATGGTAGGCTTCCTTTCTAGTTTTTAACCATGCACTGGTATCGTTTCTATAGCACTGAGATTGGTCACTGTATGTTCCTGTAAGAGAACAAGAGCTATTAAACATGAATTTCAATGTATATTGACAGTTTGGATATATGCCCCATGATTCTTTCCCTCTTTAATTTGAAAATAACTGGGGGCAGGCATACATACCCAACATTTAGAAGCATGCAATTAACTAGTAAACTTAATCATAACTTGTACAAAAATATTATTCCTCCATATCTTATGATAATTTTCACCCTTAAAAGTCTTATTCAACAACACTGTTCTTATAGTTCGAGAGTGGTTGAGCCGTGAATACTGCCAGCCAGTGTAGGATTCAGGCACCTGCTGCTTGCCCTATGGAGTTAAAGTGTATACCATGAGTTAATTTCACATTCCACAACATACAAATTTCCGAAAATGTTTTAGAATTATATGCTGGACCATTATCAGTTTTGATGTGCGTAGGTTTACCCATGACTTAGAAACAGCGGATAGTGTGCTGAATAACATGCCGAGCTGTTTCCCCCCTCATGGGCGTAGCCCATATGAATCCAGAGTGGGTGTCCACCGTGAGGTGAACCTTGGAGAATGGAGCCAACACAGGTGTGTGTGTGACATCCATCTGCCAACACGCCAATGCAGACGTGCCCCTAGGATTGACAGCATCAAAAGGAATGGCCAGCTGAGATTTAGAACAAGAAGCACATTGGGAAACTATATCCCTAGCTTGGGCCAAAGGAATAGAAAACTGCTTAGCCAATGCTTTCGCAGGGAGATGAAAGTTGTTATGACCTAGTATAGGATCAGAAAAGAGAGAAAAGGGCAGAAATGTTCTTCAGAGCTGAATCTGCTCTTGAATTTTCCCTCTGCTAAATACCCTGGGTGCGATGTGTGGGAGCGAAGATGTGCAACATAATAAGGAACTCTCTGTGCTGAAGTAAGGCTTGCAGGGCAAGAAACAAGGAAAACAAGTCAGAATCCAAGGAAGGAGTTATATAAGATATTGGTAAAATAGCAAAAAGCGATATACATACTGAGTATCCACAATAAGATTGAAAGATTGAGTAGGAAAGGATTGAAAGGCAAGAATCACAGCCGCTAGCTCTGCTCGCTGGGCAGAAGTCTGTGGAGGGGTAAATAACCTTTCCATTTTCCTCCCTCTTCCCATGTCACCACCCCCCTATTTTTCGTTCCATCCGTGAAAAGGGTTAGTGCAGAGGGGAGAGGTGTGAGAAACAAAGGGTTTGTCAAAACATAGGTGACCTGTGTCAGAAATGTCAAACGGTCATCCTTTGGAGGATTAAAAATGATGACCTATAAAATCAGCCAAAACAATTTGCACGGCAGCATTTGTGATCAATAAATGCTGCTGTTCAGTCTGTGAAAATGGCATATAAATTGATGCAACATCAAAACTGCTCAAAGCTATAGCACGTGAACGTCCTTTGATAACAATGTCTGATGTGGATTCAATTACGGAATAAATGTTCTTCGGAGGGGTATGAGGTAAATGTAACCATTCTATAATGCAGATAGTCTTCTTCTTGTCCATCTGAGCATATAAATTTTCTGTTGACAACAATGGTGTAGCAAATACTGCCAGATGCAGCTTGTGTTCAGCACCTCTAGGTGGCGCATGCGGAAAGGTTTCAATGCTTCATTCACAAAATGCTGACAAAGTGTAGGGGAGTTCCGCATGCTGTTGTGGCAGAACAATCCACTGATATCGCTGGGTGGATTGCAATTTGTTATAAACTGGCAATGTAAAAGCAAACTGTTCCTGTCTGCTGGATCCAGTGGGATAGAAATAGTTCAATGTGGCTAAAAGTTAATTGTTCAGAAATAAGCTGTTCAGAAACGAGATGGTGCCATTGCTGCGGTTTTTTCTTTTGGTGGAGGCCACTGTTCTACCCACACTGAAGTATCAGTGATCTTGGTTTGCCATGCTGGAAACGTTGTATTGATGGCTTTACAATCCTCATTGGCATTTTCAAAGGCCAATTGTTTGATAATTATTTGTTTGGCTTCAGGATTTTCAATTTGGCTACTCACTGCTGTAATCAGCCTGTCCATAAAGGAAGAATATGATTCTCTAGGTTCTGGGATTTTTCTCATTGCTTGTTTAGCAGCAAGAGCAGTATCCCTCAATAAGATCTGCAGCAGTGTGGCTTGTACTGAAGCCTGAGCAAAGGTCCCACGCCCCATCATAGCATCCATCACATCTGCGAGGGTAAGGTTAGGATTATTCCCTCTGGCTTGGTTCAGTAAAGCAGGAGCATAAGCACCACAGGCAATTTCCCATTCGTGAGCAAACAATACACCAGCTGATGGGGGTAAAACTGTACGTGCCAAAAGCTTGAAGTCATCTGGCATCAAAAGCTGGGCTAATGTTCCTGCTGGAGCACCAGCAGGTGGCACAATAACAGGGAATGCCATAGTATCCTGAGTTAAGTTACAGGCAAGTACTGCACATTGCAAAGGGGTAGCTGCTTTTGCTGCTGCTGAAAAAGCAGAGTCATTTCCAGCCAGACCACGGTATTTTTGCAGGATTGGGTCCTCTGGTGAGGAACTGCAGTCTGGAGGTTTGGGATCTGGGGCTGCAGGCAAAGCAAGGGCTGGAACACATGGCAGGACAGCAGGCTGAATTAAAGAAGCTGAAGCTTGTGTTGGCAATGCAGCCATGGAGATATTTTTTGGTGATAAAGAACTCATAGCATATCGAACCTTGCACCATGCATTTAAATTCCGAACACCAATGCTGGGAAGTCCATGAAAATGTGTTCCAATATCATCCCAATGTTTTAATTCCAAAGTCCCATCTGCAGGAAACCAGGGACAATGTTCATCAATTGCCAGAATGAGCTGTATCAAATCTCCCTCAGGAACTTCCAATTTGTTGGAGGAGAGGAGAAATTTTAAGTCTTTTAAAAATTTCTGTTGGGGAGTAGTCAAAGAGCTGCCCATTTTTCTAAAATCAATATTTAAGGGATCGACTCACCTTGGATCCGTAGATGAATAGCGCTTGAAACCTTTGCCAGGCGAGGTAAGTCGATGAATATCCACTGCTTGGATCAAAAATCCTCTTACAGTCTGGCCCAGACTGTTTGCTTTTATCTTGCTTCTTAGCTCTCTTTTAAAAACCTCAGTCGTAACTTTTATTCAGCCTCACACGGGGCACCACTTGTAGCAGTCCCGCTGTTCCAAGTGGCGCAATTCAGCATAAAATAAAGACGCAGAGAGCTAGTATTTTTCCTTGTACTGGTGGAGCAGCTCTTTCAGACATCTTCTCCTCTCCAGTCCGTTTTTATTACCCTTTGTTCTCTCCAGCCGCATGGCTGCTTGCCAGTGTCTCATGTTACCTCATCTGGCCAAGGCTTAAACCCACCCACACCATATAGGGTCATCACTGCCCAGAGGAAACACAACTCCATTTAAGGTCAATACAATCCCAATACATTGTAAGGCACAGACATGCTGGTCACTGGGTCAGCAAGACACCAGGTGGCACTACAAACCTTTGCCATGACTTCCTGGCTCCCACAGGAATCCAATTCAGAGGATGAACCGGAGGAATCCCAGCCTGCACAGGAGTCCCCGCCTCCAGGGCCGGCTGAACTGGGGCAGGGCCTTGATTCTGAGGCGTCTGCACCTGTGCCGGATCCTCAGGAGCAGGCACCAGGTGAATCCATTCTGGCTCCAGAGGTAGTTGAGGACTCAGTGCCTACAGGTGAGTCTCCCCCTGGGCCCAGTAACCCTTCAGCCTCTCCTGAACTGCAGAGGCTCAGGGCAGAGAGGCGAAGGGAACTGGTTTCTCAGGAGGAGTGCTCGCCTTAAGGCCAGGAGAGGCGGGTCTCCTGGGGGCCGGGACCGCCCCTGGCCTCAGAGAAGATAAAGGCCAGTCAGCCCGGTCCCAGGTTGCGGGAGCAACGTCGTCGTTGAGTACCTGCACCTGTCCGGATCCAGACCTGACCCTCCAGTGTTCCTGTCCCCGCTCGGCTTCCTGCTTCGGACCCCGCCCCACTCCTTGCGAACTATTTCCAGGCTAGTGACCCAGGACCGGACTTCGACTACGTCAACGGTAACCTTCCCCCCGCGACCAGCACATAGGGGAAGAGATTCCAATGAAAGTTAACAATCTATTTCTTTATGCGACAGCGGCCACAAGAATAGTTTATGCAAAGTATTGGAAGGAGGCAGCTCCAATGGTTGCATAAACTAATAGAATTTGCAGAATTAGCTAGCTTAATGACCAAAATAAGAAACTGGGACAAGGAAAAAATAAGGAGGGAATAACCTTCACCTTTAAAGATAGAAGAAAGACCCTTAGATCTGCTAGGGATTTTGTAAATCTACACTACCGAAATGGGCTGCCATACATCCAGATTTTCCTGGAGATTTCAGCAGTTTCCGCCCGGATGTATGGCAACCCTAAGGCAAGCAAACATCTCTCTTCAAAACATCTGATCTACAGAATATCCTGGTCAAAAGAAGATGGATTCCTCTATTGCGCCAAACTGCAGGATGAAAGGCCCAGTGGGTGGAAATTACTGGGAAGCAGATTTCAGATGAAGGAGAAACTGCCTAATGAAAATAGTTGCTTGACAGTGCCTTGGGTGAAGTCTCCTTTGCTGGAGATATTTAAGAATCTCAAGCAGCGGAGGCTGGTCCTTATGGCCAATAACAGCTCAGTCTGCCTGCAGCCACTCACCTGTTCTTCCTTGTTACTCATAACTAGGTTAGGGTGTGGGTTAACCAACCTCATACAACCAACATGCTTAAGTATAATTAACACACGAAGGGGTTAAGACAATAGAGTAAGCTGTCCTGCCTGGCTTATCTCACCTTGGGAGGAACTAGATAATCAGGCCTATTGTTATCTCCCAGTCTACCAGAGAAGCTCAGCATGTGAGGAAGTCCAAGCTGGTTCCTGCATCTCACACTGCATGGTTATGAACTTTTTATGAACTTTCATCACAGTAACTAAGCCAATTTCTACTGCCTGTGCAACTTTTCTGACTGGTGCATGGAAAAGCACACAAACCTGACCTTTGCAGTGTCTGTAAGCAAACTTACCAAACGTGTGGTCTTTTCCTATGCTGGGGGAAGATGGAAGTTTTGGAACTCACACGGGCACATTTTAAAGGTCCATCAGCCTATATTCCATGCTTTGCTTTTCTGCATACTTTGTGATTTTCAATCTCTGCTGGAGTTCTCTCACCAAAAAGTGCTTGTCCCAAATCTAGATCTTCACATCCAGGTAATTCTCATTATTCCACATACCTATTTTTTCCCCTTAGAGATGCCTTTCAGCTTCAGTGCTAACTTTGTAGAACTCAGCGGGATGGAGGATGGGACCAGAACAAGAAGAAGCTGGCTCTCCCTTTCATTGGGTCAGACTCTACCTGGTGTTGGTTCTGGCTGCACCTCCTGTGGACCTCCTTCCCTCCTGCCCTATCAGCCCCAGTGGTCATCATCCACCACTGAGCTCCAGGCCTCCACCTGGTCTCCCTAGGTTATGCACTGCTTCACAACACTAACTTGCACTGCTCCATGCCCTCTTCAAGTGCTTTTTGCCTGGATGGAGAATGGAGAGAGGTGGTGGTGGTGATGGTGGTGATGGTGGGACCTCTGATTTTCTGTAGATGAAATGTAAGCTGCTGTAGAAGGGTAAGGGTCACATCAATTGCTCCACTTTGGCTCCACCCACCATTAGTGCGTGCAATCCTTGGCAGGAAATTCAGCTGCTGGGCTGAAAAATGCTGCCCACCTTTGATATAAATGGAACTTGTTATTACAGGAGTTGAGGGCCACCAGCTTAAACAGCTTAGAAGGCTTAGATGGCTTTAAAAGATTAGACAAATCCTTGGAAGATAAGTCTATCAACTACAATAAGTCATGGTGACTGTATATATTAGGGGTGTGCATGGGTACCAAGATTTGCCTTGTACCTCTTGTGCCCATGAAGTAGGGCCTCAGAGGATGATTGCAGATTCTGGGTAGGTTCATATGGAGAGAGGCAGTCCTTGAGGTACTGTGGTCCTGAGCTGTTTAAGGCTTTATATGTCAAAACCAGTACTTTAAATTGAGCCCAGAAATTAATTGGCAGCCAGTGCAGTCAGGCCAGGATTGGTGTAATTGCTCAAGTTGTTTTGCCCCAGTGAGAAACCTGGCTGCCAAATATTGCACCAGTTTCTGAATGATCTTCAGAGGCAGCTCCACATTTTTCACCATTTCCCCACTTCTCAGTCAGTGAGTGTGTGAGGCTGCTGCCATAGCTGTGAGGAGCACCAAGGGGTCGCAGGCGCTGAAGAGTGGCCATTAGGGTCGCTTGGCTCTGGCTTGCTTCTTTTAGCCACTGTACCTGCATCCCTGCCCCAGCCTCTGAGGAGGTGCACGCAGAGGGACGGAGGCAGACGGACACTGATGTGGAATAGAATGTCCCTATTTTCATCTGAGGAATGTTGGAGGGTATGGAGTTGTAATCCAACACCATCTAGGGTAAAGACTGAAGCAAGCTGAGGAGTGTAATGTCCGTGGCTGTAAAACCCATACCAGCAACACATTTCCTGTGCATTTCTGTTCTGTCATAAAGAGCAGAGCACAGTTGTCCTCATCTTCATGCACCAGGAGGATAATCACAACAGGAATTTGCATTCTCTCCATATCAACACCTGTCAAATGAAGGATTAAAGTTGCTTGCATGAAGCGGAATAAATCTACCAGGGGAGATTCTACCTTCCTCAAGCTACTCAGGAATTATGCAGAAGAGGTCAGCTTTGTTTAAATGTCTTCATTAGTCCTTTAAGGTGTTCATTTTACCTTGGGGGAAGGGTCACCCCCAAATTGTGCAACACCACAGAGAAAACATCAGCAGGGATTTATTTTCTGAAAGCAGGTAAAAATGAATGTTGAAGATTAGCAAAAGAAGAAGAAAAAAAATAGGGGAATTGTGTTTGTCTAGAGCAAAATATAAACATAGGAAGAGTCCTGAGGGATCAGAGCAAATGTCCATTTAGTCTCAGGATTAAGAACCTGCCAACCTCCAGATTAGTGATGTAGAAGAAATTTGTGTGGCCCACATTTTAGAATGAACCAACCTAATTTACAGGTCCCAGACTTAATGCTGCTTGGAATGCTGCTTGGAATGTCTTATTTGTCAGATTATGTGCTTCTTTTGTGATGCAGTATCAATTTTAAACATCCATACAAAAATGCATATTTTTAAGGAGAAAATGTGTACAGAAATGTGTATTTTAAAGGCAAATGCAATTACATGTGTTGCAGAGGAAGAATGTGTTCAAAATGTGTAGAAACTAAGCTTTTTATTTTTAAAATAATTAGATCTGACGAATAAGGGACAGAACTTGAACTTGAAGATATGAGAATCTAGCATGGACTGGATACAGGCTGATTAATTCATCCCTAAACCCTTTACTACCCTAGATGGTTTAGGGCCAAGTTATTAAAAGGGTCAGCTCTGTTTGAACTAGTCTGGAACTTAAGATCAGCATCAGAGGTTGTTGTTGTTTAGTCGTTTAGTCGTTTAGTCGTGTCCGACTCTTCGTGACCCCATGGACCAGAGCACGCCAGGCACTCCTGTCTTCCACTGCCTCCCACAGTTTGGTCAAACTCATGTTCGTAGCTTCGAGAACACTGTCCAACCATCTCGTCCTCTGTCGTCCCCTTCTCCTTGTGCCCTCCATCTTTCCCAACATCAGGGTCTTTTCCAGGGAGTCTTCTCTTCTCATGAGGTGGCCAAAGTATTGGAGCCTCAGCTTCAGGATCTGTCTTTCCAGAGAGCACTCAGGGCTGATTTCCTTCAGAATGGAGAGGTTTGATCTTCTTGCAGTCCATGGGACTCTCAAGAGTCTCCTCCAGCACCATAGTTCAAAAGCATCAATTCTTCAGCGATCAGCCTTCTTTATAGTCCAGCTCTCACTTCCATACATCACTACTGGGAAAACCATGGCTTTAACTATACGGACCTTTGTTGGCAAGGTGATGTATCTGCTTTTTAAGATGCTGTCTAGGTTTGTCATCGCTTTTCTCCCAAGAAGCAGGCGTCTTTTAATTTCGTGACTGCTGTCACCATCTGCAGTGATCATGGAGCCCAAGAAAGTAAAATCTCTCACTGCCTCCATTTCTTCCCCTTCTATTTGCCAGGAGGTGATGGGCCCAGTGGCCATGATCTTCATTTTTTTGATGTTGAGCTTCAGACCACATTTTGCGCTCTCCTCTTTCACCCTCATTAAAAAGTTCTTTAATTCCTCCTCACTTTCTGCCGTCAAGGTTTTGTCATCTGCATATCTGAGGTTTAATTTACCTGCAATCAAGAAAGTACAACTCACAAAGGAGAATAATGCATCGCTCCCTATAAGGAAAAACATGCCTAAGGAAACCTCACCAGGCTTCTGGTCCAAAATGAGATATTTAGATGAAGCGGAATTAGGCTACAACCAGGTAGAGTACCCCCAGGAGGAGGCCTTGCATAGCAAAGGCCCAGTGTCTACCAATGTGAGCAGATAGTCGGCTGCCACGTAGAATGGTAAACTCCAACAGTACCTTGGAAGATAATTGACAAGGAGTGGATCTTAGTAAAGTCAACCGTAGCTTTTTATCATGGAATATCGCAGGATGGCAAAAAAAGGCAGCTGATCCATCCTTTGCTAAATTTATCCAAGGCTACGACATAGTATTTTTACAGGAGACATGGCTCACAGGGGACCTAGAAGTTAACGGCTTTTCCTCAATGTCCCTCACAGGATCCCCAAGCACTAAAGGGGGGAGAGTCAAGGGTGGCCTAGGCATTTTAATATCTACAAGGTTGAGGGCGTCCTTAGTAAAGTTAGAGACACTGAAACACCTGGCTATGGCCTTACTAGTGAAAAGTAGATTCTTCACCCTGCTACTGATTAATGTATATCTTCCCCCTCAAAGAGGCAAGCAGCTGATTAAAAACACCTGGCATGGGCTGGAAACATACATTGATGGTTTGATGACTCAATTCCCTGCAGCTTCAGTGCTAGTGGCTGGTGATCTTAATGCCAGAATTGGCCAGTCTGACGAAGCACTATATGCACACTTCCACGACTCGCCACCCATCGTGGAAGAAAACCATCTTATACCCACCAGACTCTCAAAAGACAAGGGATGTAATTATGCAGGTCTGTGCCTATTGCGTCTTTCTAACAAGCTGGACCTGGTCATACTAAATGGGCGCAAGAATGGGGAGACTTGTGGGGAATTTACTTTTATATCAAATGCAGGAGCTTCCACTATCGACTATGTTATGGTATCATTTAATCTCCTAAATAGAGCCCTTGAGTGCAAAGTGGAGGAGAGGGTTGATAGTGATCACTTACCGCTTTGCCTCCTCCTGGATGCAAGAAAAGACTTATTTTGCAACGTTAAACTTGAAGCTCCCAGGTCCTCCAACATGGAGTTGAGATACTCACGTATTAGATGGTCCGAAAAGCTGAATGCTGAAACATCTGAAAGGCTATACTCGGACATATTCCTCATGAGAAGAGATAATCTCTTAAACTCACCATGTTCTGAATCTAGAATAATCTTGTTCCAGGATCTGATTTCACTTTTGCAACCCCACCTGACCCAAAAAAAGACATCGCGCCAATCTTTACTCCTCAACAATCCAAACCTTGGTTTGATCAGGAATGTATTGCTACGAAGCGTTCTTTGTTGGATAAGTACAGGAACTACAAATCAGCAAACTTACCCCTGCTTCCTGCGGAATGGTTCGAAGCCAAACGTAAATATAAAGATCTGATTAAAAAGAAAAAGCTTCAGGCCCAAAGGGGGGAGTGGCAACATTTATTAGAGGCCTCTCGAAGGAAAGACTCAGCCACTTTTTGGAAAATAGTTGCGAAAAGTTGGCAAGACTCCCCGATTGAAATTGATTATACTATACCAGTTGGGACTTGGGAGGCTTACTTCTCATCTTTATATACATCAAATCAACATCTGCAGGCCATGCCCCCAGCTTCGAGTGATATTGGCGCCGAATGGCCCCCAGTAGCAACTGAAGAGATCTATAGGCTCATCCAATCCCTTAAACCTGGAAAAGCACCCGGCGTAGACAATATTACACCGGAACTCCTTAAGGCTAATGTTGAATGGTGGGCCCCTGTGCTAGCTGCCCTATTCACCAGCATAGATCAATCGGCCACTATCCCTGAGGACTGGGGATTAGCAATCATCATCCCTTTATTCAAGAAAGGGAGCCGATCAGATCCGGCTAATTACAGGCCAATTAGCCTCCTAAGTATCATTAGCAAATTGTACGCAGCCCACCTATGCGATAAATTAGTGGACTGGTTGGAACAAAACCACATTCTTTCAGAAGCACAGGCGGGTTTTAGGGCAAATCGGTCAACCTTAGACCAGGGCCTTGTTCTCCAACATCTTGCAGAGAAATATACATCAAGAAAAGGAGGTTCCCTATACGTGGCCTTTATAGATTTCAAATCTGCTTTTGATTTAATACCGAGGGACAGGCTTTGGGGAAAGCTAAGCGCTGCAAATATAAACAAACGCCTACTGTATCTCATCCACAGTTTATATGAAAATACACGGATCCGGGTAAGGTGTGACAGACAGGGCCACCTATCCAAGGAAATCCAAATCCATCAGGGGGTTAGGCAAGGGTGTGTCCTTGCGCCTACTTTATTTAACTTCTATATCAACTCGCTAGTAGGAAATATGGAGAAAGAAAATGCCCATCCCCCCAAATTGGCTGGTATGCCCCTCCCGGCCCCTTTATATGCGGATGACACAGTTTTAATTTCTTTTTCTTGTGTTGGATTAAGAAAACTTCTGAGATCTTTTTCCAAATACTGCAGCACTGAACAACTAACAATTAACTACAACAAATCCAAAGTCATGGTGTTCTCTAAAAAAAGGAGGAGGCACAAATGGAGAATAGACAATCGCTCAATAGAACAGGTAGCAACCTTTAAATACCTGGGTGTAACCTTCCAGGAAAGGGGCTCCTGGCGCTTTCAGATTAATAATACTATTGCAAATGCAGAAAGATCTACCAAAGCGTTAATAAGATTCTTTTACGGGAAAGGGGGCCAACACATACCGGCAGCCTCCCAGGTCTTTGCTGCCAAAATACTATCACAATTGTTATATGGATCCCAGATCTGCAGCTTTAAAAACCTTACTCTCTTAGGGGCATTTCAAACTAAGTTTTTCCGTTGCCTGCTGGGGATCCCCTCTTGCGTATCCAACATAGCGGTCCGTTTGGAGGTTGGGCAAATTCCTATCAGTACTCGGATATGGATATTGAAGATCCATTATTGGCTAAAGCTTATTTTCTTCCCGGTTGGGCTGGCACCTTTAACCTTATTAGATACCTACCAATCCAGATGGAAAGCTACACTGCTGGAAAAGCTTAAAGGCTTGGGGATCCCACAGCAGACCCTAATAGCGACAGGCTTCGAGAAAGCTAGGACTACAATCCGCCAGCGTATCTGGGACGTAGAATTGCAATGCCACATGAGCGAAATGATCAAACATCCAGCAATAAGGGACCACGGGAGAGGCTTCTCTTCAGCTAACTATCTGTCAGGTACCCAAATACAGACGGTCTTTTACCCTCGCCAGATTTAATGTTCTCCCTTCTGCCTTACTTCAGGGCAGATTTGAGGGTAAACCATACACAGCACGGGTCTGTCCTTGTGGCTCGTTGGAAGTTGAAACTGCTTCACATGTACTATTACGTTGTCGTCTTTATGAGGATATACGTTTGACTTTTATTACACCTGTTTCGCAAAAGTCCAGGAAAGAATCGGAATACCATAGTTTAAAACTACTGCTAGAGGACAAGAAGCCCAAGACTACATTAAATATAGCTAAATTCTGTGCGTCTGCAATCAATCGCAGGAAGCAAGTGGTATCCCATAATGTCCAATCCCCTAAATGTTAATTACAGGGGGCACGCTAACAATTAATTTTAATTTTTATATTTAAATCCTTGTTATGGTCATATTGTCCCTTGTATTTCTGATATCTTTTATGATCTGTGATATTGTGTGTGTTGACGCTGGTCTGTGACTGTATTAATAAATTCATTCATTCCTTCATTCCTTCATTCATATCTGAGGTTGTTGATATTTCTTCCAGGACTCTTAATTCCGGCTTGGGATTCATCCAGCCCAGCCTTTCGCATGATGAATTCTGCATATAAGTTGAAATAAGCAGGGAGACAATATACAGCCTTGTCGTACTCCTTTCCCAATTTTGAACCAATCAGTTGTTCCATATCCAGTACTAACTGTAGCTTCTTGTCCCACATAGAGATTTCTCAGGAGACAGATGATGATGATGATGATAATGATAATAATTAATAACAATAACAATAACAACAATAATTTTTTATACCCCGCCCATCTGGCTGGGTTTCCCCAGCTACTCTGGGCGGCTTCCAAAAGAATATTAAAATACTGTGATACATCAAACATTAAAAGCTTCCCTAAACAGATGAGGTGATCAGGCACTCCCATTTCTTTAAGAACTTGCCATAGTTTGCTGTGGTCAACACAGTCAAAGGCTTTTGCATAGTCAATGAAGCAGAAGTAGATGTCTTTCTGGAACTCTAGCTTTCTCCACAATCTAGCGCATGTTTGCAATTTGGTCTCTGGTTCCTCTGCCCCTTCAAAATCCAGCTTGCACTTCTGGGAGTTCCCGGTCCACATACTGCTTCAGCCTGCCTTGTGGAATTTTAAGCATAACCTTGCTAGCGTGTGAAATGAGCACAATTGTGTGGTAGTTGGAGAATTCTTTGGCGCTGCCCTTCTTTGGGATTGGGATGTAGACTGATCTTCTCCAATCCTCTGGCCACTGCTGAGCTTTCCAAATTTGCTGGCTTATAGAGTGTAGCACCTTAACAGCATCATCTTTAAAAATTTTAAATAGTTCAGCTGGAATATCATCACTTCCACTGGCCTTGTTATTAGCAGTGCTTTCTAAGGCCCATTTGACTTCACTCTCCAGGATGTCTGGCTCAAGGTCAGCAACCACACTATCTGGGGTGTACGAGACATCCATATCTTTCTGGTATAATTCCTCTGTGTATTCTTGCCACCTCTTCTTGATGTCTTATGCTTCTATTAGGTCCTTACCACATTTGTCCTTTATTATGGTAATCTTTGTATGAAATATTCCTTTCATATCTCCAATTTTCTTAAACAGATCTCTGGTTTTTCCCATTCTATTGTTTTCCTCTATTTCTTTGCATTGCTCGTTTAAGAAAGCCTTCTTGTCTCTCCTTGCTATTTTTTGGAAATCTGCATTCAATTTCCTGTATCTTTCATTATCTCCCTAGCATTTTGCTTGCCTTCTCTCCCCCGCTATTTGTAAGGCCTCGTTGGACAGCCACTTTGCTTTCTTGCATTTCCTTTTCATTGGGATGGTTTTCGTTGCTGCCTCCTGTATAATGTTGCGAGCCTCCATCCATAGTTCTTCAGGCACTCTGTCCAGCAAATCTAAATCCTTAAACCTGTTCCTCACTTCCACTGTGTATTCATAAGGGATTTGACTTAGATTGTATCTTACCGGCCCAGTGGTTTTTCCTACTTTCTTCAGTTTAAGCTTGAATTTTGCTATAAGAAGTTGATGATCTGAGCCACAGTCAGCTCCAGGTCTTGTTTTTGCTGACTGTATAGAGCTTCTTCATCTTTGGCTGAAGAGAATATAATCAATCTGATTTCGATGCTGCCCATTTGGTGATGTCCATGTGTAGAGTCGTCTCTTGTGTTGTTGGAAAAGAGTGTTTGTGATGACCAGCTTGTTCTCTTGGCAGAACTCTATTAGTCTTTGCCCTGCTTTGTTTCATGGTTCTTACATTCCAGGTTCCTATGCAGTATTTTTCTTTTCAGCATTGGACTTTCCTTTCGCTGCCAGACATATCTGCAACTGAGCGACCTTTCGGCTTTGGCCTAGCCACTTCATCAGCTCTCAATCTACTTGTACTTGTCCTCCGCTCTTCCTCAGTAGCATGTTGGACGCCTTCCGACCTGAGGGGCTCATCTTCCAGCGTCATAACTTTTATATGCCTGTTGTCTTTGTCCCTGGAGTTTTCTTGGCAGGGATACTGGAGTTGCTTGCCGGTTCCTGCTCCAGGTGGATCACGTTTGGTCAAAACTCTCCACTATGACCTGTCCATCTTGGGTGGCCCTGCACGGCATAGCTCATAGCTTCTCTGAGTTATTCAAGCCCCTTCGCCACGGCAAGGCAGTGATCCATGAAGGGGAGCACCAGAGGACTTGATCACTTGTCCACCCATAAGATCAATTAGAAATAGGCACTAGAGATAGGACAGGGGTAGGCACCCTAAGGAACGTGGGCTGGATGCGGCCCAATCGCCTTCTCAATTAGGCCTGCGGACAGTCTGGGAATCTGTGTGTTTTTACATGAGTAGAATGTGTCCTTTTATTTAAAATGCATCTCTGGATTATTTGTAGGGCATAGGGATGCGTTCATTCCCTCGCCCCCCCCAAAAAAAAAAATATATAGTCTGGCCCACCACATGGTCTGAGGGACAGTGGACAGGCCCATGGCTGAAAAAGGTTGCTGACCCCTGAGATAGGATGTTCTTAGCGTGCGAGCGTGCACCCCCACCCTGGATATATTTATTACTTACAGCATCTCTTACCCATTACCCAGCTCTTTAGCCATAAAAGACCCCCAGAGCAGCTTGCAAAGATCTGCAGTAATACAGAAGTATGTTCATGCCCTCAGTTTTAAAACTTAAAAGACACAGCACACAAAGAAACAGGATTGGAGCTGGAGAAGGTGGGGGAGTTCAGAGACATTTTCTTAAAGTTACAGTTCTTACAAAGCCACTTCCGACCTCAGGAGGAGGTGGTGTTGCGGGCTTCATGCCCCCAACACGTGTGCAGAGGCTGCCTTCCAGCCCCCGTGCGTTCAGGGCCGCGTCATCCCCTGAGCCAGCTAATTGGCTGGCTCAGGGTGTGTGGCTTGCCTCATTTAAGGCAAGCGCGGCCCCGGGGTCTCCCTCTTCAGTTCCGCTCAGCTGCTGAGGTTTAGCTGCTCCTTCGCTGCTCTGGGATTTCGCCACCTGCCTTTTGTTTCTTATTCTGAGCCTTTTTTCTTCTCCGTTTTCAGCCGCAACATCCTCTTGCGCTGCAGAGCCGACCCGCTTGTCGCTCCCTCCCTGCTCGAGCCGCGGCTGGCAGCAGGAGTGATTTTCCTGCAAAAAGAGCTGAAATCATCCGGGGGGGGGTTATTTTGCAGCTTTTGGCTCCGCGGGCATTTGCGGTTTTTTTCTGGATTCTCCACTGTTTCCGAGGGGGCAGGCTAACAGGGCTGAAGCGAGCCACAAGCCATGATTGCAGGGCGCTAGGTATCTTTTCAATATTCCCCAGGCTCTCTAGGCTCTCGCTGGTTTACGCGGCTGCTGATCACCGCTTGCTGGGATCAGCACACTTGCAGTAAGCTGTCCCCTGCCTGTGCCTTCGTGCTGCGTTCCATGCCGAGAACGTCGCCGCTCTCCTGCTGCAGCAGCTGAGTGCCGTGGGATGGACAGAGAGTTTGCCGTGCATGAAAAAGGGTCTCATATAAAGGTTGTGCTGCGTGGGCGGTCTCTGCTGCCGGGTGTTGGGAATAAGCTTGAAACAGCGGTTTGGGGGGGGGGCCCTGCGTGCGTTGGTTTGGGAATTGCTTAACATTGCATTAGTTAGGGAAACTGTTTATCGTTGCCTCAGCTACCGCTACCCGGTGCCGCCATCTTGACGGCACCACGTGGCCGAGCTGCTGTGGCCATCTTAGGACAGGCACCCACTACCTGTATGGAAAGCTTTGCTTAGTGGCTACAGGAGGTTACGTGGGGTAACGCCACATGCTTATTGAACAGGCAACCTCCTGCCTGTAGGCAGGCCCTCCTGAAGCGGCTAATTAGTGTCCCTTTGGGAGTTACATTGTGTGGTTATTGTGTTACATCTTATCCTCGCTGCTCTCTAGCAGGCAGCTACATCGTACCTCCATTGCTCTCTGCAGGCAGGCCCTGATTTTCAATTTGGAATTAAAGTGCACGGTGCTTTATTTAACTAGGTTGCTGGGGAGTACGGGATTATCGACCTAATTTTTTCTTCTTTTTTTGCCTCTATTGCTCTTTACTGTAGTAGGTTTTGAATCTGCCTGCTGAAATAAAGTGTCTTGTGCCATAAGGGCCTGCTGGTCGCTTAAAGAAAACGCTAACTAAGGAAAAGCTGGTGACTGCTAAGTAAAAGCAAGAATTTGATACTTTATAACCGGATAATTCACAAGGCTTAATTTAAAGTATAATTTGACAGATAATTCACGTCTTAATTTGAAGGTCAGCTAATTTTAAGTTAATATACAGAAAGTCTTAATTTGATAATTCATATCCAGATTCACAAGGCTTAATTTAAAAGTCAGTTGATTTTAATTTAATACACAGTAAGTTATAATTTGATATATATAACCAGATAATTCACAAGGGATAATTTGAAGGTCAGTTAATTTTAATCCAATACATAAACTTGGTATTCATAAGGTATATTTTAAAGTGCAGTCATCAATTGTGCTAATAATAATTTGAGTACAGTCATTTTTCGGGATAGCTACACTTTAACGTGCAGTCCTCAGTGGCATCTTAATCATCTTATTCAGTGCCCGACGCGTAAGTGCCCGGTGCATGGTGGCTTGGGAACAATAGTACTTGGAAAGGAATTTGAGGCGAACACTGAATGGTGTTAGGGTTGGTGTGGAAAATACTGGACTATAACTTCCTCTAGGGCATTTGCTTATCACTGTGTCAGTGCAAATAATTCCGTGGTGACATGGCTAATAGGGGTAACTCACAGGCTCCCTCAGGTGGGCAAGGTGGTTCGCAGACTCCTATCATGCCTTGCAACCCTCAGGCCTTTGCTCAATTCTTTTCTGCTTTTGAAATGTTCTATCTACAATGCAGGCCAACTGTCTCAGGGTCCTCCGCGTCACTGGCAGGCATGCAGGATTGCATTCCAGACACCCTACCTGGCGATTGGGACCGTCCAGGTTCATCTGCCTCCTGCTCCAGTGTGGCACAGCCTGGCAGCAGCTTGGGTAACCGCTCTCACACGCACTCTCAGTCTTTGCGCACCCAGAAGTCTAGGCCCAGTTCCGCGGGTGACAAAACGAAATTGGCAAGGCCTAATCGCTCTATTCCACAGCAGTAGGTCATAGATATGCCTAGTATATTCCAGGAGTTACCATCTCAGCCCACACCCACTGAAGGCGGATCGGGTTCTTCTTCGGAGGACGAGGCACAAACACAGGAAGTAACGCCCGCAATCACCGAGCCGGCCCCAGACGTCAGTGAGGTGCAGGGAGGAAAGAGAAAGGCAAAGAAGAAACACATTGCGAAGAAGAGTAAGAAGAGTAAGCCTTCCGACACCGAGGAGGAATCGGGTACTTCTTCTTCAGACTCTGACAATGATGCCCCCTTGGATGGATACTGGGGCTTGGGCGAGGATATTGCCGGGGTTCCTCTTTGGGTGCACAAGAGGAGGGCTAACTCACATCGTAAAACGTTTAATGGGTCCTTGGAATGGAAGGGAGGTGCCTTGGTGGAGGACGTGAAGATGTCCACTAATGTTTCCACAGATTTCATTTTGGGCAATCACCTGTCCAAAAGGAAAAGGACCAAGATTCTAAATGGGAATTACGTAGATATGTTCACCCTGCTTCCACCAGCTAAAGTGTCAGGGAAAGGAAAAGAAGCGTACTTATGGGAAACGAAGGTATAGGACGCCACGGGCAGAGTGCAATTTTGAGAATTGGCTGGACGGGTTTCAAGTATTCATGGGCGTAATTTCCGCTTGTTACCCCAAATGCAGTATGCATCTAGCAGCCTATATGGCCCACCTAAGAAGGGCCTGTGCTCTGGCCGGGGAGGCGGCCTCTTTAACCTATGACGATTTTTGCAGAAACGCTTCTTTGTTACCCACCACCCGCTGGGACCTTAGAGACCAGAACTACTGGATGGAGCACGTGGGTCCATAAGTGGAAAAGAAACCACAGGACCCATATAAATCCGGGAAGGTCGAGTCAAAACTACGTAGGCAGTGCTGGGAGTATAACCGCGGTACTTGCGTGCGTCCAAGTTGTAAGTATCTGCATGAGTGCAAAAAGTGCCTGGGCAATCATCCGGCAACTTATTGCTTCAAAGGTAAGCAGCCCTTTCGGGGTGGCAGGGGGCACTTCCACCAGGGAAACCGAGGTGCCACCGGACCATCCCAGGGCACAGCTGGAAACCGCTATTAACAGGTCCCTTGGTCTGGCCTTTACACCAATCAAACTGCAACCTCTAAAAAACCTCCTTGATCTATACCCTAATAAACAAGCCGCCAGGTACCTGTGGGAGGGGTTTCCCCTAGGTTTTAGAATCCCTGTTTAACTCCGGAAATCCCCCTAACCAGAAATCGGTAAAGGAAAGGCCAGATATCACTAAAAAGAAAATAGAAAAGGAAATAATGGCTGGGAGGGTAGCTGGCCCTTTCAGTGAACCACCTTTGGAGGGGTTACACATTTCACCATTGGGTATTGTCCCTAAGAAGGCCCGGGTGAATACCGCATGATACACAACCTTTCATATCCAAAAGGAAGTTCAGTTAACGATGCAATTCCACAGGAACTGTGTTCAGTGAAGTACGCCTCCTTTGATCAAGTGGTAAAGCTTATTCGTGGATTTGGTAAGGGAGCCCTGCTAGCTAAGTGCGACATTGAGTCTGCCTTTTGTCTCTTTCCTGTTCACCCGGACGACTTCCGTTGGCTGGGTTTTAAATTTGAAGTGGTGTATTTCATTGATAAGGCCATGCCCATGGGATCCTCGGTAGCATGTGCAGCCTTTGAGACCTTCAGCACATTCCTAGACTGGGCTCTTCACTTCAAAACAGGTTCTGAAGGGGTGGGACATTATTTGGATGACTTTATTCTCGTGGCAAGTAATGTGCCCGACTGCGTAGCGTTGCTACAAGCATTTACATCCCTGGCAGAGGAGCTTGGTGTCCCTTTGGCGAATGACAAGACTGAAGGCCCAGTCACAACCATGACCTATTTGGGCATAGAGCTGGACACAATCGCGCAGACATCTCGCCTTCCCAAAGAAAAGTTAACTGCCCTTAAGGAGTTTATCTTACAGCTGCTGCCCCTTAAGAAGGTCACCCTTAGGCAGATTCAATCGCTCCTGGGTCATCTTAACTTTGCTTGCCGGGTTGTGTCCCCTGGCCGCCCTTTTTGCTGGCACTTGGCAAGGCTGTCAGCAGGTCTGCAGGGCCCCCAACACAGGGTGAGACTCTCAAAGGCGCTCAAGTCGGATTTGGAGGTTTGGCTAGAGGTTTTGGACATGTATAATGGTATTTCACTATGGCAGGACAATCTGTCACTGCAGGCTGATTTCCAGGTACAATCTGATGCGGCGGGTTCCTTAGGATTCCTTCCAGGTACAATCCTAAGATCCTGGAATGCAAAGTGGTTCGTAGAATGCCAGCGCTGGGGGGGCGGGTCATTGACCACCCCAACATCCAGTTCAGTAAAGTGGTCCTCTACCGCGAGGATGGAGTGCATCTTTCCGATGCAGGAAATGATGTTTGGCTGGACAACATATTTGAGGGGATTAGAGATTGGTTGCAGGTTTGAGGGTACTGGCGGTGAGCTTTGCTCGAGTGGCGGTTAGGCATTGGTAGGGGTATTGTTATGTAGATGCGTGGGGGGGAGGAGCACCATCACCTCCCCCAAATATTGAAGGGTAGTCCGGTAAAGGATTCCGGGGGGGCGTGGCCTCGTCCGAAGCCTATGGAGGCCAGGGCCTAAAGCGTGCCCCTGAGCTGTGACCCCGGGGGAGTCCCTAGTTGATGTGCATCAGCAGGGCTCCCCCTGCTGGTGTTAACCCTTCCCGGTCTTTAAGCAAACAGCCGGATAGTTGGTTAGGACTGTCAGCTTCGCCCTTGAGCCAGTGCCACCGACTGGGCTCAACCACTTCAGCCCCGACTGGGCCAGGCGAGCTGGGGTAGCACTTCCAGAGACCTTCTTCTGCAGGAACAGGTCTAAGTGCTGTGGACTCACAACTCAGAGCTGTGAGCACCAAACTCACTTCCAGAAGACAGCCGTGCGCAGCAGAGTATAGCAGAGCATAAATCACTCGGACGACAGCGCTGAAGAATATCTTCTTTTATTCACTAACAGCTACTGTACTATACAAACTATATACAAATGGAGACGCTGGACTACACTGAGTGTTACAGCTGCTTTCTGCAGCGACCTTATCTACACAGAGATAACACTCAGTCTCCCCCTTTGAAGTGAGGCTGGAGCCGAATAAGTAGCAAGCACAATCCACCCCCTCCTCTTTGGAAAATCAGCAGATTCTTGCAATGGGAGGGGTGAAATATCCTCAAGGATATTTCTCTTTACCTGTAACCAATAAAGTTGTGGCCAGTTTTAGCCCATTAACCTAAAATAATGGTGTCATGTGACTTTATTTCTACTGGTGGGAAACTCGCCACGCAACAACCAGCTGGGATAGTACAGTTCAGATACTCTGATGGGAGGGCTGCAAGGAGGTGACTGCTGAGGGTGGGCAAAAGCAGCTATTCCCATCAGTACTGACTCCAGAAAGGCCTCAAATACCCATCTGTTTCAAACGCTTTCAGTTGAGGTGTCTTTTACTTAAGGAGCTTGTTGTTGTCAAAGAGAACAACAACTACCAGACTTTTAGAAGACATCTGAAGGCAGCCCTGTTTAGGGAAGCTTTTAGTGTTTGATGTATTACAGTATTTTAATATTTTTTTTGGAAGCCGCCCAAAGTGGCTGGGGAGGCCCAGCCAGATGGGCGGGGTATAAATAAATTATTATTATTATTATTATTATTATTATTATTATTATTATTATTATTAAAATTGTTAGTGGTTATTTTACTGCTGGTTTACAATTGTGCTCTTAAATGGTCTAATTCATTGTACAAACTACATGGCCAGACTCTGAGATCTTTCTAATTACTGCTTTAAAGTATTTTATTTTATTGAAATTGTGCATTTATATTTTTATGTGAGCTGCCTTGGGAAAGTATTTTATTTTATTTTATTTTTCTTTGCCTTGAAAGGCAGTTGATAATTATTTAAAATAAAAGGGGAAAAGTGAACAAGTAAACAAAACAAAGGATATACTGCTTCTAACTTCAAGGAAGGCTTTGCATTTTTGAGTACACCTCAGGAAATAATTCCCTGCAAAATGAAAGCTAGTGTGCCAGGAAGGAGTTTTAGCCTAGCTTTCCCACTGACATTCAACTTCTACATGCAAGATATAATTGATTTTGTATAGCAGATCATGAAGTGTATCTGAAGTGCTACTTTAATCAAAGAAGAAAGAGAGAAAAGGTCCGGGGTGAATAACAAAGGGAGATGTGGGGGAGTAGTAGGCCACAATTTGCGGGTGGGGGCTGGCCATGGACTCTCACCCCATAAATATTATTTATTCCAAATATTCATTCCCTTCTGAGCAACCTCTCAGTGAGGTTGCACACAATCTACTCAGAGTTGCCAGAGACAGTGGGGCCAGAGACAAAATTGTGTGGAGCAACAAATTTAACTTCTGCCTTTCTTCAATAGGCTAGTGTGCTCACACACCCCTTTTAATCCTCCATTTAGACATGCAAGAAGCATTCTCACAGTTCGAAGACACTTTTCAGCTGGGCATAAACATTCAAGGAGGGCTGTGGCCTGATGAGAGGGGATGTGGTTGAGTTTCAGTAGCCTGAAGAGTCTGAAAACCCAGAGAGAGATGATGAGTACGGGCTGTGAGATTTTGATTAGCTCCTGCCCATCTGGAGCTGATACAGGCTCGTCTTATCTTGAGCCCAAGCAGAGCGTAGTCACGCAACGAAAGGATAAGCAGTATGTGCTACATGCTAAAGTTTATTTACAAGCTATGCTGAGAGCATACAAACATGCATCCTGCCTCTGTGAGAGCAGAAAAGCAACTCCTCTCGGCACAAAGAGAACCGAGAGAACAGTGAAAAACAGGAAACCAGTGTACGTCACATCCAGTCTCCCATTCCCGTGGGAACCCAACAGTAACTCTGACTGTGGAATGTAAACAATTGTCTTGTGACAAGCATTTTGCTGCTCAGTGAGGGAAATAGAAACCAACATCCTCCCCCTTTCTGTGAACATCACTGGGCAGCATGTTCGTACAATATCAGTATAAACCCAACTTCTGCACATAGGTACAGTGTTGATCCCTTGATACAACCTTGGACAATACATCAGCAGGAATTTCATTACCTGGCATATAGGACACCGTTACGAGTCCCTTCTGAACACATTCCCTAGCATGTTGCAGTTTCAATTGCAAGTGCTTCGTGCTTTGCTTACAACCTTCAGAATTCAGCAAAGCCAAACATGCTTTGTTGTCCTGGAAAACTTGGATTGGACATTTGACAGGAATTTTCATGTCTTTGCACAATTGTAACAACCATTCACAATCCTTAAGTGAATAAGACAGTGCATTCAGTTCAGCTTCACAAGTACTTAAGCTAACTGTTGTTTGCTTCTTGCATGACCAATCAAATAGACCCTGTTTGTACATATAGCAAACTCCAGATGTACTTTTCCTGTCTGTAGTGTCACTTCCAAAACTTGCATCTGCAAATATTTCAAGACCACCAGACTGCTGATTGTTAAATCTCAGTCTGTAATGCATAGTGCCTTTCAAATAGCGAGCTATGCGTTTTAGAGCTTTCCAATCCTTAACAGTAGGATTGTTGACTTGTCTGCTTAGCAAATTACAGCTAACAGCAATGTCAGGTCTTGAACATCTGGCAATGAAGTTTAGTTTGCCTAGCACACTTCTGTACAGTGTAGTGTCAGAAAATGCTTCTACAGTGTCATCTACCTGATAACCTGTTGTCATCGGTGTGTCTACAGGGTTAGCATCCATCAGGTTTAGTTTGGTTAACAAATCAGCAATTTTCTGCGACTGGTGTACTAGAATATTACCATCTTTTTTTTTTTTTTTAATTTTTATTACAGATTTTTATAACAACACAAACATATAACAAATACATAAACAAACAAAAAAAACAATCAAAACAAAAAACATGTACCATTTCATATCTTAGTTTCTTACACCTTTCTTCCCCGACTTCCTCATGCCTCCCTTCTCTGTATTCCAAGTTCTTATCAATTACTCAGCAAATCTTCCCTTATTTTAATGAAAATTCAAGCTAATCTTCCTTATTCTCCTTGTCTTAACCATTACTAATAGTAACCATTTACTTTCCAATCCGACATCATTCTAACTCTCATTAATTTTGTAGTATTTCTTTAAATAGTCCTTAAACTTTTTCCAATCTTCTTGCGCTGCTTCTCTTCCCTGGTTTCGGATTCTGCTCGTCATTTCTGCCAAGCCCATGTAGTCTATCACCTTCATCTGCCATTCTTCCAGTGTGGGTAGATCTTGCGTCTTCCAGTACTTCGCAATGAGTATTCTAGCTGCTGTTGTAGCATACATGAAGAAAGTTGTATCTGTCTTTAACACCCCTTGGCCGACAATACCCAAGAGAAAGGCCTCTGGTTTCTTGGTGAAAGTATATTTAAATACCTTTTTAAGTTCATTATAGATCATTTCCCAGAATGCCTTAATCTTCGGGCACGTCCACCAAAGGTGAAAGAATGTACCTTCCTTTTCTTTACATTTCCAACATTTATTGTCAGGCAAATGGTAAATCTTTGCAAGCTTGACTGGGGTTATGTACCACCTATAGATCATTTTCATAATATTTTCTCTTAAGGCATTACATGCCGTAAATTTCGTCCCGGTGGTCCACAACTTTTCCCAATCAGCAAACAAAATATTATGACCAATGTCCTGAGCCCATTTAATCATAGCTGATTTAACCGTTTCATCTTGTGTATTCCATTTCAGCAGCAGATTATACATTTTTGACAAATTCTTGGTACTTGGTTCTAACAATTCTGTCTCCAATTTTGATTTTTCCACCTGGAAGCCAATTTTACTGTCCATTTTAAACACTTCATTTATTTGATGATAATGCAACCAATCTCTCACCTTCCCTTTTAATTTCTCAAAACTCTGCAATCTCAATTTGTCCCCTTCCTTTTCCAAGATTTCCCAGTATCTTGGCCACTTTGACTCCATATTAGACTTTTTAACAGCCTTTGCTTCCATTGGCGATAGCCACCTTGGAGTTTTGTTTTCCAGCAAGTCTTTATATCTGACCCAGACATTTAATAGTGCTTTTCTGACAATATGGTTTTTAAAACTTTTATGTGCTTTGACCTTGTCATACCACAGATATGCATGCCACCCAAAAATATTGTTAAAACCTTCCAAATCCAAAATGTCTGTGTTTTCAAGAAGCAGCCATTCTTTCAGCCAGCAGAAAGCTGCCGCTTCATAGTACAGTTTAAAGTCTGGCAGGGCAAACCCCCCTCTTTCCTTTGAATCCGTTAATATCTTAAATTTAATTCTGGGCTTTTTGCCCTGCCAGACAAATTTAGATATGTCTTTTTGCCACTTCTTGAAACAGTCCATTTTATCCATTATTTGCAATGCTTGAAACAAAAACAACATTCTTGGCAATACATTCATCTTTATGACTGCAATTCGACCTAACAAGGAAAGTTTTAAATTTGACCAAATCTCCAAGTCTTTTTTCACTTCTGTCCAAGTTTTTTCATAATTATCTTTAAATAAATTCACATTCTTAGCTGTCATGCTTATACCCAAGTATTTCACTTTTTTAACCACAGTCAACCCTGTCTCATTCTGAAACCTTTCTTTTTCAACCTGTGTTAGATTTTTCTCCAATACCTTTGTTTTTGACTTATTCAATTTAAATCCTGCCAATTGACCAAACTCTTGGATTATTTCCAAAACTCTTTTCGTACTAGCTTCTGGCTCTTGCAATGTAAGTACTAGGTCATCTGCAAATGCTCTCAGTTTGTATTGTTTAGCTCCGACCTGAATCCCTTTAACCAACTGGTCCCTCCTAATCATATTAAGCAAAACCTCCAGGACCGATATAAAAAGTAATGGGGAGATAGGGCACCCCTGTCGTGTCCCTTTTTCAATCTTGAACTCTTCTGTAACCACATTATTTACAATTAATTTTGCTTTCTGTTCAGAATAAATTGCACCTATACCATTCTCAAACCCTTGGCCTACCCCCATCCCCCGGAGGTTCTTCAACATAAAGCTCCAAGAAATGTTGTCAAAGGCTTTCTCGGCGTCCACAAATATCAAAACAGCCTTAGTATTTATATTCACTTCCAACTTCTCCAAAATGTCAATTATATTCCTTACATTGTCCGACAAGTGCCTTTTCGGGAGAAAGCCCGCTTGGTCCCCATGAGTCTCCTCCATCAAAACTCTTTTCAGTCTCTTTGCTAAAACATCAGCAAAGATTTTGTAATCCACATTTAGTAACGAGATGGGTCGGTAGTTCTTAAGTTGGGTCTTTTCAGTCTCTGTCTTTGGTATAAGTGTAATGTAGGCCTCTCTCCACGTATCGGGTGCCTTCCTCCCCTCCATGATCTCGTTGCAGACTTCCTTCAAAGGTTGTATAAGCCCTTCCTTCAAAACTTTGTAATATTTGGAAGTCAGTCCATCCGGTCCAGGTGATTTGCCCAACGTCATGTTTTGAATGGCATCTTCTATTTCCTGTGCTGATATCTCCTGGTTCAAAATTGTCTTACTTTCCTGCGAAATCTTTTTCAGCCCATTTTTCTCGAGGAATTGTTGTATATCTGTTTCTTTTTGCGGCCCTTGTGTGTAAAGTTGTCTAAAGTAGTTCTGAAAACAGTTCCTGATTTCAGCTGGGTTACTTATATTCTTTCCTTCCACTTCTATGTTTGTTACCGTGTTGAGTTTTTGTCTCTTCTTTATTTGCCAAGCCAATAGCTTGCCACATTTGTCAGCAGATTCAAAAGTCTTTTGTCTCATTTGCTTAATTTTCCACTCTAATTCTTGATTCGTCAGTTCCATATATTGTGTTTGATAAAATTTGATTTCTCTTAAAATCTCTTGTGATTTTGGCTTCAATCTTAGTTTCTTTTCCCCTTCTTTTATCTTTTCCAGAATTTTTTCCTTCCTCTCATTTTGTTTTCTTTTCTTTAATGTATTTTGTTGTATCAGAAACCCTCTCATCACGGCTTTGCTTGCGTCCCATACTATTCTTTTTTCTACTTTAGTCCTTAGATTGATTTCAAAATAGTCTTTCAAAGTTTCTTGGGCCTTCTTGCAAATCTCCTCATCTCTAAGTAAGGTGTCATTCATTCTCCATCTGAAGGAGCCAGTTGTTGTTTGCCTCATCACCATCTTTACTGCGTTATGGTCGGAGAAAGTTTTTGGGCAGATTTCCACTCTCTTTATGTTCTGCGCCAAACTGCTAGTCACCCAAATTTGGTCGATCCTTGTCCATGTCATTTTGGCTTCAGAAAAGAAGGTTCCCTCTCTTTCTAATGGGTGTTTTGTTCTCCAGATGTCTATCAAATCCATATTGTCAGTCATTTCAAAAAAGGTCTTTGGTAGTCTTCCATCTTTTGTTACTACCTGTCTTTGTGCTTTGTCCATATTTGTTGAAACCACTCCATTCATGTCTCCCATCATAATTAGATTATAATCCATGTAGTCCATCAAAGTCTCATGCAACTTCTTGAAAAATTCAGCTTTCCCTTCATTTGGCGCGTAAACTCCCACTATCAGATACTTTTCTCCTTGAAATTGGATTTCAATTGCCAAATATCTTCCTTGGTCGTCTTTGAAGATTTGTTTCGGTTGCAGCTTTTCCTTTGCATAAATCACTACTCCTCTCTTTTTTACCCTGTCTGAAGATATAAATTCTTGTCCCAGTCTTTTATTTATTAATAATTTCCTATGTGCTCTTGTCACATAGGTCTCTTGTAAGCAAATCAAGTCCAATTGGTCTTTCTTTAGAGCATGAAATATATTTTTCCTTTTTCTGGGAATGTTCAAACCGTTACAATTCCAGGTTAGAAGTTGCAGAGCCATGATGGGGTTATTTACTCTTTCCTCCTACAGCTCCCAATTTTTGTTCTTCGTTTGTCGGTGGTTCCGTGTCCGTATCTAGTGAAGGATGCCCTTGCCCTGGAAACGTCTCTTTCTGTAGGTTTTCTTCGTGTTCTCCTAAGAACTTGTCTTTATCACTCACTGTCTTTATTCTTCTTTTCTTCCCCTTGTATTTAAAAGACAAGCCTTGGGGGAACTCCCACCTGAATTGAATGTAGTTCCTTTTCAGCAGTATCACCAGGTCCTTGTAGTGTCCTCTTGCGTCCAAAATGCTTTTGGGAATATCTTTAAAAATCTCAATGTGAAAATCTTCAATTCGAAGGGTTGTTTGGTAATGCAGGTTCAGTATTTTGTCCCGTTCCTCCTTTGATCTCAGAGTTATTAAACAGTCTCTGGGTCTGTTCTTCCTCTGCCTTGCTCCCAATCTAAATGCACTTTCTATCTTAAATTCTTCTTTGCCCAGCTCCTGCTTCCAAAAGTCAGAGAATTCTTTTGTCAAATAGTCCACCAGGTTGTCTTCTTCCTTTTCCGGCACAAGTCTGATCCTTAAGTTCCTCTCCTTGCGTTGCATATCCTGCATAGAAAGTGCCAGTTCATATTCATCTAGTTTCTTGAACACTGGTGGAAACTTTCCCTCAGCAGCAGTTGCAATTTCTTTAGCTTCCTCAGCTATCTTTCTTGTTGTAGATGATTCTTCCAATAATTTCCCAATTGCTTCTGCATTTGAGTTCACTTTATTCCCAAGGTCAGTTATACTTTTTGTATTTGAATCAATTTTCCCAGAGATTTCTTCAATTTTCTTATTTGTTTCAGCAACTTGTACTTTGGTTTCTGCACCTTGCTTTTTTAATTCCTCTAAAGAGTCATTTATCTTCTCCAATACCTTAGCAAAGGATTCTTCTGAAGACATTATTTTCACTTTTGCCTTTGGAATAACTGTAGTTCCAGGGGCTCCTGATACAGAAGCCCTTCTTTGCATAAGAGATTCAACTTTGTATTGTCTGCCAGATCTCAAGGTTGTTTCTTGTAAATCCTCTTTCTTGTGAGATTTCTCTTTACCATCTGCCATAACAAAGTCTTTTACTCAAGGTCATTCCCACACTCTTGAGCTGTCAGACAAAAGTTCTCAAATTTTAAGCTCCACTTGTTGCTGAAACAATGTATAAGTCCTCTAGAGGGCGTACAGTCAGTTCTTTACTTTCAAATTAGTCCCCCACTCTCCAGAAAATAAACAAAGTTCTTTTCTATTGTTCTTTCTCTTTCTAAAGAATCCAAGTCAATAATGTCCTGCAAGTAGCTTTACTGTGCAACAAAATAAATGTTTCAGGTTGAGAGTAGCCAAAGTCAGTTAAAGATACTCTTTTACCTTCTTATATCAACAATCCTTAGCCGGTGCCTTTTCTCCGGCAGTCCGATCCCCAGGTACAGGAGCAGCGATGAATAGCTCAATTTCCTTTAAAATGGCAGGGAAACACTTTAAAATCTTCTCCCCCCCTCCTCCTGCCTTCGGGGAGGGAGTTCTTTACTTGATGATGGATTTATTAGTTCCCACCACTCTCTTTTCAGACAGTTACAGCTGAAATGCCTTTCGCTTTGATCTTGCTACAGAACGGAAAGCAGACTTCCTTTTTGGTGCTTGTCCGTCTCGGTATCCAATTTCTTTAATTTTAGTGCCCAATTATATCTTAGCAGTCAATCCTACTCACGGATAGATGTTCCTTTTAGTCCAAATTCACTGGAAGAAGTCAGCGCTCTCCGCTAATGGCGACGCGGCTTCGCTTCGCAGGCTGGGTGAAGACGACTCTCAGCACCGCTCCACACACCCTCCGCTGATCCGCAGCCTTTAAAAAGGCTATTTCACAGCGTCGGGGGGGCGCAAAGGTGCCCGCCGAGTCTCCAGTTCACAGGCTACGCGCCTGTGATTTTTGGGGGTCCCCGCTCCGCCGTAGCTGACGGGACCCGAACCTACGAAGCAGATCTCTCCCGGAGCTCCGGGAGAAATCCGCCATTAAGCGCTGGCGCTAACCGGAAGTCTAGAATATTACCATCTTGAGCTCTCTCTATTTCCAGAGATAGGTAGTTGTTTACCTCACCAAGATCTTTCATGTCAAAGTGCTCTTTCAGTTGAGCTAGGGCGTTATTGTACATTGTGACATCTTTCCAAAAGAACAGAATATCATCAACATAAAACAAGCAATACAGCTTCTTTTGCCCCTCCTCTTTGACAAATACACAAGGATCAGCTTTCCCTTGTTGAAAACCTAGAGAAAACAATACTTCAGTGAGTTTAGTGTGCCAGCACCGCGCACTTTGTTTGAGACCATAAAGGGACTTCTTCAGAGAACAAACAAATCCGTTTTACCTGTACGCCATCAGGTGGAAGCATATAAAGTGATTCACCTAGAGATCCATACAAAAATGCTGTATTCACGTCGTGGTGTGAAACGTGAAGATTCTCCTCTGCAGCAAGTTTGAGCATAAGCCTAATGCTCTCATACCTCACGGTGGGTGAGTAGGTCTCGTGATAGTCATTTCCTGGTACCTGTGAAAAACCTCTGGCTACCAATCTGGCTTTGTATCTGACTATCTTGCCATTTTGATCTGTCTTCGCTTTGAAGACCCATTTGCTGCTAACCAGCCTCATTCCTGGAACTACTGGAACTAGCTCCCATGTTTTGTTCCTCTCTAAGGAATCAAGCTCAGCCTTCATGGCAGTTAACCATGGCTCAGCATCCTTCGAATCCATATCCTGGATTTCTTGGAAACTTGAAGGTTCAAATACCTTCTTGGAGCTTTTAACAGCTGCTACTACTGATTTAGCAAACTCATCAGCAAATCTCTTTGGAGGTCTGCCTGTAGTGGCTCTTTGTGACCTGCGAATTAGCCGTAGGTCTTCAACACTCTCCTCTTCTTTCTTAGGAGAAAAGTGGCTTATAGTAAACAATGGTTCCTCCAATTCTTGATCAGAGCCTTCAGAGGGTCGCATAGAGGCTTTTGCACTCTTGAAATCCTCTGAATCATCTGATTCAGTCTCAGACTCAGGATCAGGACCTTCATCAGTGGGTGTGGGTTGTTGCGGCAGCTGTGGCTGTTGCTGCTGCTGTTGCTGTTGCCTATCCTCAGACTCTTCACTGTCATCAAGATAACATTGGAAAATTCCCACATTCTCCCCCCACTTGCCATTGTACTCAACACTTCTAGTGAGCCTAATTGCCTTAGAGTCAGTCATCATTATTCTGTAAGAACCTTTCTGGTAACCTAGAAAGATACCATGCAATCCACGCTTGCCTAACTTGGAGCTTTGTGGTGTGTGAACCCACATGTCAGAACCAAAAATTCTCATGTGTTTGATGTATGGTTTCTTGCCAAACATCTTTTCATAGGGGGTACAACCAATCGATGATGATAATCTGCGATTATAACTGTAAACAAAACAGGCGAGAGATTCGGCCCAATAACTCTCTGGAAGATTGGCATCATGCAGCAAGGTTTTCAGACCTTGAAGCAATGTCTGATTTGCTCTCTCACAAAGTCCGTTCTGCCATGGCGAACGAGGACTTGACAAATCGTGTTGAATTCCTTTCTCAGTCAGAAAAGCTTCAAACTGCTGACAAGTGAATTCCCCCCGGCGATCAGTCAAAAGAGTTTTTATCTTCTTACCATGCACATTTTCCAACCAAGCACAGAATTCCTTGAACCTTTGAAATGCCTCTGATTTCTGCTTGAGATTGTACACATAAATATACCTGGAAAATGCATCAATGAGGACCATGAAGTACCTGGCTCCACCCAAAGAGGGTGTTAGTGGACCAATGAGATCAGCATGCACTACCTGGTATGGTTCTGTAGCTTGTCTACTAGACACCTTACCTTTTGCAGCCATTTTCACCTTGTTTGTTGCACATGCCTTACACTTCATGTGGTACCTGCAGGGTTTAATAGCCATACCTTCAACCAAGGCAGGCATTTTTGATACTGCCTCAAAATGTAAATGACCAAATTTCCTGTGAAAATCATGAATACATCCTGCATGCAAACTTTTGTTAGAACCTGCAATGCAACAAGTTTCATCCTGCACATCATCATCAAAATACAAAACAAACAAACGATCAACATATTCAGCATACAATACATAATCGTTTTTCTTTGTGATGGTGCACTTCTTGTTCTTGAAGGAAACGATAATGTTTCGTTCATTCAGCTGCGCAACGCTGAATAGATTGTGTGCAGCATCTGGAACATAGAGAACATTGTGTATCGCCAAGTCCAAACTGTGAAGAACAACAGTTCCATAGCCTTGACTGGAGATCGTGTGGTCATCCGCCTGGTGAATCTCACCTTCCTGCGGTGTAAAAGACACAAACAGTCGCTTGTCGTTGCATATGTGGTGCGTGGCTCCTGAATCAATTACGAAGAACGATCTAGACGTCTTCTGGACCTTTGCAACCTTTGGAGTGAAGGGTGAGACCATTGCCTTGTGCTGCGTTGTCCTGGACATCGGACCTTTGCCTTTGCTTTTGCCTTTTCCACGCATTGAGCTTTCGCTGCGCTGCTCTGTCTTGGCCCTGGGACATTTGCATTCCCTCTTCATATGGCCTAGACGTCTACACGAGTAGCATTTCACTGCCTTCAAAGCTTTGGCGCCATCTGGTGGTTCCACTGCATTCTGGGATGATGTCTGTGAAGACTCCCCCTTACCGATGCAGCTAGCACCTCGGCGGTCAGCTTCATTCTGAATCACAGCAGTAACATGCTCTACCGTGATCTGAGCAGTTGGCAGAACAGCAATCTGAGTGGCAACAGTAACTCTGACTGTGGAATGTAAAGAATTGTCTTGTGACAAGCATTTTGCTGCTCAGTGAGGGAAATAGAAACCAACATGGGCTGCATTTGGCCTATAGGCCTTAGGTTCCTCACCTCTGTTCTACACTGACTGGCAGTAGCTGCCTGGAAATGCTGGGGATTGAATCTGCATGCAAGGCAGATGGTCTGCCACTAACTACTACTATATGCCCCTGAAGCTGTCTCTCTTGAGGGAAAAGGCATGCATGGCTTCATGTGACAAAAACCATGCATGCTTGCATCTTTTTGCAACATCCCAGGGAGCTTCTAGCCTATGATAGGGACAGACAGCTGCAACAGAGATGTTTTTCCTCTTTGTTTCCGCTTGATTCACCTGCCCTACTTTCTGAACTATAAGAACTGAAGAAAGCCCACTATCATTTCTCTACTGCATGAAATTTGATTAGCAGCATCTTTCCACTCAAATAAAGATTTAGAGCCAGTATTCACACCTGGACCTCAGTACATGTCCCACACCCTATATTTGGGGAAGGAATGTAGTTCAGTGGCAGAGAACCTACTTTCCATGTAGAAGGTCCAAGATCTCCAGGTAGGGCTGTGAATGTCTCCTGTTTGAAATTCTGGAGAGCCACTGCCAGTTAGTGTAGTATTACTGCACTCAATGGACGTGTGTGTGTGAGAGAGAGAGAGAGTGAGAGAGAGAAAGAGAGAGTCAGAGTCAGAATATGACAGGTTCCCACATTCTTATGAAATGCTCTTAAAGTAGCTTAATGGAAGAGCACTTACTTTGATGCAGAAGTTCCCAGGTTCAATGTCTAGAATCTCCAGTTAGGACTGCGGGGGACCTCTGCCTGAAACCCTCAAGAGCCATTGCCAGTCAGTGTAGATAGTGGACACACACTGATATAGCAAAAGTCAGCTTCTGATGTTCATAAATCAGGCCCACCATGCCTCCTTCGTTTTTTACTGAACACCACTGCTCCATTAGTTTTTTCCTTTGGATTAGGGTAGCTGCCTTAGGCTCTTATGAAAATGAGCGTAGAGATATCCATGAGTACTGTTTTGAGGCTTTTGGGTTCTCTTAATATTGCTGTTTTCTATTTGATGCTGCCTCCTTGCCAACCTCCTCTCCTTGCATCACCTAACAGCTGCCATTTTTTGAAGGGTCTAGTCTCTCCTTCTGCCCAGCTGCATGTCTGTGGATTGCAAGTTAGCCCTCATCATGTCCCACCAACTACAGCACAGCCAAGAAGGGCAGGCTGAATAATTGAGGCCTCTTACACTGTGGGTTAAACCACTGAGCCTAGGGCTTGCCGATCCGAAGGTCGGTGGTTTGAATCCCCACGACGGGGTGAGCTCCCATTGTTTGGTCCCAGCTCCTGCCAACCTAGCAGTTCAAAAGCACGTCAAAGTGCAAGTAGATAAATAGGTACAGCTCCAGCGGGAAGGTAAATGGCGTTTCCGTGCACTGCTCTGGTTCGCCAGAAGCGGCTTAGTCATGCTGGCCACATGACCCGGAAGCTGTCAGAAGCATACAGGAACATACCAGGGGCCAGGAAGACCCTTTTGCTTAAGCTATGCTTACCTGGAAGAAGAAGTCCTCTTCTGCTTTTTCATGTCTATGAGAATCCAGTTGCCAGCCTGTGGGGTGGAGTTAATTCAGGGCACTGAAGGTCCAGTATTTCACCACACAGAGGAGCTTACAATTCCAGCAGCCCATGACACCTCTTCATGTATGGTCATTATATAGTTCAGTCACTAGGTGGCACTGGATTAAAGTGTATAGTCATACCTTGTTGTCAAACACCTTGGTACTCAGACATTTTGGCTCCCAAACGCCACAAACCGAGAAGTGAGTGTTCTGGTTTGCAAACATTTTTCAGAAGCTGAACGTCTGAGGCAACTTCCAATTGAGTGCAGGAAGCTCCTGCAGCCAATCAGAAGCTGCGGCTTGGTTTTCGAACTGTTTCGGGAGTTGAACGAACTCCTGGAATAGATTAAGTTCAACAACCAAGGTACGACTGTATCTGGGTGGAGTCAGGAGTTTCCAGCCATTGTGATGTCCTTGTTTAAGTGAGCTAATAATGGTCTTGTCTAGCTTCATAATAGCATACCCCTCAATTGTCCTGATTTAATTGGGACATCCCGTTTTGGGGGTCTGTGATCCCGCTTGAGATCGTGGCCCCAAAAGATGCACGTTTTGTTGGTGTTTTGCAACTTTGACCTGTTGCAGGACCTTAGCAGAGCATACGCAGAGTTCATGAAAGCAATCAGCTGCAGGCAGGATGGACGAAGCAGGAACCAGTAACTTGTTACTTATAGGTGTATTTATTATTTACAACAGAACTGACTTCAAGTTACTATTTACAGGAACAGAACAGACACACGGATCTTAACTAACTCTCTCTCACCACACGACTCTTAGACTCCACACTGACCAACAAACACATTCCAATCAGTAGGTCATAAATCATTATGCCTGTATGAGATCTTGACCAATGGTAGAGCTGTTTCCAGGCTCCTATATCTCCAGGCAGAAATTCTCCTTTCTGCTCAGTCATCGTTGGCTGTCTGCCAACTCTTAATTGACTCTGTGTGAAGCTGCACAGAATTGTACGTAGTCAAATTCCCAACACCCCCTCACAGCTCACACAGTGCAATTAACTTCTGAGCACATACAAAGTATTTCAACCAACTTTGTTCTGCAAACCCAAGCATTGACACATTTGCCTGTTTTTTTACAAAGGACAATGGTTTAGTCAATATGTCAGCAACATTTTGAGCACTCTGAACATATTCCCATGCAATGACATTTCTCTGCACATTACACAAAACATTTTGGTATTTTACTGGCACATGGTCAGATCACTTCTTAGTGCAACTGGACTTCTCCGCGACCCTTCCCCTCTGCAGGGAGGTGGGACCGATTCGGATGGTCCGCCCCCTCCACTTAATGGATCCAAATGGTTTCCAGAGAGGGGTAGGGGATGTTTTATCCCATGTTGATGGCCTTTCAGCTGATTCCCTGGTGGCCCGCTGGAATGCGGAGTTAACCAGGGCTATTGACTGTCTGGCTCCGAAGCGCCCTCTCCGACTGCATGGAGCCCGGAGAGCCCCATGGTTTTCTTTGGAGCTGAGGGTGATGAAACAATTGTTGAGACAGCTAGAGCGTCGGTGGCAGAAAACTCACTCCGAATCTGACCGGACACAGGTTAGAGCTCAACGTCGAGCCTACCAAGTGGCGATAGCGACGAAGAAAAAGACTTTCTTCACCGCCTCTATTGCATCTGCAGAAAATAGTAGCAGGAGACTCGTTCAGGTGGTCCGCAATTTAACGGAACCACGTTTACCACCGGGGCCTTGTAAAGAACCCAAGATCTCCTGCAACGATTTTGCAAAGTTTTTTGCAGATAAAATCACTCATATTCGGAAGGAGCTAGAAAGCACTGTGGGAGCAGGGCTGGGGCGGGAGAGTGCTAGAGCCCTGTCTGGTCAAGTTGCATGGAATCAATTTCAATCCGTTACCCCCGAGGATGTGGACAGGCTGCTTGGACGCGTGAAACCAACCACCTGTCTCCTTGATCCTTGCCCATCCTGGCTAATAAAAGCAAGCCGGGAAGGGCTGGGCGATGGGCTCTGCGGGGTGGTGAATGCTTCCCTCTGTGAGGGAACATTCCCAGATCCGCTGAAAGAGGCGGTCATTAAACCGCTTTTTAAAAAACCATCTTTAGACCCGGCCAGTATGGCCAACTATCACCCAGTCTCAAATCTTCCATTCTTGGGCAAGGTGATTGAGCGCGTGGTTGCTGAACAACTCCAGGCACGCCTGGAAGATGCGGACCATCTGGATCCCTTCCAATCGGGATTCAGGCCTCATCATGGGACTGAAACTGCCTTGGTCGCACTGGTTGATGATCTCCGGCGAGCTAGGGACAAAGGTGAGAGTTGTTTCCTAGTTCTGCTGGATCTCTCAGCAGCCTTTGATACAATCGACCATAACATCCTTCTGGACCGTCTAGAGGGGCTGGGAGCTGGGGGCACTGTTATACAGTGGTTTCACTCCTTCCTCCTGGGCGGTGTTCAGAAAGTGGTGGTGGGGGATGAGTGTTCAGACCCCTGGGCCCTCACTTGTGGGTTGCCTCAGGGTTCCGTCCTCTCCCCCATGCTTTTTAACATCTATATGAAGCCGCTGGGAGAGATCATCAGGGGGTTTGGACTGGGTGTCCATCAATATGCAGATGATACCCAACTCTACCTCTCTTTCAAATCAGAACCAGTGAAGGTCCTGTGTGAGTGCCTGGAGGCGGTTGGAGGATGGATGGCGGCTAATGGATTGAAGTTGAATCCTGACAAGACAGAAGTACTATTTTTTGGGGAAAGGGGGCGGGCTGGTGTGGAGGACTCCCTGGTCCTGAATAGGGTAACTGTGCCCCTGAAGGACCAGGTGCGCAGCCTGGGAGGCAATTTGGACTCACAGCTGTCCATGGAGGCTCAGGTCAATTCTGTGTCCAGGGCAGCTGTCTACCAACTACACCTGGTACGCAGGCTGAGACCCTACCTGCCCGTGGACTGTCTCGCCAGAGTGGTGCATGCTCTAGTTATCTCCCACTTGGACTACTGCAATGCGCTCTACGTGGGGCTACCTTTGAAGGTGACCCGGAAACTACAACTAATCCAGAATGCAGCAGCTAGACTGGTGACTGGAGGCGGCCGCCGAGACCACATAACACCGGTCTTGAAAGACCTACATTGGCTCCCAGTATGTTTCTGAGCACAATTCAAAGTGCTGGTGTTGACCTTTAAAGGCCTAAACGGCCTCGGCCCAGTATACCTGAAGGAGCGTCTCCACCCCCATCGTTCTGCCCGGACGCTGAGGTCCAGCACCGAGGGCCTTCTGGCAGTTCCCTCATCGCGAGAAGCAAAGCTACAGGAAACCAGGCAGAGGGCCTTCTCGGTAGTGGCGCCCGCCCTGTGGAACGCCCTCCCATCAGATGTCAAAGCGATAAACAACTACCTGACATTCAGAAGACATCTTAAGGCAACCCTGTTCAGGGAAGTTTTTAATGTGTAATATCTTAGTGTATTTTTGGTTTCTATGGCAGCCGCCCAGAGTGGCTGGGGAAACCTAGCCAGATGGGCAGGGTACAAATAAATTATTATTATTATTATTATTATTATTATTATTATTATTATTATTATTATTATTATTATTTTATTGGATTTAGACTTAAACTGTTCAGTTTTACTGAGTGTAATACAAGCTTGACTGTCAACATACACTTGAATTGGAGAATTGCAACAGCAACTGCTTGTAATACATTAATTCACTGCAGAGCTCACTTAATGCAGCATATTCAGGTTCAGTGGATGACACGCTGACGATACTTTGTTTCCTGGACTTCCATCCAATTAGTGACCCACCAAACCAGAACACTAGCCCAGTAATTGACTTTCGGTCAGGTAAATTTGCCTAGTCGCTATCTGAGTAGCACACAAGTATTTCATCACCTGCTGAGCTTAACTTTAAAACACTACCAGCAGTATGCTTCAGATACCTCAGAACACATTTTACTGCCTTCCAAGCACTCACAGTGGGATTAGACACTTGCCTGCTCAAAATCCCTACTGCGTAGCTGATACCAGACCTTCTCCACTGCAATATTTACAGTAAACTTCCAATAGCTGACTGATATAAATCAGGTCGCTCAAACACCGAGCTTTCATCAGCTTGCAAAGACTTAACAAAACCTAAATCCATGGGAGTATTTGCCCCTTTGCAGTCCTGCATTCCATATGCTGTTAGCAGTTTGATTTTCTTTTCCTGGCTAAGCAACAAACTGCCATCATCTACCCAGCACACTTCCAGACCAAGATAACTTTTCGCAGAACCAAGGCATTTAATAATAATAATAATAATCTATTATTTATACCCCGCCCATCTGGCTGAGTTTCCCCAGCCACTCTGGGCGGCTCCCAATCAAGTGTTAAAAACATTACAGCGTTAAATATTAAAAGCTTCCCTGAACAGGGCTGCCTTCAGATGTCTTTTAAAGATAGGATAGCTGCTTATTTCCTCCACATCTGAAGGGAGGATGTTCCACAGAGCGGGCACCACCACCGAGAAGGCCCTCTGTCTGGTTCCCTGTAACCTCACTTCTCGCAATGAGGGAACTGCCAGAAGGTCCTCGGCGCTGGATCTCAGTGTCCGTGCTGAACGATGGGGGTGGAGACGCTCCTTCAGGTATACAGGACCGAGGCCGTTTAGGGCTTTAAAGGTAAGCACCAACACTTTGAATTGTGCTCAGTAACGTACTGGGAGCAAATGCAGATCTCTCAGAACTGGTGTTATGTGGTCCCGGCGGCCACTCCCAGTCACCAGTCTAGCTGCCGCATTCTGGATTAATTGCAGTTTCTGGGTCACCTTCAAAGGTAGCCCCATGTAGAGCGCATTGCAGTAGTCCAAGCGGGAGACAACTAGAGCATGCACCACTCTGGCGAGACAGTCCGTGGGCAGGTAGGGTCTCAGCCTGCGTACCAGGTGGAGCTGGTAGACAGCTGCCCTGGACACAGAATTAACCTGCGCCTCCATGGACAGCTGTGAGTCCAAAATGCCTCCCAGGCTGCGCACCTGGTCCTTCAGGGGCACAGTTACTGTTAGGATATTTCCGTTCCACCTTAAAAAAGGAGCAGGCTGTTGTTTGAGTCACAGTCTGCGTATTTCCTGTTCACAGGAAGTTTCTGTTTTTGTATATAGCTGTTGTTTTTCTCTCTCTGTGCCTGGACATCGAAGCAGGCAGTCATGTTTTTTTCTTTGTTCTGACCAACGCTGAATAAAGTTGTAAATAATGCTCTCCTGAGTGCATCTTTCGTTGTGCAAACTCTGCTGAAAGGGCATGCACTAGTCTTGGAATGTGGCATGCTATTTTTGAGGCTTGTGTCGCTAATTGACTGATATTGCGTTTCTACGGGAGATCGATGGATCGTCCGGAGACGGCGTGGGGGCATGATGGCCTTTGTCTCCCTGGCAGTATGCCAACAGTTACCCCATTCAGGACCAGGGAATCCCCCACACCCACCCGGCCCTGTCCCCCAAAAACAGTACTTCTGTCTTGTCAGGATTCAACCTCAATCTGTTAGCCGCCATCCATCCTCCAACCGCCTCCAGGCACTCACACAGGACCTTCACTGGTTCTGATTTGAAAGAGAGGTAGAGCTGGGTGTCATCTGCATACTGATAAACACCCAGCCCAAACCCCCTGATGATCTCTCCCAGCGGCTTCATATAGATATTAAAAAGCATGGGGGAGAGGATGGAACCCTGAGGGACCCCACAACTGAGAGCCCAGGGGTCTGAACACTCATCCCCCAACACCACTTTCTGGACACGGCCCAGGAGAAAGGAGCGGAACCACCGTATAACAGTGCCCCCAGCTCCCAGCCCCTCTAGACAGTCCAGAAGGATGTTATGGTCGATGGTGTCAAAGGCCGCTGAGAGATCCAGCAGAACTAGGAAACAACTCTCACCTTTGTCCCTAGCCCGCCGGAGATCATCAACCAGCTCGACCAAGGCAGTTTAAGTCCCATGGTGAGGCCTGAATCCTGATTAGAAGGGATCCAAGTGGTCCGCTTCTTCCAGGCGTGCTTGGAGTTGTTCGGCAACCACCCGCTCAATCACCTTGCCCAAGAATGGTAGATTTGAGACTGGGCGATCGTTGGCCATCGTGGCCGCATCTAAAGATGGTTTTTTAAGAAGCGGTTTAATGGCCGCCTCTTTCAGCGGGTCTGGGAATGCTCCCTCACAGATGGAAGCATTCACCACCCCGCAGAGCCCATCGCCCAGCCCTTCCCAGCTTGCTTTTATCAGACAGGATGGGCAAGGATCAAGGAGACAGGTGGTCTGTTTCACTTGTCCAAGCAGCCTGTCCACATCCTCGGAGGTAACAGATTGGAATTGATCCCATGTAACAGGACTAGACATAACTCTAGCACTCTCCCGCCCCGGCCCTGCTCCCACGGTGGAGTCTACCTCCTTCTGAATCTGAGCAACTTTATCTGCAAAAAACTTTGCAAAATCATTGCAGGAGATCATGTGGCCTGTACTGGGCCCCGATGTAGCAGGTGGTTGCGCTAAATTGCGAACCACCTGAAAAAGTCTCCTGCTGCTGTTTTCTGCAGATACAATGGAGGCGGCGAAGAAGGCCCTCTTCGCCGTCGCCATTGCCACTTGGTAGGCTCGACATTGAGCTCTAGCCCATGTCCGGCCTGATTCAGAATGAGTTTTCCCCCACCGGCGCTCTAGCCGTCTCAATGATTGTTTTATCGCCCTCAGCTCTGGGGAAAACCACGGGGCTGTCAGGGCTCCATGCAATCGGAGAGGGCGCTTTGGAGCCAGACAGTCAATAGGTAAAGGTAAAGGTACCCCTGCCCGTACGGGCCAGTCGTGTCCGACTCTGGGGTTGCGCGCCCATCTCGCTTAAGAGGCCGGGGGCCAGCGCTGTCCGAAGACACTTCCGGGTCACGTGGCCAGCGTGACAAGCTGCATCTGGCGAGCCAGCGCAGCACACGGAAACGCCGTTTACCTTCCCGCTAGTAAGCGGTCCCTATTTATCTACTTGCACCTGAGGGTGCTTCCGAACTGCTAGGTTGGCAGGCGCTGGGACCGAGCAATGGGAGCGCACCCCACCGCGGGGATTCGAACCGCCGACCTGACGATCGGCAAGTCCTAGGCGCTGAGGTTTTACCCACAGCGCCACCCGTGTCCCTAAACGTAGACTGCCAATGCCGAAACCCGGGAAGTGCTGAACTGAAGACTGACTGAAGGCATGTCCGTGGCTATGAGTTGGGCCAAACTTATTCAGGGACAGCCCCATGGAGGCCATGCTTTCCACGAATTCCTGAGCGGCCCCTTGCAAGGTCGTGTCGGCATGGGTGTTAAAATCCCCCAGGACAACCAAGCTAGGTGTCTCCAGGAGCATACATGATCAACTTTGGGCTTCTTGTTGAACAATTTGAAATAAGGTGTTCTTCCAATTGATTTATGATATAGGCGATTCTGCAAATAACAAGCCAAAAGATAAGCTTCAGTCCAAAAAGCTTTTGATAGACCAGCATCCTCAAGCACTGAATACATCATCTCTTGAAGAGATCTGTTTTTCCTCTCTGCCAACCCGTTTTCTTCCGGAGAATAGGGGTTCGTTTTTCTATGACCTATGCCCTTTGTCTGTAACCAATACTGAAAAGGTCCAGACAAAAATTCGCCTCCGCGATCAGACTGCAGCTTTTTTACTTTGAAAGAAAACTGCCTTTCAACATAAGTCACCCAGCCTTTGAACTTGGTAAACACTTCACCTTTGTGCTTCATAGGGTAGACCCAACGATCTATGATCGTTAGCACAAAACAGGAATTACCCTTGCTGAGTGCGAAAGGACCCACCACATCAGCATGCACAAGTTGAAATGTTTTTTTTGCTCACCCTCTCACTTCTGGGATAAGACCCTTTGGTGGCTCTTGACTTTTTTACAAATATTACAGTCAAGATACTTGTCACAACGCTGTAACTCACACCCGTCACTTAATTCTGGCATTTTGGTTACACTGTGCCAGTGGGCATGACCTAATCTTCTGTGCCATAGAATCATAGAATCATAGAGTTGGAATAGACCACAAGGGCCATTGAGTCCAACCCCCTGCCAAGCAGGAAACACCATCAGAGCACTCCTGACATAAGGTTGTCAAGCCTCTGCTTAAAGACCTCCAAAGAAGGAGACTCCACCACACTCCTTGGCAGCAAATTCCACTGTCAAACAGCTCTTACTGTCAGGAAGTTCTTCCTAATGTTTAGGTGGAATCTTCTTTCTTGTAGTTTGGATCCATTGCTCCGTGTCCACTTCTCTGGAGCAGCAGAAAACAACCTTTCTCCCTCCTCTATATGACATCCTTTTATATATTTGAACATGACTATCATATCACCCCTTAACCTCCTCTTCTCCAGGCTAAACATGCCCAGCTCCCTTAGCCGTTCCTCATAAGGCATCGTTTCCAGGCCTTTGACCATTTTGGTTGCCCTCCTCTGGACACGTTCCAGTTTGTCAGTGTCCTTCTTGAACTGTGGTGCCCAGAACTGGACACAGTACTTCAGGTGAGGTCTGACCAGAGCAGAATACAGTGGCACTATTACTTCCCTTGATCTAGATGCTATACTCCTATTGATGCAGCCCAGAATTGCATTGGCTTTTTTAGCTGCCGCGTCACACTGTTGGCTCATGTCAAGTTTGTGGTCAACCAAGACTCCTAGATCCTTTTCACATGTAGTGCTCTCAAGCCAGGTGTCCCCCATCTTGTATGTGTGCCTCTCATTTTTTTTGCCCAAGTGCAATACTTTACATTTCTCCCTGTTAAAGTTCATCTTGTTTGTTTTGGCCCAGTTCTCTAATCTGCCAAGGTCGTTTTGAAGTGTGATCCTGTCCTCTGGGGTGTTAGCCACCCCTCCCAGTTTGGTGTCATCTGCAAATTTGATCAGGATGCCCTTGAGTCCATCATCCAAGTCGTTGATAAAGATGTTGAATAAGACCGGGCCCAAGACAGAATCCTGTGGCACCCCACTAGTCACTCTTCTCCAGGATGAAGAGGAACCATTGATGAGCACCCTTTGGGTTCGGTCAGTCATCCAGTTACAAATCCACTGAGTGGTAGCATAGTCAAGACCGCATTTTACCAGCTTCTTTACAAGAATATCATGGGGCACCTTGTCAAATGCCTTGCTGAAATCAAGGTAGGCTACATCCACTGTGTTCCCTTCATCTACCAGGCTTGTAATTCTGTCAAAAAACGAGATCAGGTTAGTCTGACATGACTTATTTTTCAGAAATCCATGCTGACTATTGGTGATCACAGCATTCCTTTCTAGGTGCTCACAGACTGTTTGCTTAATTATCTGCTCCAGAATCTTCCCTGGTATTGATGTCAGACTGACTGGGCGGTAATTATTTGGGTCCTCTCTTTTCCCCTTTTTGAAAATAGGGACAACATTTGCCCTCCTCCAGTCTGCCGGGACTTCACCTGTTCTCCAGGAATTCTCAAAGATGACTGCCAGTGGTTCTGAAATCACATCTGCCAGTTCTCTTAATACTCTTGGATGCAGTTCATCTGGCCCTGGAGACTTGAATACATCTAGACTAGCCAAGTATTCTTGTACTATCTCCTTAGTTATTCTGGGCTGTGTTTCCTCTGCTGAATCCTTTGCTCCAAATTCTTCAGGTCGGGCATTGTTTTCTTTATCGGAGAAGACTGAGGCAAAGAAGGCATTGAGGAGTTCAGCCCTTTCTGTGTCCCCTGTTTGCATTTCATCATCTTCTCCTCTGAGTGACCCCACTGTTTCTTTGTTCTTCCTTTTGCTACGAACATACCCATAAAAGCCTTTTTTGTTGCTTTTAACCTCTTTAGCAAGCCTGAGTTCATTCTGTGCTTTAGCTTTTCTGACTTTGTGTCTACATGTGCTGGCTATTTGTTTGAATTCCTCTTTGGTGGTTCCCCCCTTTTCCATTTTTTGTACACATCCTTTTTTAATCTTAACTCAGTTAAAAGTTCCTTAGATAGCCACCCTGGCTTCTTTAGGCACCTTCCATGTTTCCGTCTCATTGGTATTGCCTGAAGTTGTGCTTTTACTATCTCCCTCTTAACAAACTCCCAGCCATCATGAACTCCCTTTCCTTTTAGTATTACTGTCCATGGGATCTCACCCAGCACTTCCCTAAGTTTTATGAAGTCGGCTTTCTTAAAGTCAAGAAATTGAGTCCTAGTATGCTTGGCTGCTCCTTTCCGCTGTATAGTAAACTTCAGAAGAGCATGATCACTCGCGCCTAATGATCCTTCCACTTCTACCCCACTAACCAGGTCATCAACATTGGTTAGGACCAGATCTAAAATGGCACAAGTTGCGCCGTCAGCTTCTTCTTTGCAAACTTCTTCTGCTGTTTCCGCTGCTTTTGACCCTCAGATACGGCCTCCTCCGGATACTGCTTCCTCAGATGCCGAGTAGAACCGCACCAGTAACAACAACGAACAGCAAACGCAGATGCTTCACCAGCCATAGCTCAGGTACGCTGTTTTGGCTGCTCCTCCTCAGAAATGCTGCCTGCATTCCTCACAAGCCGATCGCTTGTTGAAGCACTCGAAGCCAACAACTGCTTGCTGTCATGCGTCTGCCATTCCTCCAGCAGCCGGCCAGTAACATAATCCAAGGTCAAATCTTGTTCACGCATAGCTTCCAGCGTGAGAACAAGATTGTCCCAGCTATCAGGCAGAGAACTTAGGATAATGCAGACCTTTTCCTCCTCATGAAAGCCACTTCCGCGATAACGAGGAGGTGGGGTTGCGGGCTTCACGCCCCTTCCCCACACTCGCGGGCGTTGGCTCCCACACTCGCGGGGGGGGGGAGTCCTCGCCGCATCATACCCTGGACCAGCCAATCGGCTGGCTCCAGGGACGGGGCCTCAGCTATTTAGATCTGCTGCAGCCGAGGCTCCTCCTCTTTCCCTCGCTGCAGCTGACCCGGTTTGTATGTGCTTGGTATTTTTGATTCTGTAGCTTGGTTCCTTGGTCTTTGCTTGGTTTCTTTTCCTTCCTTTTTTAGGTTTACCCCTTCTGCAGCGCATTCGAAGAGCAGACTTTAGGCAGCAGGAACAGAGGTTTCTCGTGGCGTGTCCTTTGCTCTACAGCCCGTCTCAGCGTGGGAATCAGACCGCCAATCAGCTGTTCCCCAGACCGCTGATCAGCTATTCCCTTTGCAGCGGCTTTCTTGCGGCCCAGCAGGGATCAATCTTCTGGGGTTTTGAAGCCCTCATTCAAAGGCTCACAGGGTCTTTGAGCCCTCACCCGGAGGCTCCCAGCGCGACGCAGGGTGACCGTTGGTCCACCTGGGTTACCGTTCCGGTTCGCGGGCGCCAAGCAGCATAACCCTACTTGTGGATTATACAGTGTCTTCGGTAACGCGGGTTGCTGCAGCCCCCGTGTGAGGTTGGTGACTGGGGTTTAAACATTAACTGGGTTGTTTATTTAAAATTTCCTTGCATGAGTGAAAGGGGAGGCAGCTTGTAAAAGGGGGCCAGGGTTTAAAAGTGTAGGCAGCTCGTTTAGTGGGCGCGCGACCGAGGGGCCGCTCTAGCCCTGCTTTCTAAAAGAATTGTTTGCCGGTTGCCGTGGTCACCGCTGCTATACGGCGCCATTTTAGCCCGACCACGTGGCAAGGAGGCGGCCGCCATCTTAGGAGAGGCAATTGCCCTCCGCTGCTTAGGTCTACTTAAATAGAACTGCCTTATTCGAGTTTTTACCCGGACCTCTCTGTACCGGTTGCTGTAACTTTGTTTGTTTTCAGCAGCACGGCTGACTGTTGCAAATCACCTGCACAATAAACCGGCACTATAGCTTGCGTTAGTACATCGGGGCTTTGCAAGGGGAATCACTACTGTTGCAAACTGCTGGCAGCAAGTTCCTAGGGTGTGTGATTTTTTTTCAGGGGAAATACATCTGTAGTTGGTAAAGTGCTGTGTGCTGTTTCTAAAGTGCTGTCAGCTTGCAAAATTAATTGGTGCAATTAGTAAATAGCAAAATAATTAGCTAACGCTGCAGCTTGTATGTTATGTAGCGCTGCTCTTAAAACCTAAACTCATAAAGGCAATTAAGACTTGCCTGCACTGGGAGTTGCATCTGGTAATTTAAGGACTGCCTCATTAAGCCTTTATTCATAAAAGCAATTAAAGGGCTTATTATTAAAACTGTCTTGGAGCATAGTCTTCTCAGATAATTCAATTCATCCTATTTAACGGGATTCACTGCTCAAATTATCACATTTAATAAATAAATAAATAAATAAATGATTAAATAAGATAAAATAAAAAAATACAATAAAATAGATACATAGCTATATATACATGTATGTGTGTGTGTGTGTGTGTGTATACACATAAATAAATAAATAAATAATTGAAGAGAATAGAATAAAATAAGATAAAATAAAACAGAATTTGGATTAGCTGGGACACTGCTGCGTAGTACTTGCCAGATCGGGTTTCTTAAATAGGTGCTGGTACGCCTTTTCCGGCATGGCTCCCAGGAGGAACCAACAAGCACCTTCCCGCAAAGGGAACAGGGAAGCCAACCAAAACGATTTGCTTATGCCTGTGGAGTTTGGAGTTTACAGGGTTAAAACTCCTTGGTGTCCTGTATCTGGGGAGGGGCCTGACGCAGGGCCATATGTCACAGGCTTTGTCTGTCTTTGTCTGCGAGAGTTGGTTTCACTTTAGACTGAGAGATGCTGCAAAGAAGCTGTGTGTGCTTTTAGCATGGAGAGATGCCGGAAAGTTCTGATGGATTTATTGCTGTGTAAATAAACACTTTTAGAGATAGCAACGAACTGTCTCTGGACTGATTTATCCCTCTATCTCACACGGACGGCAGGACCGCTGCAACTCTGTTTTCTTGCCCAGGTCAGCCCCAGCAGAGCTACGCAGGGGAGCGCTGACTGGACGGCAGGATTTAATGGCCAAAGTTATGCCGTGCAACCCGCAAGCATTTGCTAAGTTTTTCGCGGCATTTGAGACCTTTTATAGGCAGTGTCGCCCAGGAGCCATAGCACTCCCAGCGCCACCGCCAGCCTCCCAGGATTACATTCCTGACACACTACCCAGTAACCAGGAGCGCCCGAGTACCTCTGCCTCTGGTCCAGGCATAGCCCCACCGGGACCCACCGCTGTGTCACCCCCTATAACTCGCTCTCAGTCCGCTTGCTCCCACGGGTCTAACTCAGGTTCCTTCGGTGGCAGGGCACCTCCCGGGAGATCCAACAATACTAACTCTCATCAGGACATAGGTGTACCCAGTTTCTTTCAGGAACCATCACAGCAGCTCACGACCACGGAAGGGGATTCCGGATCATCTTACAAGGAGGAGCAACAGGGAAGCCTAGACACCCCAGCGGCTGCCCAGACTGTGGCTGACGCTGAGCAACAGGGTGGAAAAAGGAAATCCAAGAGGAAACACACCGCGAAGAAAGGCAAGAGGAGCAGGAAGTCGGACTCCGAGGACGAGTCAGGTACCTCTTTTTCCGATTCGGATAGCAACGCCCCCATGGAGGATTACTGAGGCCTGGGCGAGGATATTTCCGGGCTTCCTTTGTGGATACATGAAAGGAGGGCTAATTCCCACCGTAAGTCCTTCAACGGGTCCCTGGAATGGAAAGGGGGGTCATTGGTGGAAGACGTAAAAACATCCACCAATGTGTCCACTGATTTCATATTGGGAAATCACTTATCACAAAAGAAGAGGACCAAAATACTCAATGGGGATTACATTGATATATTTACTCTCCTCCCCCCGACTAAAATGACAGGTAAAGGGACTTCCGGGTTGGCGCCATCAGACTTCCAGGTTGGCGCCATCGGCGAATGGCAGAGTTCCTCCGACCGGAGGAACGGCCTCCTTGGAAATTGGGGCCTCCCGCTGCGGCGAAGGCGGGGGCCCGTTAGAAATCCCAGGCGGAGGAAGCCTGGGACCGTGGGGTTCGGCAGAGCACCAAGAGCGCCTCCCCTACTCACGAGGAAACCCATTTTTGGGGCTCCGGAGTGAAGTGGGGTGAGCAGCGCGGTGCATCGAACTGATCGCTATTTCCATGGAGGGAAGCTGCACAGCCATCACCGGAGAGCGCTGACTTTTTCCTGATGACATTTGGACTCTAAATCAAGTACCCGTGAGTAAAAACGGAGAATTGGATTAAGAACTTACAAATTTTATGAATTAGGCACGAAGCGGGAAGGTGTAAACAGGAAGTCCACCTCCCGTTCTTGTATACGGATTAAAGCAAAGACCTTGCAACCTAACAGCTTAAAAAGTCTTTTTAAAGTTGGAAGTTTCCTGCACCCATAATCAACAAAACCCCCTTGAAAGCAGGAAAAGGGGGGGAGAATTTTGACTGTTTAATCCTGCAGGAAGTGAGAGAAGGAATATAAGTTTCTACCGTCCCAAACCTGGGGACGGGGTATCGGGACAGAATTTGCTTGAGACGTCCATCGATTGAAAGTGGAGAACTTTGACAGATAGGGAAAAATAAAAGAAAAGAGAAACAAATTAACTTCAACGCCACCTTCTGCTTTTTTGCTTTAAAGAAACAAAGTATTAGAAACTTAAGGGGAAAAATGGATACAAATAGAAACTGTGTCCCCTAGAGGGAGCTTGTCAGTTTGTGGTCTCAGCTAACATATGTGAGGCTTTGGACCGTGGGAACAGCCGTCTGACTTTGTTTTTGAACAGGAATGTTTTGGCAGGAAGGTTTGGTGTCTGCCCTTGACAGGACTAATGCTCTCCTTGAGCAGCTGTCTGGGAAAATGAGCCTGATGAATGAAAAATTAGACCTTATGAGTGCTGTGGCCAGTGAATATGATTTAACAGGGACCAAGGATAAAGAAGTTACACAGCGATCAACTCAGGAATCCGGCTTGACAAAGCAAGTTCAAGGGCAGACGGAGAAGGAAGAGGCAGCAGTTATTTCCTATACTACACAAATGGTAAGACCCAAAGTTCTACAGGAACAAAAGCTTTTGCCTTGGATGATGGAATTTGGAGAGTGCTGGGAAGCATTTGAAGTTAAGGAAGTTTTCTACTCTAGTGGGACTCTGAAACAGGTGATCAACTACTTGGACAAATACTTTTTAGACTATAAAGATGATGATGGGGAGTGGAACTGGGGGGAAGGAGACAACCAGATGAAGAAAAATGGAAATTATTACAGGATGGAACCCTCCAGAGACCCACTCCCCCAGAAACTAACAACAGTCAAAGAACTGTGTAAGTACAAACAAGAACAAAAAAATCTGCAGAAGGGGCCTAGAAGAGATTTAAGAGCCTCGGACATCAGAACATCGGATTGATGGACTAAGTAATGGACAGAAAGGACTGATATGACCCGAAACCAGGAAGAAGGGACGTTGGGATGAAAATTAGAAATTGTTTATGTTAATTTTGGAATTAATGCAATATTATTGAAATTTGAGGGATTTGCCGGAAAGGAAATAAATTGGCTTTAGTAGAAATGTTTTTAAAGAAAAATGTATGGATATGTCGTGTTTTTGAAATTTTAAGATTTTTAACATAAGATAAGGTTGAATGGGGTAAGGTAAATTGAATAATAGATTATTTTAAAAGAGGGAAAGGGAATGTTGCTTAATAATATAAGATAGAATGTGGAGATTAACTATATAAATTAAGATTGAGAAATATGGGAAGAATTTGCTGAAATAACGAACTAAACTAGAATACAAAAAGGGAGGTGTGAGGAGGTTCAAGAACTAAGCAAATGAAAAACTGTAATTGGAGATTTGTATTTTTTCTTTTTATTCTTTTTTCTATTTTTTTCTTTTTTTGGGCTAGGGTCGGGGATCTTTTATGTATTGATGAAATTCTGAATAAATATCATTTAAAAAAAAATAAAATGACAGGTAAAGGGGAAAAAATGGGCTTATGGGAAGCGGAGATACAGGACCCCCCGGGTGGAATGCACTCCAGTCTCTATTAGGTCACCTAAATTTCGCCTGCCGGGTGGTATCTCCAGGGTGCCCCTTTTGTGCCCGCCTAGCTAGATTGTCAGCGGGCCTGCGCGCTCCTCAACACAGGGTACGCCTTTCCAAGGCGGTTAAATCCGACTTGGAAGTATGGCTTCATTTTCTGGACAATTACAATGGTATATCTCTGTGGCAAGACACCATGCTGCTTCACGCTGATTTTCAGGTGCAGTCCGATGCGGCAGGTTCGCTAGGATTCTGGGTTTACTTCAAGGGTCAGTGGTGCGCTCAACGCTGGGCCCCTGATTGGCAGGGAAAACCCATCACGAGGGACCTTACTTTCTTAGAATTCTTTCCCATCGTAGTAGCAGTTCATTTATGGGGGGAGGTATTTACTAACCACAGGGTCTGCTTTTGGACCTACAATAAGGCAGTAGTAGCGGTCCTTTCGACGCAATCCTCACGCTCCCCAAGGGTGGGAAGCCTCCTACGTTCCTTTGTCCAGCTATGTCTTCAGCGTAACATCTATTTTTCTGCCAAGTTCGTGCCGGGCGTTAATAATGACATTGCGGATGCTCTGTCTCATTTCCAGATGGATTGCTTCCGCTCGTTAGCGCCAGAGGCGCAACAATTGCCGCAGCCTTTCCCGGAGCACCTTTGGAGCCTTGGGAACACGAAATTATGAAGGGAGTATTGGCTGCATTGGCGCCATCCACTCTGAGATCATACACAAAGGCGTGGGCGGACTTCCTAAAGTTCCATAACAGAGCAGGCAACTCGAACACCGCATCCCCCCCCAAAAAAAGTTGAAGTCCTAAAATACTTATGTCAGGGAACTGCCATCGGAGGAGCAGGAGGTGAAAGGGCTGACAGAGGCTGAGAGAGACTTATCAGCTGAGGAGGGAACCAGCAGGGGGAGAGGTGGAGTTCCAAGGGAAAGTGAGTCGGAGGGAGGGCTCAGAGATACTTCCAGCGAAAATAGTGGGGAGGTTTCAGGACCTCCCATAGGGACACCTACTCCTCGCCGGAAACTGTCACGCCGAGAGTCCAGAAGACGCGTTTCCGTTAAGGAGCTTTTATGCTGGAAGAAGTTCCGTAAACGCCCACTGTCCGATTCTACGAGCGTCTGATGGAGCCATGCTTAAGGAGCTCCGTCACAGACAGAGGTTTGTGGACTTAGCCAAACTCTGAGGGACTAGGATTTTACGCACAAGCAGCTCACCATCCCATCACAACTTATTACACCTAAAACACTTAGGCAGAGCATCAAAGACCTTAAATATTCAGTCGGCTGCTATATCCTTTTCTAAAGCGGCTTACTCCACGGACCCCTGCGCAGACTTCGTAGTGCGCAAAGCACTTGAAGGTTGGCGCAGGCTACAGCCCCCCAGCAAGGACAAAAGAAAACCCATTACTTTCGATATCCTTAGCCAAATTCATAGAAAATTAAGAACCATATGTTGGTCAAAATTCGAAGCTCGACTATTCTCAGCAGCCTATTCCATTGCATTTTTTGGAGCGCTTCAGATAGGGGAGGTGGTATGTGAAGGAGGCCAGGATAATGCTCAATGGGATATATTGTTGAATGACCTGACCCTTTCGCGCTCAGACTTGATTTTACAAGTGCGCAGTTCTAAGACCGACCAGCAAGGAAAAGGGGCCCTCATTAGATTACTACCAACTAGGAAGGAAGGGCCTTGCCCGGTGAAAGATACCAGATGTTTCCTATACTTAAGTCCTAAGTTGCCCGGCCCCCTATTCATATTGATGGTGCTCCCCTGACTAGGCACCAATTTACACGGTTGATGCGGATGGCGATCATGGCTTGCGGCCTCAATCCAGCAGAGTTTGCATCTCATTCCTTTAGGATCAGGGCGGTTACTACTGCTGTACATCTGGGCCTCTCAGCAGAAAGAATTAAGGACATGGGGCGCTGGAAATCTGAGGCTTACAAGACCTATGTTAGAAAGACCCAATGACCACTGCTGCACTCCTGATCTTTCCTTGTCATTTCATTCCCCTTCTAGAAGACACAAGAATTCGGATATGGATCGTGGGCCACAGTATTGTGCATTGGGCTGCAAAGCGGGCTGCCATGGCGGGCCTGGGGCCAAGACTGGGTTTACCGCCAAACACAGATGTGATATGGATGGCTAGGAGAGGGATGCGATGGGCCGAGTTCATGCCGATCGTCAGGAACAGAGCTGCGATCGAGGGCCCTCCTGACGCCTTAGTGATACAGCTTGGTGAAAATGATCTAGCTTACCGTAAAGCCATTTATTTGCAATGGAATATTTTTGGAGACTTTGAGGAGCTACTCACCTCTTACCCCAGCATTAGCATTCTGTGGTCATCCTTGCTAGAAAGGCGCACGTGGAGAGATTGTCGCTCCCCTGCTGCGGTGAATAGAGCCCGAAAGATCTTGCAACACACTGTGGCACGTAGAGTGGCGGCTCTGGGGGGACGAGTCATTGACCATCCCGAGATCCAGTATGCCAAGGTGGCCCTCTATAGAGATGATGGCGTACATCTTTCCGATGCGGGGAATGATGTTTGGTTGAGTGATATTATATCAGGGATTAGGGATTGGTTACAGGTTTGAGGGTATTGGCGGCAAGCCTGGGATCGAGTGGCGGTTAGGCATTGGTGGGGGTACCGTTCTATTGTTGTGCAAATGAAGGGGGGAAGGAGCGCCATCACCTTCCCCCAAACAAGGGATAGTCCGGTAAAGGATTCCAGGGGGCGTGACCTTGTCCTAAGCCTAATGTCAGCAGCTTTGAGTTGTGAGCGCTCAGTGGAGATAAAGGTCCAGGAACGCAGCCATATTTTACAAGCTTTATTTTATTTTATTTTATTTCATTTTTTAACAAATTTTTATTAAGTTTTCCATCATAATAACACAAACCACAAAGCAAAATGATACACAAAAACAAAAAAGGGGGGGGAGGGAAAAAAAGAAACAAATATACAATAAAAATAAACTTAATTCTTCACAAATCCAACCTTTTAAACATCTTGGTTGACTTCCTCAAGTCCCTCCCTTCTGAGTTTCCTTGTAATTTAAAAGTAACAGCTTTCCAATATCCTTATTAAACTAAAACAATTTCCAATTATAGTCATCTTATTCACTTTTCTTAACATTCTAAATCCCATTTATTTAATTATAACAACTTATCCTAGGCCTATTTGTTTCTTTCAAGTAATTTCTAATTTTTTATATTACAATATTTGTTCAAATAGTCCTTAAATTTCCTCCAATCCTCTTGAAACTCCTCTTTCTTTCTGGTCGCGGATTCTTCCAGTCAGGTCAGCTAGCTCCGAAAAGTCCATCATCTTCATCTGCCAATCTTCCACTGTTGGTAGTTCTTGTGTTTTCCAATTTTTAGCAAGTAATATTCGAGCGGCCGTTGTGGCATACAAAAATAATTTAACATCTTTCTTGGGCAATTCTAAACCTGTTATTCCAAGGAGAAAGGCCTCTGGTTTCTTAATAAATGTATATGTCAACATTTTTTTAAGTTCATTATAAATCTTCTCCCAGAAGTCTTTCACCTTGAGACAAGTCCACCACATATGGAAAAAAGTACCTTCTTTTTCTTTACATTTCCAACAAAGGTTATCACTTTTGTGATAAATCTTTGCTAGTTTTACAGGGGTCAAGTACCATCTGTACATCACCTTCATAATGTTTTCCTTTAACATCGTACATGCAGTGAACTTAACCCCTTTCCTCCATAGCCTCTCCCAATCCTCCATCATTATGTTATGTCTCACATCCCTTGCCCAATCAATCATAACCGATTTAACTTGTTCATCCTTTGTGTGCCACTCCAAGAACAAACTGTACATTTTAGACATATTCTTATCATTAGTATCTAACAACTCCGTTTCCAATTTGGTTTTTTCTGTTGCAAAACCATTTCGCTTATCCATCTTATATAATTCGTTAAACTGAATTGGTTGCAATATTATCAAATTATCTTTAATTTGTTCAAATGGTTTTAATTTAAAACCTTCCTGATTCTCTAACAAATCTGAATACCTCAACCATTTGTTTTCCATATTTAACTTTTTGGGGGCCTGTGCTTCCATTGGTGAAATCCATTTTGGTGTTTTTCCTACTAAGAGATCTTTGTATCTAGTCCAATGAGAGGCCCCAATACGCTGCAAATTCTTCAATTAACCAATCCTTCAAATTATCCCGCTCTTTCTGGGGTATGCCCCTCAATCTCAGATTACATTCCCTCTGTTTTAGCTGGAGAGACGCAATTGAAATTTGAGATTGTCGCTGAATTGCCTCTAAATCAGCAATTCTCACAGTTTCCAAATGCGCCAGTCTTGACTCATGTGCTGATACATCTGAATTAACTTGCGTCAAATCTTGTCTTAATTGAGCAAAGTCACTTTTTAATTCGTGTATAGACTTTTGATTTCCTCTTACTTCTGTTTTAATTTCCTGAAGCAATTGCAACACAGACTCCTCAAAAGTTGGTGACTTAGAGTCCCTTCTTGGTTTAGTTTTTGCTTTCTCTGTCCTCTCTCCTTTCTCTCCCCCATCCATAACTTGCAATTCTTTTGTTCAAGGTCAGTCTCAAACAAAGGGGAGATAGGGAGACAGACAGTTTCTCTTCTCAAGCCTCTCCACCAGTCTTAATATAAAAGTCAACAGTCTCTCTAACTTGTAATCCTTTCTTAATTCCCCAGAAGTTAATAACACAGTCCCAATTTACAATTTATATTTGGGGGGTAGGGGTACTGTTTAAAAGAGAAAGGGAAAAGGAAAACCTTTGAGTTCGGGCAGCTGCAGTTACTTTTTTCCCCCCAAGTAGGAAAACGAAAGTTGAAAGTGTCCTTTTCTTTACAACGTCACAATGGAGTCTAGTCTTCCCGACCGAGTAGTCCGCTTCCACAAAGAAAGTACCTCGTAAATCCAAACTGTCTGCAAGGATTAAAAGAGTCTGAAAAGTAACTCCCCCCTCTCCCTGCTAGTAGGAGGGATACAGAGATTAACTTGAAAGTCTTTAGAAAGTCATAAATTTTAGATTGTGGCTTCGGCTAATGTAGCTGTTTTGTCTCTTAATCAGAGGAAGGGACTGACCTCCGTTGTTTTTTTAAGCCCCTGTCCTTTCCAAATAAATGTCCAAATTTTTAATTTATTACTCACTCTTTTCCAATCAAAGTTGCTTGGAGAAATTGGCCGCTCACGATCGCCGGACTCGGAGCTTCATGCGATGAAGGAAGCGAGTCTATTCCCAAGTGCCTCCGTCTCCAACCCCACCCGCTCTCGGAGCCCTTATCAAGAGTTTACCGGGGGGTGAGGGAGTCGTTCCAGGCACCTGCAGGAACACCAAGTCCTCGGAATGCTCAATCAGAGGTTTTTAAGGGGTACTGCGTCGCTCTAGCGGTTTCCCCAACCTTCAAAGCACCGGTGCTCTTTCAAGTGAAAGAGCTCACCCTTCCAGGAGAATGGGCAGCCAACACGAAATTGTGTCCCCCTGTCCGAAATGACCCTTGAAGGGGACCCCATGCAACCTAAACACGTGCTCTACAAACAACTTGGCTGTCTCCTCCGCCGTCACTGCATGTGAACACACCACAAAATGGCACATCTTGGTTAGGAGATCCACCACCACCAGCACCACCATTTCCCCCTTGGATCTGGGCAGGTCAGTAATGAAATCCACCGATACCACCTCCCATGGCCTCCCATGGGAGGCAAAGGTTCCAATAACCCTGCCGGAGCTGCCCTCTCCCCTTTGGCCCTCTGACATGTCTCGCACGTATTCCCTTACATCTTCCCGCACCTTGGGCCACCAAAATTCCCTAGTCACCAACAGCATGGTTTTGTGTTGCCCAAAATGTCCTGCTGTGGAGCTGTCATGAAGTTGCTGGAGGATTCTGGCTCTTAGAGTTTCACCTGGTACATACAAAGCCCCCTGATAAAACAGAAGCCCCCCCCCTTTTCCTCGAAACCTCCCTCAGCCCCACTCCTTTGTCCAAGCTCATCTAGCTTCCGTCTAGCGAAAGCATCGTCCTGTATCAATCGTCTTAATTAATTGTCCTTCACCAGTGTTGCCCCACAAGTCCACCTCTGCTCGGGGAACATGAACCTGGCTACTGGAGGCCCTGTACTCTGGTTTGCGTGATAGCGCATCCGCTCTCACATTCTGCTCCTCTGGCACGTACAGAATCCTAAAGTTGAAGTTGGCAAAGAAGTTCGGCAGACACACCAAGAGCGCCTCCCCTACTCACAAGGAAACCCATTTTTGGGGCTCCGGAGTGAAGTGGGGTGAGCAGCGCGGTGCATCGAACCGATTGCTATTTCCATGGAGGGAAGCCGCGCAGCCATCGCCGGAGAGCGCTGACTTTTTCCTGATGACATTTGGACTCTAAATCAAGTACCTGTGAGTAAAAATGGAGAATTTGGATTAAGAATCTGCAAATTTATGAATTAGGCACGAAGCGGGAAGGTGTAAACAGGAAGTCCGCCTCCCGTTCTTGTATACAGATTGAAGCAAAGACCTTGCAACCTAATAGCCTAAAAAGTTCTTTTGAAGTTGGAAATTTCCTGCACCCATAACCAACAAAACCCCCTTGGAAGCAGGAGAAAAGGGGGGGGGATTTGACTGTTTAATCCTGCAGGAAGTGAGAAAAGGAATATAAGTTTCCACCGTCCCAAACCTGGGGACGGGGTGTCGGGACAGAAACTGTTTGAGACGTCCATTGATTGAAAGTGGAGTATCTTGACAGACAGAAAAAAATAAAGAGAAACAAACTAACTTCAACGCTACCTTCTGCATTTTCGCTCTTTGAAGAAACAAAGTATTTGAAATTGAAAGGACTTGAAATTGAAAGTAATTGTCTTTGTTTGATACTTTCTTAAAAAATAATAATAAATGGATACAAATAGAAATTGTGTCCCCTAGAGGGAGCTTGTCAGTTTGCGGTTACAGCTTACATATGTGAGTTTTTGGACCATGGGAACAGCCGTTTGACCTTGCTTTTGAACAGAAATGTGCTGGCAGGAAGGTTTGGTGTCTGCCCTTGGTAGGACTAATGCTCTGCTGGAGCAGCTGTCTGAGAAAATGAGCCTGATGAATGAAAAATTGGACTTCATGAGTGCTGTGGCCAGTGAATATGATTTAACAGGGAACAAGGATAAAGAAGTTACACAGCGATCAACTCAGGAATCCGGTTTGACAAGGCAAGTCCAAGGGCAGATGGAGAAGGAAGAGGTAGTAGCTATTCCTTATACAACACAAATGACAAGATCCAAAGTTCTACAGGAACAAAAGCTACTGCATTGGAAGATTGAACTTGGAGAGTGCTGGGAAGTACTTGAATTCAGGGAAGCTTTTTACTCTAGTGGGACTGTTAAAGAGGTGAATAACTATTTGGACAAATACTTTTTGGACTACAAAGATGAAGATTGGGAGTGGGACTGTGTGGGAGCCAGGAAGTCATGGCAAGGGTTTGTAGTGCCACCTGGTGTCTTGCTGACCCAGTGACCAGCATGTCTGTGCCTTACAATGTATTGGGATTGTATTGACCTTAAAAGGAGTTGTGTTTCCTCTGGGCAGTGATGACCCTATATGGTGTGGGTGGGTTTAAGCCTTGGCCGGATGAGGTAACATGAGACACTGGCAAGCAGCCATGCGGCTGGAGAGAACAAAGGGTAATAAAGTGACCGGAGGAGAGGAGAAGATGTCTGAAAGAGCTGCTCCTCAGTCCAAGGAAAAATACTAGCTCTCTGCGTCTTTATTTTATGCTGAAATTACGCCATTTGGAACAGCTGGACTGCTACAAGTGGTGCCCCGTGTGAGGCTGAATAAAAGATTACGACTGAGGTTTTTAAAAGAGAGCTAAGAAGCAAGATTAAAGCAAACAGTCTGAGGCCAGACTAGATTTTTGATCCAAGCAGTGGATATTCCGTTCGCCTAGAGTAGCGTCGCTTTTACGGTATTTTGTCCTATCCTGCCTTCGGCTAAACTTATATGCCAAATTCGTACCAGGTATTGATAACAACATTGCGGATGCTCTGTCTCGTTTCCAGACGGATCGCTTTCGCTTATTGGCGCCGGATGCGCAGCAGCTGCCGCAGCCGTTTCCAGAGCACCTCTGGAGTATTGGGAACGAGAAGCGATAAAGGGAGTATTGTCATCAGTCGCACTCTCAACACTAAGATCCTATAACAAGGCGTGGTTAGATTTCACATCATTTCGCCAGAAGAAAGGGCTTTTAAAACCAGGCAGGCCCCCGACTAAGTCGGAGGTTATAGAATACCTTGTGCGCCTCTGCGACCTAGGGCGGGCCCCCAAAACCCTAAATATTCATTCTGCAGCAATATCGTTCTTCTCCAAAGCTCTGTTCTCAGTCGACCCCTGTGCACACTTCGTGGTGCGGAAGATGCTGGAGGGCTGGCGTAGGTCTCGGCCTCCTAGCTCCGACAGCAGAAGACCCATAACTTATGACATACTCATGCAAATATGTAAGAAGCTCAGAGTCATTTGTTGGTCCAGGTATGAGGCCAGGTTATTTTCCACTGCATTTTCATTCACATTCTTTGGCGCCTTGCGCATAGGCGAGGTGGTCTGTGAGGACCAACCGGTTAAAAATAACAGTGGGCTCCTCTTGGAGGACGTGACTTTGTCTAGCTCTGAAGTAATCCTAAAAATTTGCAGTTCAAAGACCGATCAGCTTGGTAGAGGGGCCCTAATCTGCCTACAGGCTACTCAGAAGGCCGGCCCTTGCCCAGTAAAGGACGCAAGAAAGTTCCTGTGTTTAAGACCTAAAGCCTGTGGCCCTTTCTTCATACACGCAGATGGCTCTCGCCTGTCAAAGCATCAGTTTACGAGGGTTATGCGCAAGGCAATCGCTGCCATTGGGCTCCCATCTGAGGAGTACGCCGCACATTCCTTCCGCATCGGGGCCGCGACCACCGCCGTGCACGTGGGTTTACCGGCGGAGAGGATAATGGACATGGGGCGGTGGAAGTCGAACGCTTACAGGGGATACATCCGGAAGACATGCTAACATTCCTTCCTCCATCGGCCCCACTGACCTGGTTCTCTTGCTCTCTTTTATTTTCAGGTGTCAGGACGGTGCGTCTGTGGATCATCGGCCACAGCATTGTCCACTGGGCAAGAGTGCGTGCGGTTGCCAGGGGCTGGTGCGAGTTGCAGCTTCCAAACAATGTTGAAGTTTCCTGGATCGCGCATCGTGGAATGCGCTGGGAAGAATTCTTCCCAGCAGTTACAAAAAGAATTGCTGTTGAAGGCCCACCGGAGGCGGTGGTCATCCAACTGGGCGAGAACGACCTAGCTTACAGAAAGGGGGTGGACTTAATGTGGCATATTCTTAATGATCTGGGGGAGTTGTGGGCCTCCTATCCGAACCTAACGATTATCTGGTCATCTCTGCTTGAGAGGCACGTGTGGAAGGCTTCCAAAAACCCGGTGGCTGTGAATAGAGCCAGGAGGATCCTGGAGCGCTCGGTGGCGCGTAGAGTGGCCGCGATGGGTGGGCGGGTCATTGAGCACCCAGGCATCCATTTTAGCGAGGAGGCCCTCTACCGCGGGGATGGCGTGCACCTTTCCGATGCTGGCTTGCTGACATTTTCCAGGGGATCAGGGATTGGTTACAGGTTTGAGGGTATTGGCGGCGAGCCTGGCTCGTGTGGCGGTTAGGCATTGGCAGGGGTATTATTATGCAAATGAGATGGGGGGAGGAACGCCATCACCTCCCCCAAATGTTGAAGGGTAGTTTGTTAAAGGACTCCGGGGGGCGTCGCCTCGTCCGAAACCTATGGAGGCTAGGGCCTAAAGCGCGCTCCCGAGCGGTAACCCCTCGGGGAGCGCCTAGGGATGTGCATCTCGGGGGCTCCCCCTGTTGGTGCTTAACCCTTCCCCGTTATACCGGTTAGTCTGATAGGGCCAATGCCTAAAGCCAATACCGCTCTTACCTGTAAACAATAAAGTTGTGGCCATTTTTCGCCCATTAACCTAAATTCTGGTCCTGTGTCTTTATTTATTCCATTCTGTGGGAGGGGGCGGGAATAGCCACACAACACACAATTTTCAAAATGAGTCTTTCAATTTGGTTTACATTTTTTTAAAAAAATGTATGAGTACTTAAAAACAGTGGATTTTTTACTTTGAAAGGGATTCACATTTAAAGAGCAAAAATGTCATTTGAAAATTTGATTAACCTATTACAGTTTTAGTAAGTCAAATCTAGTTAGCAACTTACAAAAGCCAACCTTGAATGTAAAATTAGTGCATATAATAGCTAAAGATGTACAATTTAACCAGTAACGACACATTATCAGGCAAATTCTTTAAACTGAAAATGTTTCAGCTTTCACACATCTGGAGTAAACAGTATTTCCAATTTAACACAAAAATAAAATAGTTTCAAAGTTGATTTTGAAAGTAATTACTTATAAAGATTGCATCAACATCCATTAGTAGAGGAAGACCAAACTTTATTGAAACAGCTTGCATATAAAATATATTGCACTATATGCAAACAAATGTCAACAGAAAATATAATTTGTTGTAGTGAATATGTACAGATAATAATGCCCAAGAGCAATGACATAACTAGGTCATTCTTCCTTGGTTCATTACAGTATTTTAAACCAAACACCTTATAGATATGTGGAAGGTACCAAATTCAGTTTTCAAATACTATACATTCCCTCAAAAATAAATAACTAGAAATCAACATTTAATGTTTGGCAATATTTAAGACATTTTTAAAATAGTTGTTAAGTTGTATGCAGGTTGCACCATTTTTAAATACTTGTTTGTATGCAAGGAAAAAATTTTAAAAGCAGAGAAACAAGAATGCACAACACAGAGACAGTAGCAAGGTTTGTACAAATCTGTACGTGATCAGCAACACTCCTACTGCAGTAATTTTAATAAAAATAGAATAGCTTAAAATGAAGATCCACCCCCCCCAAAAAGAAGGTCCTGTTATACTGCTTTTTTGCAAGTAAACTTCATTTAAGATCAGAAACAGAAAGCATCTCCCAACCCCCTATTATGGGCAACTAAACTTAATGCCAGTTTCAGTCACATGTTTTGAATCTACTTGTATACAAGACCTTGTAAGACTGTTCTGTTTCCAAGGCTGTTAAGCTATGCTATCCCTGAATTTTCCCAAGTTTCACATACAGCAATAAACCTCCTCTATAGTCTTGAGATAGATTCCAAATTTCAACTATACCAAAAACTGTAGGGGAACTGAAAAGAAAGCTATTCTTTTAAATGGGTCCTCTGGCCAAACAGCAGACACACACTACTAGATTATGAACAAGCTGCAATTCGTTTCCTCGGTAAATATGAATTAGAATCATAGAAATGGAGAGTTGGAAGGGATCCTGAGGATCATCTAGTCCAACCCCCTGCAGTCCCAGAATATGCAGTCATCCCATATGGAGATCAAACCTTGGTGTTATCAGCACCACACTCAAACCCACTGAGCTATCCAGAAATTGTTTTTGTTTGTCACAAATGGGAATGTCTTTAAAAAACTTATCCTGTCTTGTCTAAAAAGAAAACAAAAACGAAACATACAATCTCAGTAACATAAACTGCCAGTATCTTCAGTGCAAAATAAATTTCTTATTCTTATAAACTGCCTTACTTGATGTTTATGCAAGGAAAACATTATTGAAAGCCTGCATTCTTCTATTAAAGTACTAATTGTTGGAGAAATTTTGCTACATATATTGTACATTTAGTGTTTCCAACTCATCTTCCCTGATTTCTGCATCCAAATACAGTACTCCTACCTGGCAAGATATAAAAAAGGCACAGTTCATAGAACTTTTTGCTATGAAAATGACAATTTAGTTATATTACATGTATATTGAGGTTCACTGAAATATTGACAAAGTGAATCAAAATGTGAACTGACACAAGACATAAAACATAACTTTTTAATGTTTAAAATGAGGAACTTTTAATGGATTGAAAACAGAAGCCCAATTTGATTACCACAAACACTATTTATTCTGAAATTTGAAATTTAGCAGTGATTAACTAGATGCGTTAAAATGGTACAGCTGAACAGAAATACTATTGCAGAGTTCAGTATTTTTAAAACAAGCAAAAGGATTCTTTCATCATTTGAAATGCAATATGTAATTGAAAACATTTTTTCAGAAGTTCAAGGTATTTTTTAATGCAAGTATAACATTTTATTTTGGGGAAAACTGTATGCTGATATTTAAAAAGGCAAAAAGATTTTTTTAATATTCATTTCATGCCTGTGCCATCCTGCTTACTATTTGTCTTTGGCCTACTAAGTTTCTCTAATGTGGAATAAGTTTTACTCAAACAGTGTAGGAAATATGACTACTCCAATTATCAATTTTACGGTACTCCATTCACCAACAGTTGCTGAACATCCCCACTGTCTGACTTCTCTTTCTTCTGGTTACGATCTTTACCTGTGCGCAACCGGCTACCTTCATTGGACGTATTCTGTGCTGTTTTAGTGTGGACACTCCTTTCACTATTGCAGTCAATTTTAATCTGAAACAAATATGGTTATATAAAGCATAATCATTTGATAATTTAAAAAGGGACACGTATGAAGAGCTGTTGGAGGGCATTTCTTAGAAAAAAAGTTATTCCCCTGCCTTCTGCAAATGAAATATACAGTCAAACCTTGTTCCGCGTCCGCCTCTGCTTGCATCCGATTCTGCGAACGTCTGCGGCAAACCTGGAAGTACTGGAATGGGTTACTTCCAGGTTTGCTGCTCACGCATAAGTGCTAAATCGTGCTATGCGCAGAAGCGCTAAATCGCGCTATGCACAGAAGCACTAAATCGCACCACATGTGTGCAGACGCAGCGCTTCGACGTGCATCATTTTCAGGTTGTGGCGGGGCCTCCGGAATGGAGCCTTGCCGTAACCCGAGGTTCCACTGTATTCTAGAAGTGTACAGTTAAGAAGAATCCAAGTGAAGGACTTTTAACAGTGTTAAGGTGTGAAGGCTTGTATAAAGATCAGCATTTTCTACAACATTTAATTCAACATTATATATCCTAGCTATTAGTTATTTTGCAGAATTCATTTTCTAGACAAATCCAACAAAACTTACCTTTCAAACAAGATGCAAGCTTATTTTTTACATGTAAGCATTTAGTAGTAAAACTTGAACAGTGTTTGTTTCTTTTGAAATAAGATTAATTAAATGCATTTCAGAGTTTTTATGATGTCAGCTGGTCTAAAGTATTACTCTCCTTAACCCTTTGGAAATGATGCATCTTAAAAACTGAAGTACAGTCAAACCTCATTCTGCGTCCGCTTCAGCGAATGTCCACGGCAAACCCAGAAGTACCAGAACATGTTACTTCCACGTTCGCCACTCGCGCATGCGCAGAAGCGCTAAATTGCGCTGCACGCGCACAGACGCGGCACTTCGACTTGTGCCATTTTTGGGTTGTGGCAGGCCCTCCGGAACGGATCCCCGTCGTAACCTGAGGTTCCACTGTAAAATAATTTGGGGTGGTATCCAATGGTGTCTGTTCACTGATGGAAAGTAGTCACCAATAGAAGGGAGGCAGGCTGCAATTTTAGGTGATTCCCACCATTCCTGGCTCCAGCTCAAGGTGTCCCCTTTACCCATGTACATTTAGGGGTAACGGGACTGAAGAGGAAATTGCCAAAAAAATGTTCCACACTGTCCATTCTGCTAATGGATTTATTCAGTCAGTGGACAAAGACCACTGGTTAACATACTATGCTGTTAATGAAGCAACTTTCAATGGCTGGTTTAAACACAGTAGCTTGGGGGGGGGGTCAAACTCTTGTGCAGACAAGGATGAGTATGCATGACTTCATCACTCCATGACTGCCAAGAGCAACTCCATGAATGCAGATGCTGATAGTACAGAGAGCATTTTCTTTTACCTGAAGTGACCCATCCATTGTTCTCCCTTTAGTATCTCTTGAATTATGTTGACGGTTATCTGTCCGTGACTGTTCATTTCCTGCACATCAAAATTGGATTTTAGAAAGGTCTTCCATGTTATTGCTTTGTTTTTTGTATATTTCCTTTTAAAACAATAAACTGCACTGAGTACACTGGTAGAAAACTTATATACAAATGCAGATAATGGAATTTCTTACATTTCTAGTCAAAAACCAATGTTGACACATTAGGACAGACAAAAATCACAGAAAAGTTTAGGAAAAGGGGTGGGAGGCACACCCACCTAGGCTAGGGTCCTATAGCAAACCTGGCTTGATAAATCCTAGGCTGTGCAATTTTCAGGATATATATTGTGTAGGAAGCAACCAGGTTGGATTTAGTGGCTTCCTTGTGAGCGGACAACTCTCGTTACTGCTTTGTCTTTCTTCTCTGTATTCTCCTGCTTCTGGAAATGCCAGTTGCTACTTTGGCTCTATCATTCCTCAGTTCGCATGAAGTATAGTTCTGGTGTGATTTGGTTTTGCTCTGATTCAGTTTAAAGAGTTTCTTTCTTACAATGTTTTTTGGTTTTTTTGGCAAATCTATAGACTTCATTCTTTCATTTCAGACATATACCTGCTGCACAGGGCTTGAGTAAGAGTCATCTGCCATTCAGCACCATCATCATATACTCACCTTTGAAACATCCCCAACCTCTTCCTCCTTGACCACGTGCACCTCCACCACGCCTTCGCCCATTTCCTCTGCGAAGGTAGCTGTCGCGCTCTTCTGCTGCTGGAGCTAATGACCAGTCACTAAGCTCATCTCTGTGATCAGACTCTGTTTCAGAAGCATTGGATGCTTCAGAGTTAGCTCCTAACAAGAGTTTAAATAAACCAAGACATACCATAGTCTACTTTCATGATATTTTAGTGAAAAAAACCAACTAAAAAACCACCAGTTAAAACTAGTCTCTCTCTAAGGAAAGAATTTCTGATTGCTGCTGTAGTATTTTGCAGTGAGGACAATGTAAAAGTTCTAGTCTGGATTAATTTAACCAGTTTATCCATTTCAGAAAAGGGATCTCAGCTCTATTCACTAGTGTCAAAAATTGGAATGAATTACCGTATTTTTCCCTCTATAACACGCAGATTTTTTCTCCTAAAAAGGAAGGGGAAATGTCTGTGCGTGTTATTGAGCGAATGTGTGGTCCCTGGAGTCGAATGGCGCGAGTGGAGGCAAAAAAAAATCAGGCAAAAATCAAATCGCGCGTCTCGGAGAAGGGAAACCTGAAAAGAGGAAGCAGCTGCTTTCCTGCATTCTGCCTCAGGGTCTTACTGCCCACCCTCCTCTGTTTCCTTGCTGTGTTTGCTCAAACGGAACAAAGAGCAGGGAAGGCCCCTCCCCTCCAGGCAAGAAGAGGGGAAAGCAGAGCGTCCTTCATTCTAATTCCTCTCCGTGAAAACATGCAGGAGGGAGAGAGAGAGAGCGCGCAAACTGGCTGGCTTGGGTAGGTAGGTGGGGGAAAACTTTTGCCTTCCTTTCCTCCCTCCCGTTATACCCCTCTCCTGCATTCTTAGCCAGCTGCTTCTCTGCACACCCCTCTCGTGCTCCTTGTCCCTTCTGTGTTTTTCCTTCCCTCCCCACTTAAAATGTGGTTACAAAGCATGGATCCACATGGATCCTCAGGATCTTTGCATTGGGTCACCCCAAATTCACCATCAGATCACATAGCATGTCCATGGCTACAGCCTGCCCCCCCAAAACCACGCACCCACTGTTGCCTGGGGCTGCAATGGTGCAAAAACGTGGTTACAAAGCATGGGTCCACATGGATTCTCAGGATCTTTGCATTGGGTCAGCCCAAATTCACCATCAGAGCACATAGCATGTCCATGGCTACAGCCTGCCCCCCCCAAAATCACGCACCCACTGTTGCCTGGGGCTGCAATGGTGCAAAAACGTGGTTACAAAGCATGGATCCACATGGATCCTCAGGATCTTTGCATTGGGTCAGCCCAAATTCACCATGAGAGCACATAGCATGTCCATAGCTACAGCCTGTCCCCCAAAAATCACGCACCCACTGTTGCCTGGGGCTGCAATGGTGCAAAAACGTGGTTACAAAGCATGGATCCACAGGGATTCTCAGGATTTTTGCATTGGGTCACCCCAAATTCACCATCAGATACATGTCTGTGGCCACAGCATGAAGCACAAAAATGATACATCCACTGTTTCATTCAGAATGTTTTTTCCCTTGTTTTCCTCCTCTAAAAACGATGTGCGTGTTATGGTCAGGTGCGTGTTATAGAGCAAAAAATACGGTAATTCTATGAGGGGGTTTTTTTATAAAACAACAACAACAACTGTTTTGTGACAGGTGCAGTAAAGGTCCTGATTACATGTTACATGCATGGTGGCTGTTCCATACAATGACAACATAAAGAATGTGCACTGGATCTACTGTGAAGGTTCATTTTCTGCAAGGAATGGTGGGCTCCTCAGATGAGTTGTCCTTCCAACTCACTCTACTAGGCAGGAATATGCAAATTAGAGCTGTTCTTACCTTGCAGTGGGAGGGTGACCTCTCCAGTTGAAGGTATCCATGCTCAAGTAAAGAACCTACACACAAACCTTTAAAAAGGAGTGTTCCAAACTGAAGGCACTCTCAGCAACATCACTTTGCAGCATATAGCAGAGATCAAATGGTCAAAAAGTAACTGTCTCAAAGAACAGAATAGAGAAAACTCCCCAAATGAACCACCGATACCCGGTTAGAGAGAGAACAACCAAGAAAATAAAACAAGGGTGGGAGGAAGCCCTCAGCACAGATCAAACTCAAATCTCCTAGGGCAAGTAGGATCCCCTCCATTCCCTGCATAAAATGAACCTTCATGGTAGGTCCAATGTCACACTATCTTGCAGAGAGGAGGGGATCCTTGGATGACAAAGATTACCTGATGATGGTGGCAGCTGAGGGGGGGGGGCTGCTTCCTTACTGGGAAACTACCTATTGTAATACCCTCCTGCCGAAGGATGGTTTGGCAGAATTGTAAACATCCAGCTTACAATGTTTAACAAGGGTTGAAGCTGTCAACCAAGCCATGACAGCAGCAGAATAGCAGACCCAGAGATTTCGTAACATTTGGTGATGCAGCCAACAAAACAGAAGAGCTGACGATACCTTCTTCCCCATTGTTTGAGGCTGAAAATAAACAGAGTCAGATGACAGGAAGGACTCTGTTCTCTTTAGGTAAATCCCTATGGAGATCCAGCGAATGCCATTCACGCTCAGAAGGAAGGATGGAAGGAAGGCAGAATAATGTCCTGATTTCTGTGGATTTCCTCCAAGAAATCTATCCCAGCAGCAGAATGCCAGGTCAGATAGACCCTACATGAGCTGCTATGTAAGAAACTACAGAAAGCCATCTTGGAAGACAACACTCCAGAAATGACCATTTTGAGACAGCCACAGCCTTTCATCTGTCAGACTGTTAGATAAAGAATGACCAGCTGCAGGTGCACAGCTGAGCTTTGCAATGGCAGATCCTCCTGGACTGGAAGAATCCACAGGTTTTGCACAGAAAGAATGATTAGACCCCCAAACTGTGGTCTCCCCAGTCCTAATGGGGCCACAAAGACCACTTAAGCCTACAGTTGCTGAATCTCCTGGATCACAAGAGGAATCAGAGTAAAAAGAGGGAAAGCTAATAGCGAGCCCCAAAGCCACGGTACAATAGAAAATCTATTCGCTGCAGAGACATGGAAAGCACAAGATGAATGACAAAAACTGTGCAATGACTAGGTGTGGCGAGGTCTTCCACTGGCCAGCTGAATGAGGAGCAGTGGGATGTTCACATAGGCCCTTACCAACGGCTGCCCTGAACATCCAACCAACTACACCCAAAGGTAAATGGTCCAGAAGTCTAGGTTGTCGTCCCCTAGTTGAGATGAGCATGCCAACTCAGACTGGCATCAGTAGACAGGATCAATCTCTGCATCTCCAGAGTTATTACCTTCAATAACTGGGGAATAATTCCTGCCACTGTAGCTCCCTCTTCACTGGATCTGGAATAGTTACCTGAATTCTCATCAACCAGGGGAAGAAATATTGGAATGGAAACAGAAGCTGCTGAAGGGACTGAGGGAGAAAACCACCACCAGAGCAAGTCATGGCATGACACCATCATGTCCTGTAGCTAGGCCCAGAACGTGAGATGAACATAAGCTGATGATATCACCTGAGGTACCAGCTTGAATTCTCCAACCAGAGGAGAAAGAACGTGCCTAATGGGCAGTGTCAATCTCGGTAACAATACTCAACAATGTTTTGACATCTGTGAAAAAAGCTTCCCCTGTAACATGAAGCTTTTCACACCTTTGTGCCCTGGGTAGAACTTGTCTCAACCTAAGAGCCTGTGCAGTGCCTGCCATCATGTCAGGCTGCCAGAATAGGCTTCCTGAGCATTGCCTGATGCTGTAAATCAGAAGTCGGCACGAGACTTGTAGGCAATTAACTTTTATTGCTTCACACCCAGAGAGCCAGGACACAAGTCTCTCTCAGCAGTCTTCCATTGTGACTCAGCTCTACTTAATCAATTTGCTCTTTTTTCTACCCTCTGTTCTTGAGCTGAGAAAGGGGAAAAGAACCAGGAAGAGGACTGTCTTGCCGAGCAGGAGACGCAGCCTCTGCACTCTCCCTATCAGAGTCTGTGCCTACATTGAGCCTCTCCCCTTCACCCCCACTCTCTGGCTCTAATGTTTCCCTGCTGGTTTCACCTGTTGATGGTTTCTCCCTGTCCCACCAGTCTGAACCAGGTTCAAAATCTCCTTCCAGTGTCACCCTCAGGCATCTCCTGTGCAACTGGCTGCCACCACTCTTCCTCATCCACCCAGTCCCTGACACATCACCCCCCTTGAACTGTAGTTCAAAGGGACATAATGGACTACAGGGAGACTCAAAGATTTCTCTTTCCTCTTAAGTAATAAAGAAAAAAAATATTACTATATTTGATTCTATTAGATACCGTTTCATAACTTTCCACACGGACTATCTGTCAAAGAAAAGAATACAGTGGTACCTCGGGTTACAGACGCTTCAGGTTACAAACACTTTGGATTACAGACTCCGCTAACCTGGAAGTAGAGCCTCGGATTAAGAACTTTGCTTCAGGATGAGAACAGAGATCGCGCAGCAGTGGGAGGCCCCATTAGCTAAAGTGGTACCTCAGATTAAGAATAGTTTCAGGTTAAGAATGGACCTTCGGAACAAATTAAGTTCTTAACCTGAGGTACCACTGTAAAGAAAAATTTATCTTGTATTTAAAGCATATATATAATTCAATAGGGAAGTGTCAAGATATATGGAGAGTAGTGTCTGAACTTGTGCAGGGCTTAGCCTATTCACACATACTGAACAGTAGAAACTAAGTTCTACTTCCGGGTCAGCGCGAATGGCGGACGGACAGTGGGTTTGACAGCTCCGTCAAGCCCAGCATTGCAGAGGTCCATGGGGGAAGCGTCAAGGTGAGGCGTGTTGAAAATTCCATTCCTCCCGTGCTGCAGATGTGTGGGATTGTTACATGTCACATGTCTGTTTACAGAGACAGATTGAAATCCCGGAATCTCTGTTCTGCTTTCTGCTCCTGGATTCGTTAGTTCGTTTGATAGCATAGCTTCACAGCTGGTTGTCTTACCCACTGCCGATCTGACAGCACAACATGTATGTGCGGTTCTCCAAAATGAGGATGATTGCCGAAAAGCTGCAGGTTGTGTTCAGGGGAAGTTGACTGCCTTGTCACCCCAACCAATGATGCAGTCACTAGATGGCGCCAAAGCTCTGAAAGCAGTGAGGTGTTTCTCTTGCGGCAGAATGGGGCACATGCAGAGGGATTGAAGACAATGCCCAAAGGCCAAAGAGGAAACTGGCAAAGGCTGTAAAGGCTCAAAGAGCAAGAGCAAGAGCTCTGGCAAGCCTAAACCTGCGTAACACAAGGCTTTGGTCACACACTGTTCCAGTCCAACAGTCTAGGAAGCTTTCATCATAGATTTTGGGGTGACACGCCATCTTTGCAGAGACCAACATTTGTTTGTCACGTTTACGCCACAGAAGGGAACTGTGCACCAGGCAGACGGTCAGTCGTTGCATTTGGAAGGCATCAGAACTGTCTTGCATCCAAGTTGGTGGACCACGATTCACAACGTGCTTTTTGTTTCAGATTTGGCAGACAATTTACTGAGCATCGCTCAGCTGACAGTGCAAGACTTTACTGTTAAGTTCAGTAAACAGAAATGCACCATCAGGAACAACGGAAAGGACATTTTATATGCTGACTGTGTTAATGGCTTGTTCTTGTTGTCTTATTCTTATGATGATGCTGTTGGTGTTGATATGCAAAATAGTGAGACATACCATGCTGTGTCTACTAACAAAATTTTACATGCAGGTTGTATCCACAACCACCACAGAAGACTGGGTCATCTGATGCCTGATCTGGTCCAGGGGGTGTCTATTAAACCCTGCAAATTTCACATGAAATGTAAATCATGTGCAGAACACAAGGTCAGAGTTGCTCCAAAGGGTAAGGTATCTGGCAGGGAAGCCAAGGAGTCCTACCAGATTGTGCACACAGACCTTGTTGGTCCACTAAAGCCATCATTAGGCAAGGCAGAATTTTTCATGGTACTGATAGATCAGTTTTCCAGATATATTCATATTTTCATGCTTAAGCAGAAGTCAGAAGCATTTCCTAGATTCCAGGAATTCTGTGCTTGGCTGCAGAATGTTCACAAAAGACAGGTGGGTTGTCTTTTCACTGACCGGGGCAGGGAGTTCTGTTCTCAGCCATTTGAGGTTTTTCTAGCTGAGAAGGGAATCCAGCATGATGTTGCCAATCCCAGAGCACCATGGCAGAATGGTCTCTGTGAAAGGGCAAATCAGACTCCCCTACAGGGCATGATGCAAATTTGCCTGATTCATATTGGGCTGAATCTCTGAACTGTTTCACATATGTGTATAACAGAATTTCTTCACCAATAGGATGCACTCCCTATGAGAAGCTGTTTGGTAAGAAACCATTTGTCAAGCTCCTGAGAATTTTTGGTTCTGACATGTGGGTTCACACTCCTCAGAGCAGCAAGCTCAGCAAACGTGGTTTGCGTGGTATTTTTATGGGATATGAGAAAGGTGCATACAGAGTGCTAATGTCTGACATGAAGACGGTAAGATTCACCAGAAGTGTTCAGTACAATGCAAAGTGGGGAGACAATGCAGGACTCTTCCAAAGTCACCCTGATGCTGATGAGGGTGAAGAATCTGATGATGACACAGGTTCAATTGCCAGTTCAGGGGGAGGTGGTAGTGCTGCTGCTGACAGTGACAGTGAATCTGACACGGCAGACTACAAAAGTGCGAAAGCCTCTCTCAGACCGTCTGAAGGGTCTGACACTGAATTGGAGGAACCACTGTTCACCATAGGCCACCATTCTCCTAAAGAGGAGAAGTCTAGCATGGAAGACTTGCATATAGTATGCAACAAAGGGTAAACAACCCAAAAGGTATGCTGAGGAGTTTGCTAAAACAGCCAAAGCAGATACAGCTGTTGTTAGTAACTCTGATTATTGGAATCTTGTGAGTGGAAAGGGAGATATGCTGTTTCCGCTCTGCATAGCTATTGCTTTTGCAGTTCTTTCTCCGAGGAAGACAGAGAGAGAAGCCATGTTTTTCTTTGTTCTGTTCTGTTTGATTTAATTTGCAATAAATTAGGCTTAGAATGTTACTCCTTAAGGCATTGGGGGGGAGGCACCAGCCTCGGCGTTATCACCCAAAAAGCCTCAAAGGAAAGTTTGAGGTGTCTAGCGGCCCTGCAGATCGCATCGGCAGCTCGGGCTCCGGTCTCTGCCTCTGCTCTGAAAGGAGTGGGGGGGGGGAGCTGAGGAAAAGCCGGCGATTTAGGCACCAGCAGAGCAAAGTCTCTGAACCAGCCATCAACACCTACTATTCCAATTCAAGCTGATTAGCAAGGTGAGAAGGAAATTAATTGTTAATTACTAATTCGGCAAAACAGGATAAAAAGGAAGTCCACTCCCGTTTCTGGGTATTTAAACTGCATGAAAAACTTTACAAGTGAAAAAGTTGCAGACTAGCCTTGAAAGTTAAAACAGCTAATGGCTGACAAGGACAAAGGATTTTAAAAAGCTCTTTAAGTACCAATCTGGATACTTTACAGACCTTTAAAATGTTTCTTAACTTGAACTTGAACAATAGACCTGAACTTGAAAGTGCATTTGAACTTGACACAGACTCTGTAATATATTAATATTGAACTTGGAGACAGAAGGGATTAAGAAAGAGACACTTCCATTAATTTGGAAGGGTGTTAATACCCTCTTGAAGAAATTGGAGATCCTGGGGTCAACACCGTGTCAACTTTTAATAAGCAAGACTGGATTACACATTAAATTCTGTCAAAACTTCTTTCAATTATTTTGGAACTACAATTATATGGGAACACTGATCTATATTTCTACTGGATATTGAACTATCTATGAAGGGAACTGAATCACCTGCTCCTCTTTTTATTTTATTTTATTTTATTTTTAAGCTTTTAAACCAAGTGGATTTGAAAGAACCTACGGTTTGGACTATTTTACTTTTCTTTCTCCATAATACTGCGTAAAAAACGGTTATGTACTGTCAATTACTCAGCTATCACTCTTTTTGATACAACGTAAGTACTACTAAGTACTAATACCTATATTGCATTAAGCTTTTCCAACTTATACCCTTACATTTTAGATTAAGATAAAGTACAAGTGTATGAATGTTTTATAGTATGAACTGAAGTGAAACAGAGTATGTTTTAGGCTCTGTGAAGTGATCTTCACAAGGCCTGATAAGGCAAAGCAGCATGGCACTTGGTGGGGAAGCTATGCTGTGTTTGTCTAGCTGTAAAAACAAGTCAGCCAAGGCTGGGAGATGGCTGCTGTAAAGTAAAAGAGCAGATACGGCAATGAAAAAAGTACCAACGCCAACACCAGGCAGAAAACCCTCCATCCAGGAAGACACAAGATCTGAACGGGAAGATCTTTTTGCAGAATTTAAAAGGGAGATTAGTAGTGATTTTTAAAAGACTGTAAATTCATTAGCTACACACACTGAAAAAAAATCCAAAACAATGTTAGAAATTAAGGGACAAATGAAGGAATTAAATGCTAGAACCACAAAGGTAGAAACAGGATTAAAAGGGATGGAGGAGAAAACCAAACATACACAGGAGGAGGTGAAAGGGGTGAAAAGGGAACATGAAAAACTGAAGGTAGAGGTACAAGGAGTGTATGTAACTCAGGAAATGATGTGGGATGCTATGGCTGTAGCAGAAATGAAGCAGAAGGAACTGGTGGTCTGCCTAAGAAATGTGCCAGAAGAAGGTGAGCAGGACTTAAAAGAATACTTGAGGCTTTAGCAACATGGCTGGAACTGGATAAATAAATCCTGGACAACTCTGTGGACAAGATCTATAGAATTAAATCTAAAATGCTGCAGATGAGGAAAATGCCAGGAGACTGCCTGGTATTTTTGAATTCAGAAGCTATTAAAGATAGAATGTTCCAGACCAACAACAACAATAATAATTTTTATTTATATCCCGCCCGCCCTCCTTGGCCAAGGCCGGACTCAGGGTGGCTAACACCAAATATATAATACATTAAAAACACAAAATCAAACAACTGATTAAAACACAGCTCAAAATCACAGTAAAATCAAAATAAAATTAAGTGGACAACCCACAAATCACAGCCATGAAGGTAAGAATATTAAATATTCGTCAGGCCTGGTCACCTGTGCTGGTCCCATATGGGCTGATAGAAAGTGCCAAGGGGGCCACTTACATACAGGGTTTCATGGAAAGAAGGGGGTCAGACTGGGCCTGGACCAAAGGCCTGGCAGAACACCTCCTTCTTGCAGGCCCTGCGGAAAGATGTCAAATCTCACAGGGCCCTGGTCTCTTGTGACAGAGTGTTCCACCAGGCCAGTGCCAGGGCTAAAAAGGCCCTGGTCCTGGTCGAGGCTAGTCTAACCTCCTTGAGACCCGGGACCTCTAAAGTCTTGTTATTTGCAGGCCATAAGGTCCTCTGTGGGGCATACCAGGAGAGGCAGTCCCGTAGGTACGAGGGTCCTAGGCCGTATAGGGCTTTAAAGGTTAAAACCAGCACTTTAAACCTGACCCTGTACTCCACCGAGAGCCAGTGCAGCTGGTATAGCACTGGATGAATGTGGTCCAGCAGCGAGGACCTTGTAAGGAGCCTCACCGCGGCATTCTGCACCCGCTGGAGTTTCTGGGTGAGCTTCAAGGGCAGCCCCGCGTAGAGCGAATTACAATAATTGAGCCTGGAGGTGACCATCGCATGGAACATTGTGGCAAGATCAGGGCGAGAAAGGTAAGGGACCAACTGCTTAGCACGGCGGATGTGGAAAAATGCCGCCTTTGCTACAGCTGCAACCTGCGCCTCCATAGAAAGGGAGGCGTCGAAGGTTACATCCAAACTCCTAACAGAGGGCGCTGGTACTAATTGAGCCCCCACAAGGGATGGGAGTTAGGCCCCCCAACCCCATGTCATCCCGACCCAGCCAGAGGACCTCTGTCTTCGAAGGATTTAACTTCAGTCGGCTCCCACGTAGCCATCCAGCCACAGCTTCCAAGCATCTGGTCAGTGTGTCTGGGGCCGAGTCAGGATGGCCGTCCATCAACAGATACAGTTGGGTGTCATCAGCATACTGATGACAACCCAGCCTGAAATTCTGGACAAGCTGGGCAAGGGGGCGCATAAAGATGTTAAAAATCATTGGGGAGAGGATTGCGCCCTGCGGCACTCCACACACCAAAGGGTGTCGTGATGACAACTCCTCCCCTAGCAGCACCCTCTGTCCCCGACCTGAGATAAAAGAGTGCAGCCATTGTAGGGCTGTGCCCTGAAACCCCACGTCAGCAAGGCGGTGGTCCAAATGTTTATGGAGGACCATATCAAAGGCTGTTGACAGATCTAAAAGAATCAGCAGTCCCGACCAGCAGTCATGATGGCTGGGAGTTTGTTAAGAGGGAGATAGTAAAAGCACAACTTCAGGCAATACCAATGAGACGGAAACATGGAAGGTGCCTAAAGAAGCCAGGGTGGCTATCTAAAGAACTTTTAACTGAGTTAAGATTAAAAAAGGATGTGTACAAAAAATGGAAAAGGGGGGAAACCACCAAAGAGGAATTCAAACAAATAGCCAGCACGTGTAGACACAAAGTCAGAAAAGCTAAAGCACAGAATGAACTCAGGCTTGCTAGAGAGGTTAAAAGCAACAAAAAAGGCTTTTATGGGTATGTTCGTAGCAAAAGGAAGAACAAGGAAACAGTGGGGTCACTCAGAGGAGAAGATGGTGAAATGCAAACAGGGGACACAGAAAGGGCTGAACTCCTCAATGCCTTCTTTGCCTCAGTCTTCTCCGATAAAGAAAACAATGCCCGATCTGAAGAATTTGGAGCAAATGATTCAGCAGAGGAAACACAGCCCAGAATAACTAAGGAGATAGTACAAGAATACTTGGCTAGTCTAGATGTATTCAAGTCTCCAGGGCCAGATGAACTGCATCCAAGAGTATTAAAAGAACTGGCAGATGTGATTTCAGAACCACTGGCAGTCATCTTTGAGAATTCCTGGAGAACAGGCGAAGTCCCGGCAGACTGGAGGAGGGCAAATGTTGTCCCTATTTTCAAAAAGGGGAAAAGAGAGGACCCAAATAATTACCGCCCAGTCAGTCTGACATCAATACCAGGGAAGATTCTGGAGCAGATCATTAAGCAAACAGTCTGTGAGCACCTGGAAAGGAATGCTGTGATCACCAATAGTCAGCATGGATTTCTGAAAAATAAGTCATGTCAGACTAACCTGATCTCGTTTTTTGACAGAATTACAAGCCTGGTAGATGAAGGGAACGCAGTGGATGTAGCCTACCTTGATTTCAGCAAAGCATTTGACAAGGTGCCCCATGATATTCTTGTAAAGAAGCTGGTAAAATGCGGTCTTGACTATGCTACCACTCAGTGGATTTGTAACTGGCTGACTGACCGAACCCAAAGGGTGCTCATCAATGGTTCCTCTTCATCCTGGAGAAGAGTGACTAGTGGGGTGCCACAGGGTTCTGTCTTGGGCCCGGTCTTATTCAACATCTTTATCAACGACTTGGATGATGGACTCAAGGGCATCCTGATCAAATTTGCAGATGACACCAAACTGGGAGGGGTGGCTAACACCCCAGAGGACAGGAACACACTTCAAAACGATCTTGACAGATTAGAGAACTGGGCCAAAACAAACAAGATGAATTTTAACAGGGAGAAATGTAAAGTATTGCACTTGGGCAAAAAAAATGAGAGGCACAAATACAAGATGGGTGACACCTGGCTTGAGAGCACTACATGTGAAAAGGATCTAGGAGTCTTGGTTGACCACAAACTTGACATGAGCCAACAGTGTGACGCGGCAGCTAAAAAAGCCAATGCAATTCTGGGCTGCATCAATAGGAGTATAGCATCTAGATCAAGGGAAGTAATAGTGCCACTGTATTCTGCTCTGGTCAGACCTCACCTGGAGTACTGTGTCCAGTTCTGGGCACCACAGTTCAAGAAGGACATTGACAAACTGGAACGTGTCCAGAGGAGGGCAACCAAAATGGTCAAAGGCCTGGAAACGATGCCTTATGAGGAACGGCTAAGGGAGCTGGGCATGTTTAGCCTGGAGAAGAGGAGGTTAAGGGGTGATATGATAGCCATGTTCAAATATATAAAAGGATGTCACATAGAGGAGGGAGAAAGGTTGTTTTCTGCTGCTCCAGAGAAGCGGACACGGAGCAATGGATACAAACTACAAGAAAGAAGATTCCACCTAAACATTAGGAAGAACTTCCTGACAGTAAGAGCTGTTCGACAGTGGAATTTGCTGCCAAGGAGTGTGGTGGAGTCTCCTTCTTTGGAGGTCTTTAAGCAGAGGCTTGACAACCATATGTCAGGAGTGCTCTGATGGTGTTTCCTGCTTGGCAGGGGGTTGGACTCGATGGCCCTTGTGGTCTCTTCCAACTCTATGATTCTATGATTCTATGATTCTATGACCCGCCTCAATCCAGCTGCCTACGAAGATTGTCTGTTAGGGTGACCAGAGCCGCCTTGGTCCCATAACCAGGGCGAAAGCCAGACTGAAATGTGTCCAAAGCCAATGTTTCATCCAGAAACCTATCAAGCTGTTCAGCAACCGCTCTCTCAATTACCTTACCCAGGTATGAAAGGTTCGAAACCAGGTGGTATTTGCATAGCTCTTAAAGATGTTTTCTTTAAGAGCGGACACACCACTGCCTCCTTCAACTCCCCTGGGACAAACTGATGATATCACCCAAGGGGGATCTGCACCTCGTCTGGACACGACACGCTCTAATCAGCCAAGACGGGTACAGTCAAGGAGGCAGGTGGTGGGCCTTCCAGCTCAGAGGAGTCTGTCCACATCGGCTGGGAGTATCCGATCGAAGTGGTCCAATATTGGACCCAAGAACAGTTCTGTTATTGTATCCAAATTGGCAGGGAGGTCACAGCAGAGAAGCAAGACTTTTTCCGCAAAAAAGCTCGCAAATGCCTCATAGCTATGTGTCAGATTAGTATTTAAATTTTGTTGTCCCTCTGGGGACATTAATGACCTAATTATTCTAAAAAGTTGTGCCGGGCGAGAGCTAGTGGATGCAATGGAAGCTGAGAAGTAAGTCTTCTTAGCAGCTTTCACTGCCATCTCATAGGCTTTCATAAGTATCTTTTAAGATGTTCTTGAGGCTCCGTCACGAGCATGCTGCCATACTCGCTCTAGACGTTTGAGGTCCAGCTTCACTTTTTGGAGCTCGTCGGTAAACCAAGGGGCTCGGTTTCGACAGGGTCAAAGGGGCGTCTAGGTGCGATCTCACTGATGGTCGCCAAGAGTTGGTTATTCCAGCTCTTGACAAGCTCATCTAATGAGCCGTCAGGGGGAGCAAGGTCCCGCAAAGCCTGACGGAATCCATCAGGATCCATCAGCCTCCGCGGGCAAACCCAAATAGGCTCGCCACCCAAGCGGGGGGGGGGCGGGAAGTCAGTCCTGGCTTTCAGAGAGTAGTGATCAGACCATGGCACCTCCACAGGGGAGGCCATGATCATATCTATACCTGTGCCGAAGATCAAATCCAGCGTGTGGCCTGCTTGGTGTGTGGAGCCCGAAACAAACTGGGAGAGTCCTAATGTCGCCATGGAAGACACCAGGTCCAGAGCCTGTGAGGAGGGGGTGCCATCAGCATGGATGTTGAAGTCCCCTGAAACCAATAGGTTAGGGAACTCCCAAGACCCAGCCTGCCACCACCTCAAGCAGTCATTTTAAAAAAAAAAATTTAAATAATTTTTTCAATACAAACAACAACCGCAAAAGACACATACAACAAAAACCATAACAACACTAATAACACAATTTGACAATTCAGATTTGAATACACTCTTTTTAACATTTTCCCACCTTTCTCTCCTCCCCCTACTTCCCACCACTATCCGCCTTATCGCTTAAATATTCCTTCCAGATTTCTTCATATTTATCCTTTCTTAATTTGCGACAACATGCAATTCATTCGTATGTAGCTAATCTGTACAAATTATCAATCCATGTGCTCAATGGAATCTTTTTGCGGCTCTTCCAATTCATCAAAACAAGTTTTTTTGCTTCTAATATAGCATGGTACATCCATATTTTTTTTGGCCCCTTGTAATCTCCCACGTTTCCGGAATATAATTTAGAATTAAATTCAATTTCACTAATTAACAATTTCTCTTTATTACTCTTGCTATAAATATCCTCACCTCGCACCAAAATGATCTTATCATCGGGCAGTTAATCATCATATGTACTAAGTTCGCATTTTTACTCCCACATCTCCAGCAGTTGTCTAAACTTGTTATTTTCTTCTGGTATAGTTTTGCTGGAGTCCAGTGGACTCTGAATATTATTTTCTGTTTAATAAGTCTTAGTCTTAGATCCATAGAGGCTATTTCTGTTGATTTTATACTTGACATTTGTTATCTGTACCCCTAACTCTTCACTCCATTTTTTTCTATCATATTCTAAATCATATTTCTTCCTGTTGAGTAGGGTTGGATATAGCGCAAGTGTAGAGTTTCTTGTTTTTGTTGCAGAGATTAAATCTTGTAGCAGCATGGGTGTTCCCAATGCTGCTATAGCGTGAGGGCCAAACTGCCTTTCCTACATATGTTTCAATTGGATGTATTGCCATTGTGTTTTAAAGGTTAATCCATATTTTACTTGCAAAGTCTTATATTCCACAAATTTGTAATTTTCATCAATTAATTGATTCAATGTCAAAATACCTTTTTCCATCCAATTTTGCCAAATTATTACTTGATTTCCAATTTTTAATTTTGGGTTGGCCCATATTGTTAATTTCTCATGCTGATAGGGATCATCCTTATTATTTATATTTATATTAATCCAAATTTTTATAGGTGCTTTAATAGTCTCCAGGATAATAGGATATTTCATAAAATTGGAGCCAAGTTTAGTCCACCCTACAAGAGATTCAAAGAAACTATATTCCAGAGTAGCCTAATTGAGATTCCTGCTAGCTCTCCAATCACTAGTCTTACTCAGAAGGTAGGCCTGGTGATATAGTTCCAGATTTGGGAGAGCAAAGTCACCTCCCTTAGTTGGAAGTTGCATTTTATGTAGTGATATTTTTGTATCCCACAGGCACGATCTACATAGCTGATTTATTTTTTGGAAGTAACATTTGGGAATATGTATTGGTAATCCCCTAAGGGTGTATAAAAGCTTTGGAACCACATTCATTTTGAGTACATTAACCTTTCCCCAAAGGGAGAGGTTTAGAGGTCCCCACCTTTCAATATCAAAAGAAATCTCATTTATAATTTGATTCAAATTTAATTTTACAATTTGGTCTATATCATTATACCCAAGTATTTAATAAAGTCTTTGCACATCCGAAATTGATGGTTTCTATACAATGTAGGCCTTGGCCCAATTGGTAAAATCTCTGATTTTGTCCAATTTATAGAATATCCTGATATTCTGCCAAAGGTTTTTATTTTCTCCATACTTTTTGGAATTGTATCTTCTGGTTTTGAAATAAATAAAAGGATATCATCTGCAAATAATACAATTTTGTAATTATCTTTGTTGTGTTTTACACCCTTGATATGCTCATCCTGAATTATTGCTCTTATTAATGGTTCCAGGCAGAGATTAAATAATAACAGAGAAAGAGGACATCCTTGTCTCGTTCCTCGATTTAAACTAATCAAATTCAAAATTCTTCCATTTGTAACAATCCGTGACGTTGGGTTTTTATAAATCATTTTAATCCAATTACAGTATTCTATAGGGAAACCAAATTAACGTAACACAAACCCTATGCATTCTTTATATATTCTGTCAAAAGCCTTTTCTGCATCTAATGACAATATCATAAACGCCTGTTCATCTTTGTTTAAATTTATCAAATCTATTGTTAATCTGATGTTATCTGTAGCTTGTCTTGTTTTTATAAAACCTGTTTGAGTAAAGTTTTGAACAACTTTCTGTAATTTTGCCGCCAAATTCATGATTGATATCTACTGATGAGGTTGCTGCGATGTTATTTTCATTTCTTATTAAGGGTATTATTTGGTTCGCTTTCTTTTGCTTTAGATGATTAGCTAGAATTTTTGTCAGTCTTTCTCCCTGTTCCCAGTATATTTGTCTTAGACTTAGTAGGCTGAACTCAATTTTTTGAGCTAGTATATTATTCAGTTCTAATGTTAGTTGTTGTATTCTTTCATATGTAACCGTAAATGGGTTATTTGCCATATCACCCCATAGTGTTTTTCAAGAAATTTTTAGATTATTTTCTTTTAATCTTTGCAGCTTGGCTTTGTTGGCAGAGAAGGATTTTTTCTTCCCTCTGATGTAAGCTTTATATCCTTCCCATTCCATCAGTCTTGATGTTGAAGATTTGGAGTTATTTTTAAAATATATTTGTGTTTCTTGGGTTATATATTGAATCAAGTTTTTTTCATTTAATAATGATATATTAAGATACCATCTCCTCATACCTTCCTGGGTTTTAGATAAATTATATTCCAGTATTACTGCTGAGTGATCAGCTATAATGGGAATATCAATGTCACATCGACTAGTAAAGGGATGTAATGATGCTGATGTTAGAAAAAAAGTCAATTCTAGGCTGGGTTTTATAAATTTCTGCAAAATATGTATATGATTTTTCCTTAGGATGATGCAGTCTCCATGAATGCACTAAATTCCACTGTATCATATAGTTATTAACTGTCTCTCTAACCTTTGTCCTTTTTTCCCTGGCTACTCAGGTGGTATCCATCTGTGGAACTAAAATTTCAATAAAGTCTCCACCCATTATCAAGTGCTGAAAGTGTAATCTCTTAAAGCAGTTGTGAATAAACTTATGGTCATCAGTGTTTGAGGCATAGACATTTACTATTGCTATTTCTGTCCCTTCTGTTTTAATTACAATTATTAAGCATCGACCATCTTCCTCTCTTATTATATCTTGTATTTCATAAAGCCAGCCTTTCCTAAATAAAATTGTGACTCCCCTGGCATTTTCGTCTAAGTTTGTTGAAAGAACTTCTTTTACCCATTGACTTTTCAAAGTTTGAGCCCTTTGTTCTGTCAAATGTGTTTCCTGTAATAGACCTATATCAGCCTTTAATGACTAGAGATATTTGAGTGTTAGGATTTGTTTTTTCTTTTCCTTTAACCCCTTGACATTCATACTTATAATTCTCATTATGGCTTTAATCTGTAAGCTTTCCTGTCCTCTATTTTATCTTCAGCAAAATTGTTTGGAAGGCCTAATATAAACCAAATATACTAAAAATTATTAGCGCTCCAACCTGAGTCATATATTAACCGTGCTTATATTTAACATATGGATTACAAAATATATGAATAATTAACATTCTTACATATCTAAGTATATATAAGGCAGACTCTACCCGTTACGTTTATATAAACACTGAAATTAACTTTAAGTATTCCCAAATAATTATTATTTGAAAATTTTCAAAGAAGGAAGTAGAGAGAAAGGAGAGAAAGGTGGAAAGTAGTTCTATCAACAGTAAAAAGGATTCTGAAAGGGTAGGCTCAAATATATACCAATAGCCAACAATTATTAATATAATATCAGCACTAACAGTAAGAAAAGAAAAAGAAAACTACTTAATACACTCAACAATAAAACAAAGATAAAGAACAAAAAAGAACCAAAAAAAAGAAGGGGAAAAAACCAAATGCACGACTTCCGCTCTGTAGGAAACGCAAACATTCACCCCTTTGAGCTCCTAGGTTCACATATATATAATAGTCAGGAGCTTTTAACTTGGCACATGAAGGAACACTTTATATACATAAGAAAACAACAGATATTACTTAGTTTGATACTTATTAAATGACAAATCAGTATCTCCACGGACTTTCAGCTTTTATAGTGATATTTATTGTACCACCACCATTATTAAATTGCTAATATATCTGGAGTTTCATAGCTCTATACCAAGGAAACTTTGTTCAGGGGGTGAATCAACATGAGTCAGTGGTTCTACATGCAGGAAAGTCAAGTTGAAAGAGAGCTTCAAAATGGAGGGCGGCTGCCCCGCCCTGTTCCAAGTCAAGTAAGAGAGGAGGGGGGAAAGCCCCCTTACACTTCACCTTGGCTCTTTATTCACATTTATTGCTTGTAAATAGGATATCACATTGTCATGATTTTGAAAGCGGCACAGTTTGTTTATCTTTAGGCAGAAAGTAGCAGGGAATATTGTGAAATGCTGTATTTTTAATTCCCTTTCTAGCTTACGAGCAGGGGCAAATAGTCGTCTCTTTTCTGCCACCACTGGAGCATAGTCTGGGAAAATAGAAATTTTGTTTCCCCTCCATTCAAAGGGTTTAGCATTTCATTTTCACCGGAAATTTTTAAGGATATCATCTCCCGCCCTTAGCGCAAAAATTGAATTATGTTATGTTTCCCCTCTTGCTTTCTTGGTTTTCAATGGGAAACTTTTAACACCATTTATCTCCTTCCTTAAATCCAGTTGTTGTAGCTCCAACAGTTCTGTTAAACAGTTCACAGTATATTCAATTGCCTGAATTCCTTCAGGTGGGTGGTTTTAAAAACCTATAAGTTTAAGGTTGTTCCTTCTAAGTTCAGATTCCAATTGGAGTAAGCGTTTGTCGGTCTGGTTCTGAGCTGCAAATGAAATTTTCTCCAAGACATTAACGCGCTGTTCAATTGTATCCATACGCGATGTTAAGACTTGTAAATCAATTCTCATTTGTGAAGTGTACTGTTTAATCGCTGAAATTTCTGTCTTAAGCGCCCCCATGTCTTCTTTAAGAGACCTTAATAGATGAATCATCTCCTGTGTCTCCGACATTTTTATTTGGTTTTCCTGCTTCAGTTCCAATGCTCTGTTAGAACTGATGCATCTCGCTTCATTTGTTTTGAGACCGTATTATTATTTGACTTGGACTTCTAGCCCTCCGCAAGCCCTCAGCGTCTTTTTGAAATTTGATACTCCCCAGCTGGTAAAGTGCTGATAAGCTCGGATAAAGTTTTCCTTAAGTTCCCTCCAAAACCTTCCTCCAGTCCATAAATCATTAAATAGGTTTTAATCACCTTTAATTTATGCTTCTCCTTGCACTCTTGCCGCGCAGCTTCTCAGCATGTCTGCTCATGCCTCCATCTCATAAGTGGAAGTCACCACCTCAAGCAGTCACGATAGGGTGCCTGCCAGTGTGCTAGGTGGACAGTACACCAGCCAGACAGCCAAGCTCTCCTCGTTGCCCCACACCAGGCCAGCACATTCAATGCCAGAGATCGATGGCGCTGGCAGAGCCCTGAAAAAACCATCTTCCCGGATTAACGCCACCCCTCCCCCCCCCAGACCACCAGTCCGTGATTGGTGAAGGACGGAGAAACCAAGGGGCGCCAACTCATGCAAGGCGACTGTTTTGCCTTTGTGAACCCAGTTCTCCGTCACACAAGCCAGGTCAGCCCCCTGCGAGGTAAAAAAGTCTTGCAGGGTGGCGGTTTTATTGCCTATAGACCTGACATTGCACAGCACCAATGACGGAGGAGGGTAATCTCTGCTCACCCTACCTTTGTCCCTCGGGATGGGGCGCAGATTGCAAGGTGTTCGAGCAGCTTTATATCTCAAACCCCTTTGCCTATAATATCTGCTCCCACCGCCATACCTCCCTCGCCCCTTGATGGTGGTGATCCTAAGCCCCATGCTGACCTCCCTTGTAAAGGAATGATATCCATTTAATGCAGCCTTTCTCAACCTGTGGGTCCCCAGATGTTGTTGAACTACAACTCCCATCATCCCTAGCTAGCAAGGCCAGAGCTCAGGGATGATGGGAGTTGTAGTCCAACAACATCTGGGGACCCACAGGTTGAGAACCGCTGATTTAATGGTATATCATCCCTGGTCCTGGTCTCCTGAATCAAAAGGGTGTGGTGTTGAGATAAAAAGTCAGTGAAACAAGTATCCCTGATAGATGCAGCCCATCCAGCTACATTCCAAATTTGGAGAGTGGCTTTATGTTGTCTGTTGGCTGTCAGTCCCTCTTTCCCTCATGGGGTGGTTGGGGGGCTGTTAGTTCTTTCTGTCCCTTTGGAAGTATTAGAGGGGCATGTGCTGCAAAGTGAGGATCGTTGGCTAGCAAAGAGCCAGCTTCCTGATCAGGGACCTCATTTGTCCTGTTTTGCCAGAGATGTAGTGGGGAGAGATAATAAGAGATTGCAAATTGAAGGCCAAAACATAATTTTGTTTAAGGAAATTCTTTCCCCCCTTTGTAAAAAACGAATTATAAAGTATTAACTGATGCTTTAAGAAGGAATGACATATGGTATAGATGGGAGTTCCCAAAAGGATTCACATTTACATATAAGGAGAAAAAACATAGAATTAGAAATCCAATTGAAACTGGTAATTTTTGGGATAAAATACAGTAAGGAATTGGGAGGAAGGGAAACACTGCCAGAAGGAGCAGTAGGAGGACAGAAAACAGACGTAACAGATAATAGTACAGAAGAAGAGGAAGGGAGTAAAAAGAAAAGAAAAAAGGTAAATGGGAAAAGACAAGACTTTAAAACTAACAATGGCAGATTTGAGGATATTAAGCTGGAATGTAAATGGATTGAACAATAAAATAAAAAGGAATAAAACTGAACATGTAATATTAAAACAAAATTTAGACATAGTTTGCCAGAAACACATGGCAAAAAACCATAGGAAAATATTGATAAATAAAAAGATGGGAATGGAATTTATAACTTCAGACAAAACAAAAAAGAGAAGAGTTGTGTTTTATATTATGTCAAAATTATAGCCATAATTTTTATTTAAAGATGAAGAAGGAAGGGTGATAGCTGTGAAATTATACCACAAGGTGAAAAGATAATCATAGTTGGAATATATGTGCCAAATGAAATCAATTTTTTAAAAAAACTTTGAAACTAACTGTCAGGGAACTGCCATCAGTGCCGGAGGGAGAGAGCAAGCTCCAAGGGGATCCCAGAGAACGTCCCGGGAGTGGGAGAGGCAGCCCATCTTCTGGGGAAGGGAATCAGCGTAGCTCCAGTGGAGAAGGGGGGCAGATGGGGGAATCGGCGAGGCGGTCCCATGACTCCTTGCCGGGGACCAGTGGGGAGAGGAAGGGTCCTCCGCTGCCTACGCCCTCCTTGCGCAGAAGGCTTCCGCGCAGGGAGAGTAGGAGGAGACTGGGTGTCAAAGAGCTTCTTTGCTGGAAGAAGTTTAAGAAACGCCCACTGACGGATTCTGCCAGTGATTGAGACAGCCACGGGTGAGTGGCTGTCCGGACAGGAAAGGTTCACTGAGGCAACCCAGCCAGGTGTTGGGACAGGCTTACGCACGAGCAACCCCTAGAACCATTACAGCAATCCGTAAGTCCCTGACGTTGCTTGTGCGCAGCCCCGAAGAGGCAGCAAGATGAGCCAAACAGAGCCGGCCGGAGGGACAGAGCAAGAAGCCCTGGTGCGAGGTCTGGTCGAGAGGAACCGAGACCTGGAGGCGCATGTAGCTACCCTGACGGCACGGCTGGAGGAGACGGGCTCAGGATGCACAGGTCAGAGCCACCCCGATAGGAAGGAAGGTTCAGGGGCTGGTACACAAGTTTGGTGGAAAGCCCCAAGACTACAATGCCTTCCGAACGGAAATCCAGTACGCTTTGGAATTGCAGAAAAATGACTTTGCCGATGACGGGGAGAGGGTGGCTTGGATCAGGCTCCTAATGGCGACGCAGAATGATGCATTGAAAGATCTTAAGAAATTCTACCAGGGGATGGACGCGATGTTCTCCAGCGAGGTTGAGCAAAGCGTGACGCGGCGGGAGCTGATGGGGTACAAGCAGGGGAGCCTGTCCGTCAGGAACTACTGGTCGCGTTTCGCGATGTTAGTCCACAAGCTCGGGTGGGATCTGGACTTTGAACCAATGCAAATGTTGTTTGAAGCGGGTCTGTCCCCTGAAATGAAAGACGAGTTGTCCCGAGCGCCCCGCCTGCGGTCGAAGGATGAACTCACAAAGACTGTGCTTGCGATCGGTGTATGCCAGGAAGCGCGGGCTCAAGAGAAGCGGGAGATAAAGGCGGAACGTTTCCATGACAACTGCATTCCAGAGATGCCGAGGGGACCTTCCCAGGCGGCGGAGCCGATGGAAATTGATGGAGCACGCGCGCGCAAAGTTTCAAACGCTGGTGAAGGTCGGAAAAGGGAGGGGAAGGAGTGGAAAACTACCAAGAAGTGTTTCCTCTGTCAGCGACCGGGACATTTTGCCAAGGTCTGCCCTCAACGAAAGGCCTGGCAAGGCATGTTGGGGGCTGCAGACCTCGACGAGAAGGGGGAGGAGGGGCAGGTACAGGGAAACGACAACACCTGGCTGCCGACCAGCAGGGGCAGCAGCCAGGTCAGCAACCAATGGAAGTGCCCCAGCCTGACCCCCCCCCCAAGGCAGCTATAGCCATAGAGGTGGTGCTAGAACTCCCAAACAGGCACCCTGTCAAAGTGAAGGGACTGCTAGATTCTGGCAGCTCGTGTAATTTATTCAGCAGAGACTTCGCTCTGGAGCACCAACTCCACCTGTTGCCACTAGATTTTCCCTTGCAGGTGACCACCATCGATGGCAGGGAACTCCTGGGAGGGGAAGTGACACACCAGACACCACCAATGCGGATGAGGGTCTCCAGGCACACGGAAACCATTGCCTTTCACGTGGCCACGCTGGCAGGACCCCCAATAATACTGGGAATGAGCTGGCTGGCAATGCATGACCCAGTGGTGTCATGGCATCAGCAGTCGGTCACCTTTGGGTCAGCTTACTGCTTAGAGCACTGTCTGGGAGGGAAGGAACCACGAATGACTGTGGCCAGGGTGGCTGGGTTGGCCCTGGAGCAAAAAGGGGAGGTGCCACCACAATATGCCGATTTGAAGGTCGTCTTCAGCGAGAGGGAGGCAGATAAGCTGCCCCCCACAGGCCCTTTGACTGCCAAATCAACCTGCTTCCAGGGGCTCAGTTACCAGTGGGTAAACTGTATGCCATGTCCGACCGGGAGATGCAGGAGCTGCGGCAGTTTATTGACAAGAACCTGAAGAGAGGTTTCATAAGGGAATCTAAGGCAGTGGGGGGCAGTCCAGTGTTCTTTGTGGACAAAAAAGAGACTAATCAGCCCAGATTAGTCGTGGATTACAGGGCCCTGAATCTGGTATCAGAACCCGTGACTTTCCCAATGCCCAGGATTGACGATATTTTGACACGTGTGAGGCAGGGGAAGATTTTTACCAAGCTGGACCTCAGGGGGGCATACAATCTGATTAAGATAAGGGAGGGGGACGAATGGAAAACGACCATGTTCACCCCCTGGGGGCTTTTGAGTACTTAGTCATGCCATTTGGATTACAATCGGGCTCTGCCTGCTTTCAAGCCTTCATGCATCATGTGTTGGTGCCCCTGCTGTACAAGAATTGCGTAGCCTTTTTGGATGATGTCTTAATCTATTCGGACGATGAAAGGCAACACGTCAGAGACGTCAGGGAGGTGCTACAGAGATTGAAGAAGCATCAGTTGTGGGTCAAGCTGGAAAAATGCCAATTCCACTCCAGGGAGGTCGAGTTCCTGGGATACAGGCTGTCAATCAATCAATTTCCTTTATTCGACCGATAGTCAGAAATAAAACATTACACAATAATTATAAACTATAACATCATAGGGGTACATAAATAAGGTAGGGCCACAGTACTAGACCTCTCACAGATAACCCACATCAAAGCAATCAGTTATACGTTTCCGACACTTGAGTGCCAGGAAAAGGAATTTAGCCACTGACAAAGTTGTTTTCCCAGAAGACTTATTTAGCAGATATGCTGTCTGCTTTCCTCTTTGTCGGGAACTGAGCTGGGGTAAGTGTGGAGTTATAAGGTACTGTCTTAAATCGTTGTAAATGGGACAGCTCAGTAAAATGTGCTCTGTGGATTCTACCTCACCCAATGCACAGTGGCATAATCTCTGGTCATATGGGACTCCTCCATATCTTCCCTTCAGAACTGCCGAGGCAAGAACATTCAGCCTAGCCGCAGTAAATAGTCTGCGTCTTAATCTATTCGGACAATGAAAAGCAACACGTCAGAGACGTCACGGAGGTGCTACAGAGATTGAAGAAGCATCAGTTGTGGGTCAAGCTGGAAAAATGCCAATTCCACGCCAGGGAGGTTGAGTTCCTGGGGTACAGGCTGTCAGACAAAGGACTAGCCATGGGTCCGGGCAAGGTGAAGGCAGTGCTGGAATGGAAAGCCCCCAAAAGCAGAAAGGATGTGCAAAGGTTCCTAGGCTTCAGCAACTTCTACAGGAAGTTCATAAAGAACTTCGCGCACTTGACAGCGCCCATAACGGATTGTCTTAGTAGCAAAAAGAAGTTCGCGTGGACAGAGGGTGCGCAGCAATCCTTTGAAAAACTGAAGAGGGCGTTCTCCTCGGAAGAGCAGCTCCTGCACGTGGATCCGGAGAAGCCCATGAGACTGGAGACGGACGCGTCCGACCGCGCCATCGGAGCGGTCCTTTTGCAGCCCGGGGCCAAGCAGAACTGGAGGCCGTGTGCCTTTTTCTCTAGGAAGCTGAGCAAGTCAGAGCAAAACTACACAGTGTATGACTGAGAACTGCTGGCGTTCTATGCGGCATTTCGGTAATGGAGACATCTGTTGATAGGGGCGCGGCACAAGATCCAGGTCCGAACTGACCACAAGAACTTGGAATACTGGAGGACCACGCGAGTGCTCAACCAGAGACAGATCAGGTGGTCCCAGGAGTTTGCCAAGTTTTCCTTTGAGATCCGATACGTGCCGGGAGAGGAAACCGTAAGGGCAGATGCTCTCTCCAGGAAACCGGAGTACATGGAAGGAGAGAGGCCACCAGAGACCAGGCACGTGTTCCCCGAGAACCGGGGGGGGGGGGGCGTTGGTTGGCAAACGAGAACTGGCAGGGCTCACCAGAGACGATGAGTTTGCTCAGACAAAAATCAGGGAACTTTGATTTTGTGTGAAATATTTGGGAATATGGTTAACAGCAAAAAATATCGACATATTTAAAGACAATTATGAAAAAATATGGAAAGAAATAAAAAGAAAATTTGAAATTTGGGGGAGAATGAATCTATCTTTATTGGGAAGGATAGCGGCGATTAAGATGAATGTATTGCCAAAAATGTTATTTTTATTTCAATCAATCGCGGTGATAAGTATTATGAATTGCTTTAAGGATTGGCAGAGAGACATTTCAAGATTTATCTGGAGAAGCAAGAAGCCAAGAATAAAATATAAGTTATTAACAGATCTTAAAGAAAGAGGAGGCTTCTCGCTATCAGATATAAAACTATACTATGAAGCCTCTTGTCTGTGCTGGATACGGGATTGGATAACATTGAATAATGTAGATTTACTAGATTAAGAAGGACATGACAATAGATTTGTATGGCATGCATATCTGTGGTATCAGAAGGCCAAGGTACATAGAAGCTTCCAGAATCATATAATAAGAAAGGTGATCTTTAAAGTTCGGGAAAAATATAAAGATCTACTAGAACAGGGATGTCCAACAGGTCAATCACGATCTACTGGTAGATCCCCGCGAGGTTTTGGTAGATTGCAGTCGATCTCTGGCTCCCTTTCCTTAGCGTCGGTAAAACTGACTCCTGCCCCACCCCCTCGCCCCTCCCTCCATTGTTGTTTTATCTCTGGAAGGGAAGACGGAGCTTTCTCTGTGTTGCTGTTTTCATCCACAGCGATCTTTTTGTGAGAGAAAAATTTAAAAATGATAAAAAGAAAGGATTTGCATATGGAATCTCAAAATTTCAGAGAGAAATAATAGAAAGTGATTATAAATTATTATCAAAAATGTATAATATATTGTTGGAATGGGAGCCAAAGGATGAAGAGGTCAAATGTGTAATGATAAAACGGCCATAATATACAGATGACAGACTGGGAAAGATTATGGAGAAATGATATAAAATTCACGGCATGTACGGGACTTAAGGAGAACTATTTGAAAATGATGTATAGATGGTATTTAACACAGGCTAAACTGTCAAAAATGTACAAAACAAAAGATAATAAGTGTTGGAAGTGTAAAAAGGTAGAAGATACATTTTACCATATGTGGTAGCAATGTAAAGTCATAAAAAGCTTTTCGGAAATGATTTATAATGAATTGAAAAAAATGTTTAAAATAACCTTTGGTAAAAAACCGGAAGCGTTTTTAATAGGTATAATTGGAACAGATATACTGAAAGAATATAAAAGTTTATTTAGGTATGCAACAACAGCCGCACGGACATTGATAGCCCAACAATGAAAAGAAGAACGAGTCCCAACTAAAGAAGATTGGCAACGTAAATTAATGGAATATGCTGAAACGGCCAAATTAACTGGAATACTAAGAAATCAAGAGGATGGCAAAAAAATTTTAAAAAATGGAAAAATGTTTGTTGCATATTTACAAAAGCATTGTAAAGAAGTTAACACAACAGCAGAGTTTTAAAAAACACTTGTAATATTAAGGACAATGTTTGAAACTGGAAATATTTAAAAGGTAAGAAAACTCTGGACATGTATAACATAAAATAACACAAAAGAACTGGGGGAGGGAATGGAGGGAAGTCAAGGGATCGGAGGAATCCCAAAATATGAATTTAATATGGTATGAAAACGTCTTATTTTCTATTTTTCTTTTAATCACGGTTTTAATAATTATAAAATAATTATTAAAATTATTTTATAAAATAATTATTTTATAATTATTTTATAAAATAATTATTATAAAAGAAACTATGTTCTACTAATGGTGCTTCCACCAGGAGTTTCTTAAGCAAATGCAAAAGAATGCATAGAATGCATAAAAGAAAGGCAACTATGCCCTGTCAATGACTAAGGCTGAAGCCTCATGAAACCCCAAAGAAGAGAAACCTAAAGATCCCTGAGCCTTGTACCACCACATGTCAAATCCATTGGTAGAACTCCAGATGAAGTGTGACTCCATCAATGATCAAGCGGGAGAACACAAAGTTCCCCACTGCCCTCCATAGTCATATTTTCTCTGTTGACTGCTGGTTCCAAGGACTTAAGAGTATCCTGGTTGGCGGTCCCTGCCACCTCCACCAGCAACCACGATCATGTTCTGGCTAACTGGGCATTTCTCTCTATCTCCCTCTGTGTTCTCTACTCAGTTTTTCTTCAAGATTTTTTTCTAAGTAAAGATCTTCTCAGAATAAGATGACAGAAAGGAGCTCTGTCACCTGAACCTGCAAGGCAGGAAGGAAACTGGAGAAGTAGCCCTCCCACTGTGAGGTAAGAACAGCTCTAATTTGCATATTCCTGCCCAGTGGAGTGACCAGGAGGAACAACCCATCCAAGGATCCCCTCCTCCCTGCAGGAAAATGGCTTGTTAAGACTACTTCAAGTGGCTTTCATCTGGTAAGCATGTGTAGACAGAACTATGTTCATAACAATTTGTAGGCATTGACCAATACATTTCACCTGACAATATCACAATTTTAGGTTAAGATAAAAGCTAGTTTTGGTGTGTTTGTAGTTGGTTACACAGCAACAAATGAGAATTCTGCCAACCAAGTATGGATAATGGAAGAGGTAATCTCTTTTCAAGTAATCCCACTCTTCTTACTGGATGAGAAACTAGTGTATTTGAACTTGAAACATTACTTTCAACTCAAAAGGAATACTGTATGTTAGTAACGCTACCACGATTATAACTTTACAGAAGTTTAGTCTGTATCGTATTTCACTGACTAAATTAACCTGGCAACTAACATAGTAGGTATCACAGTTATTATTTACAAAATACACATTTGTTTAAATCTCTGCAGCTCATTCACATTTTTAGACATGCTTAACCTCATTTACTGTTTGCTTTACAAGAATTCCAGAAATTAGCAAATCAGAGTTGAGAGAAGTTTGAACATTCCAAGTGACCTACCAGAAGCATAACCTGGTCCACGCCTCCCATGTCCTCTGTTTCTGTAGGGTTGGCTACCTTTTCCAAGACCTGGGCCATCATCAGTCATGTATCCCTTTTCTTTGTCTGTGCGGTTTTGTGGTGGTCTAGAAGTGGCCCCAATCTGTCGAAGCTGTTCATCTATTTGCAATCTCTCCAAACGTAGTTGATCCACTTCCTATACACAGAGAAATGAGTTACAGGAAGTTGTTGCCATTTTGACCAATCTCATTAAATGACTTAGTAAGGTAGGTATCTTTTTATATATGATTTTATTATGACTTTTCATAATACATTACAATAAAATACAAAATCTGAACAAAAAGAGAAAGAAAAAGAATAATGCACAGTCCAGCACTTCTGGTCTGCTACGTGAAGGAACCTGCAGCTCGGTGAGTTCACTCCAGGTGAAATTGAGCTGTCACAGGTGTGGGAGGGGGGAAGCATGGGCTCCATGAGTCCCCCGAAACCCTGGAGTGTAATTGGGGCTCTACACAACCCAGAGAACCCCAACAGGGCAGGAGAGCTCTGGAAGGAATCGTGAGAAGGTTGAGAGGTGATGCAGGGGAAACACATTCCCTCTGGGGCAGAAAGCCTCAAAGCAGACTAAGCAGCAGCAGAATCCCTTTCAAAAACAACCCTGCTCAAAGGGAAAGGGGGGAAACTGGGGATAAAAGAGTGGTGGAACTAGAGGAAAATTTAGAAGGAGACTTATCTGAACTGTTAACAAGCTACATGGAGAGCAGCTGCTCATGAGTAACAGGAGTAACTTAAAATCTACTTGCAAATCCGGTGGACGGAGGGGGGGGGAGAAAGCCTACAAACTGCAAATTTTAAAATTGGGGTGAGGGGGAAATGACCTGTAAAACTAGACAAGGTGGAGGAAAGATTGGAAAACTGAAATATTGTGGGGGGAATAGAACTATGTGCCTGTGTGAGTGTGAGCAGACAACAAAAGAGTGCAAGTGCAAGTTGCAAACCCCCCCCATTAAAAAGGGGGGAGTCCTCATCTTTAACCCCCATCCAGAAAAAAAACACTCGCTATGTTGAAGTGCTTTTTGGACAAAGGACAGAGAATAGTAATCCTGAAAGAGATTCCCACCAGACTGTTAAATAAGAGGTAGAATTATAAACATTTGACAGAAGCATTAAAAATGAATGCAATCCCATATAGGTGGTAATTTCCAGAAGGACTGATTTTCACTTATAAAGTAAAACAGTATAGAATTACAGAATTTGTTAAGGCAGAAGAATTCTTGAGAAGATATAGGAAGGCCTTGGGAGAGGCAGAAGATGAACAAGAATGGGAATAGGCAGGAAATAGAAATAAGAAATGAATTAAAACTTCTAATGAAATGTAAATGGTTTAAATGTGAAGTCAAAAATAAATAAAATTGCAAACTACTTATTAAAGCAGAAGTTAGATGTAATATGTTTACAACAAACACATATCAAAAAGAAATGTCAGAGAAGTAGACGCTCTGACAAGTGGAGAAGACGCAGACAAGACAGAAGAAGGAGGGGAATTACTAAGAGAGTGGGGAGAAGCAGTTAGCAACAGGAATTTGACCTTTAGACACAGAAAGACAGGGAGACGCAGAGCACAAACAATCCACTGGCAAGCTCTGAGGATGACACAGAAGGAGAATTAGGAAGGGTAGAATCACCCCAAACTCGTAGGCTCACGAGAATGGCTGAGAAGTGCGGGACTGGGAAAAAGCGGAAGTGGGGGTTTTCGTGTTGAGGGAAAGGAAAGAGGAGGAGTTTAGTCCCAGCAACTCAATCATCCAGTGAGGGCTGAAATAGCTAAGCTCCAACCAGGCTTGTTTATGGACTAATGAATCTGAAGTAATTTACTGTCGAGTCATGTCGTGTGTGGGAGAAACACTGAGTCTAAAAAGGAAGATAAAGATAAAGGGACCCCTGACCATAAGGTCCAGTCATGGCCGACTCTGGGGTTGCGGCGCTCATCTCGCTTTATTGGCCGAGGGAGCCAGCGTATAGCTTCCGGGTCATGTGGCTAGTATGTCTAAGCTGCTTCTGGCGAACCAGAGCAGCGCATGGAAACGCCGTTTACCTTCCCGCTGGAGCGGTACCTATTTATCTACTTGCACTTCGATGTGCTTTCAAACTGCTAGGTTGGCAGGAGCAGGGACCAAGCAACGGGAGCTCACCCCGTCGCGAGGATCTGAACCGCCAACCTTCTGATCGGCAAGTGCTAGGCTCTGTGGTTTAACCCACAGTGCCACCCGCGTCCCTTCCAAAAAGGAAGATAGAAGACTACTAATAAATAAAGCATTAGAAAATAAGTTCATTGCCTTGGAAAATGTTAAAAAGCAAGGGGTGGTGATATACGTCAATCCCAAATTGGAACCCAAATTTATAACGAAGGATGGCGAAGGAACAATATTGGTGTTAGAGATAACAGTGGATGGGGAGAAAATCCTCTTAGTGGGAATTTATGCACCAAATGAAAGCAAACTGGACTTCTATTTAAAAAAATAGAAGAGAAACTGTTTAAGGTATACAATGGCAAACTAATCATAATGGGAGACATCAATGGGATGATTTCACCAGAACAAGATAAAACGGGCAAGCAAGGCCTAACTAAAGAGGGGAAATTGCTAAAGATCTTCTTTGAAATGATCCAATTAATGGACTTAATAGATGGGTGGAGATATAAGAACCCTACAAAGCATGATGTTACAGATTAAAAAGGTAAAGGTACCCCTGCCCGTACGGGCTAGTCATGTCCGACTCTAGGGTTGTGCGCCCATCTCACTTAAGAAGCCGGGGGCCAGCGCTGTCCGGAGACACTTCCGGGTCACGTGGCCAGCGTGACGAAGCTGCTCTGGCGAGCCAGCACCAGCGCAGCACACGGAAACGCCGTTTACCTTCCCGCTATAAAGCGGTACCTATTTATCTACTTGCACTTAAGGGTGCTTTCGAACTGCTAGGTGGGCAGGAGCTGGGACCGAAAGATGGGAGCTCACCCTGCCGCGGGGATTCGAACCGCCGACCATACGATTGGCAAGCCCTAGGCACTGTGGTTTTACCCACAGCGCCACCCGTGTCCCTGCGATGTTACAGATTATTCTCATCCAAAAAAGGTCCATACAGGAAAAGATATTATTTGGCTGTCTAAAGAACTTATAATTAGAATTAAAAAATACAGAAAATCTTCCAAGAACCCTATCTGACCATAATCCAATTAAAATGACATTAAAAGGTGAAGGGGAGACACTGTATAGGTGGAAATTAAATGAGAACCTTCTAAGGAAGGAAGAAGTAATTCGGAAAGAATCTGAAATACTAAAAGAGTATTTTGAGCTCAATTTAAATAATGAAATTAACAAAGGAACAGTATAGAACACTAGTAAAGCGGTAGTAAGGGGGTTCTTTATCCAACAGAATGTATATTATAGGAAGAAAAGAGAGGAAGAGAAACAAAAATAAATGAAAGAAATGTTAACTCAAGAAAAGAAATTGATGGACAAACCAGGAAATATCACTATTACTTGGCAACTGAAAGTCATCCAGGCACAATTTGCCATGATAATGAGAAATGAAGTTGAGCAAAATATTGAAGTGCTGAAACATAAGCAATTTGAATCGGCAAACAGACCTGGGAAACTCCTAGCATGGCAACCCAAAAGGGGGAGGAAACCAAACACTATAAATAAGATTACAATAGAAGATAGAATAATATTTAATCCAAAGGACATAAGAAATGAATTCCAAAAATATTACATCAAACTGTATAGAAAGGTAGAAGAAAACAAGGAGGCAATATATAGGTATCTCAATAAATGTAATCTCCCAAGCAAATAAGAGTATCTAATGAACCAATTCCAATGGCAGACATAGACATCACAATTAAACAAGCGAAAATAGGCAAATCACCTGGTCCGATGGTCTTACACCTATGTATTACAAAACATTTCAAGAAGCTATTATATCCCCATTGAAGGATGTGATGAATGGAATTCTACAAGGGGAAGAAGGCATACACCACCAGAAAAACTTTAGGCCAATCTCCCTATTAAATAATTATTATAAACTCTGTGCAGCAATCTTGGCTAAAAGGCTAAGAGAAATATTGAAGACATTCATCCATGAAGACCAAACAGGCTTTTTACCTGCCAGACAAATAAGGAATAATGTAAGAAATGCAATAAAAATAATTAAATTTATGGGGAAAAGAAATGATAAAGAAGCCGACTTCCGGGTTAGCGCCATCGCCTAATGGCGGATTCCCTCCGAGCTCCGGAGGGAATCGGCTTAGTAGGGGTCAGGTCCTGCCGCGGCGGCGACGCGGGGACCCTCAGAAACCACAGGCGCTGAAGCCTGTGGACCTGGTGACTCGGCGGGCACCATTTGCGCCCCCCCGACCCGCGAAGGAGCCTTTGTAAAGGCTCTGGAACGGGGGACGGAGAGCGGTGCGGTGCTGTGAGTCGACTGCTTCCCCTACTGAGTGAAGCCGCATGCCATGGACGGAGAGCGCTGACTTCTTTCTCTGAACATTTGGACTAAAAGTAACAACCCGTGAGTAATACGGAAGTTGGACTTAAAAAGAGAAATTTTTTTGGGGAATTAGGTACGACCGGGTAAGGTGCAAAGAGGAAGTCCGCCTACCCGCCTTGTAAACATCTTAAAGCAAGGATTTTATAACTAAGGTTGAGAGAACACCTTTCTCTTTTGTGGATAAAAGCAATTAACTCCACGTTTTGGCAATATAAGTGATTGTGCTGGAGGATAAGAGCTAATATTGAGAGCGGAATTGTCACCCCTCCCCCAGGACCCGGGAGCGATCGGTGAGAGAGCCTGCGGAAGAGACATAGAAGACTTTGACAGCTGTCAAAGTAGCTGTCAAAGTTGGGAAAAAAGGAGAACTTTGTTTCTGTTGTCTTTGCTGGTTATATTTGTTACAATTTGGTAACAAATTGTTAAAAATAAAGAAGAAAAGGCTAACTTGACTTTTGGGTTGGAACTGGAAGATACTAAGAAACCAGAATCCCTCTAGAGGGGGTTCAGGACATTACAAAAATGGCTGTAAGTGGAAAAACACTGGCTGAACTGGAGAGGACTTTTTTTCTCTTGGGAAAGCTGCAGGAACAGAGTCATGTTTTGGCTACAAATGTTACAATATTGAATGGAACAGTGAATAAAGTTACTGAGCCTGGGAGGGACTTGACTCAAGTCTTTGCAGCTGAACAAAAAAAAAGTTTTGTAGTTGAACTAAAAATTTCTGCAGCTGAAGAAGAAAAGAAATCTGAGAAATTTGAGAATGTGATGAAAGAGAAACATGATGATTTGAAGGAAAAGGAAGGAGGAGCTATAATGCCACAGATGATTGAGGAGAGCCAGAGGCCGGTTAAGATGGATACAAAGGAAAATAAGATCAGGATGATGAAAATCTGGTTTGAACTGAAGAATGGAGAATGGAGAGATCTCCTTATGTGGAGATCTGAAGACCTATGGAATACAAACCTGGCTAAAGTGGAAACTGGAGCTTTTGGGACATTTGGACTTAAGAGAAGCAAGAAACAAGATTTTGGCTCCACTTTTAAATATGGAGGCCTGGCTGGAAGAAACATGGACCTTATTGGGACAGAGCTTCTTCGAGATTTGGTGTTCAACATAAAGGACTATCAAAAAAACTGGCAGAGAGGAATTGAGAGAGAATTAAGAGCCTCGGACGTGAGGTCGCCAGGCTGACAGCAGATGGACTGATGGACTTTTGTTGGGGTTCGAAACCGGGAAAGGGGGGGGTGGGGCTTTGGGAATCCAAAGGGTGTACAATTATATTCTGTTTCATTTAATTTTGTTTTGCCACTAACATAAAAATGGGGAATTCGTGGAAGGGAATTGGGGTCGACCTTAGAAAAAGATTTTTAAGAATAAGTACTGATGTATAAAGATTGAGGTTTATAAGTTAAAATTGGTTAACTAAAATGAATTAAAGAAAATAAGGTAAAGTTTGGGGACAAGAACTTGCTGAGCTAAAAATTGGAACTGGAATACAAGAAGGGAGGTGTGGGGAAGTCAAGGAAATTGGTTATTGATAGTAAGAAATGTAAATTTTATGTGTTTTTAATTGTTTTTTCTTTTTTCTTTATTTTTTGAAAATTTCAATAAATATTTATATATATATATATATATATATATATATATATATATATATATATATATAAAAAAGGAATGATAAAGAAGCCACACTGCTCTTCCAAGGTGTGGAAAAGGCATTTCATAACATCTCCTGGATGTTTAGAAAAATGATACTAGAAATTATGGAATTTAGGGGAAATTTTGTAAATGGAATTAAAGCAATCTATCAAAAACAAGGGGCAAACATAAACATCAATGGCGGTGTAACAGGAGAATGTAGTATACAAAAAGGTACAAGGCAGGGATGCCCGTTATCACCGCTGCTATTCATTTTAGTCCTAGAAGTTCTTGCTAGAAGAATTAGAGAAAATAATGAAATTATAGGGATTTGAGTGGGCCAAAGGAACTATAAACTAAAAGCATTTGCGGACGATGTAGTTTTGACATTAGAAAACCCTCTGAAAAGCATCCCGAAGACAACTGAAATTATAACACTGTTTGGAAACCTTGCTGGATTCTATATTAATAAAGAAAAAACAATGGTGATCATCAAAAACATGGAAAAGAAGGCAAAAGAGAATTGGGGGGGGGACACATCAGGAATCGAAGAGAAGAAAGTAAAATATCTACGAGTCTGGCTTGCATCTAACAATTTAAGCCTTATTCAAGATAACTCTAAAAGAATATGGACAGAAATAAGGAAGAATATGAAAAAATGGAACCACATGAATTTATCTAAGATGGGAAGAATATTGGCAATTAAGATGAACATATTACCAAAAATGATTTTTTTATTTCAATCATTGCCGGTGATCAGTAACACTCATTGTTTTAAACAATGGAAAAAGGACTTAACAAACTTTATATGGTAAGGCACAAAGCCAAGGATTAAATACAAACCTAGACAACATCTTAAAAAGCAGAGACATTACCTTGCCGACAAAGGTCCGTATAGTTAAAGCTATGGTTTTCCCAGTAGTGATGTATGGAAGTGAGAGCTGGACCATAAAGAAGGCTGATCGCTGAATAATTGATGCTTTTGAATTCTGGTTCTGGAGAAGACTCTTGAGAGTCCCATGGACTGCAAGAAGATCAAACCTATCAAGTCTTAAGGAAATCAGCCCTGAGTGCTCACTGGAAGTACAGATCCTGAAGCTGAGGCTCCAATACTTTGGCCACCTCATAAGAAGAGAAGACTCCCTGGAAAAGAGCCTGATGCTGGGAAAGATTGAGGGCACAAGGAGAAGGGGACGACAGAGGATGAGATGGTTGGACTCCCATGTTGGTTGTTCTCGAAGTTACCAACATGAGTTTGACCAAACTGTGGGAGGCAGTGGAAGACAGGAGTGCCTGGCGCGCTCTGGTCCATGGGGTCACGAAGAGTCGGACACGACTAAACAAAATACAAAATACTAATAGATGAGCGGAATAGAGGGGGTTTCTCACTTCCTGATTTGTGATTGTACTATGAGGCTGCATGGTTAGTGTGGATGAAGGAGTGGGTGGAATTAAAGGACACAGGAACTCTGGAACTGGAGCAATTTAACCTAAGGTTTGGATGCCACAATTATTTGTATTATGAGAAGACAAAAGAAAATAAGGGTTTTTTAACTGTGTGATCAGGAGGAGTGTGTATAATGCTTGGGCAAAACACAGAGAAATGTTAGAAAGGAAGATCTTACATTGGATATCTCCAACGGAGGCGGTTGCAGTAAAAAAAAAAAGTTGAACATGGAGGTAAACTGGGGAACATATAAAGACTTTAAAAAAGAGAAGCGATGGGACTAGTCACAGACTGGTTCCAATACTTCCAAAGAAACGAGATCTGTAAAAGAGATAAAGAAAAAGGATTTGTAGAAAGTGGATCGGAATTTGATAAAATTAATATTGGGGAAATAACAAAAAATAAATAAAAATGAAAGTATACAGTTGTACTTTGACTGCCGAATACCTTGGGAGTCAAACATTCTGGCTCCCAAACGATCGAAAACCGAAAGTGAGTGTTCTGATTTTCTAATGTTCTTTTGGAAGCCGAACATCCGATGGGGCTTCTGCAGCCAATCAGAAGCCACACTTTGGTTTCTGAACGTTTTGGAAGTCGAATGGACTTCCGGAATGGATTCTGTTTGACTTCCGAGGTACGACTGTATAGAACTCTACTTGAATGGGAAACAGAAGATGAATTTGTGAAAGAGGCAAGGATACACTGGGCACCAGATATCGGATATAACATTGAACTTTCAGCATGGGAAAAAATATGGAACAGAACGATAAAATTTTCAGCCTGCTATGCAGAGAACATCTTTAAGATGGTGTATTGATGATATCTGATGCCAATAAGAGAGGATCCAATGTATGTTGGAAAAGTTTAGAAAAAGAGGGTTCTCTATATCATATGTGGTGGCAATGTAAGTATGCAACAAAAATTGGGAAATGATAGGAACTCAAAAAGATGTTTAAATTCACCTTCCCTAAAAGACCAGAAGCCTTCTTGCTGGCAATAATTGGGGAAGATATGCCTAAGGAATTATGGAACCTATTTCTATATGCAACCTCGGCCACAAGGATAACTTATGCAAAAAATTGGAAAGAAATGATTGTTCTGACAAAGGAACAATGGTTGCAGAAGTTAATAAAATTTCTCAAGTTAGCAGACTTGACGGCCAAAATAAGAAATTATGAGGAAAAGAAAACAAGAGGCGAGTGGGAGCGGCATCGAGTTTAATTGGGAAGTAGGATAAGTGTATGAGCAACGGTAGACAAGACAAAGGAAAATAAGAGGGAAACGACAAGAGGAGAAAAGAAAAAATGTAAGGAGTTGTAGCAAACCAAGGATACCAATGGAAGATAAGTTGGGAAGTCTATGTAAGAATAAGGTAAGAGTTGTATAGATGTAATGTGTAAATTCAAAAATGAATAAACAAACAAACAAAAAAGGAAAGTCCTCTCTCACAGGTAGATCTTAATCCTGGGCCCAAGAGTAAGCTAGGCATCTTGAAGAGGTTTGACTTCTTCTAAAACCAGTTTGAGAAAAATATGATAATCATTCAGCATTCAGTTAAGAGTTAAAGGAAAAAAACAGAACAATTTAACCACGGAATTTGAATTCACTTATAAACTCTGAAAAACCACTTTAAAGCTTTGCTTTAAAGCCAGCTTTTCCACTTTCCCAAAAGGCAACATAGTATGATGCCCTTTCCTCACCTTTAAATAGTTGAGGTGATAATCCAAAAGAACTGTGGCATTCATTATGCTGTCCTTGGTTCCCACGAAGACAAAAGGAACCTTGCCCTAGAAATAAAGTTTTGAATCAGAGGTCTTCAGGTGATGCAACTAATGCCACTACATAATGTGTAACTTGATTCCATGCAAATTGCAATTTCATTAGTAAAACAATTCAGAGTAACAATACTAGGAGGGCTTTTTTTTCAGCAGGAAAAACCTCTTTCGGACGGAACTCACCAGAATTGAGCACCGGCACCTCTTGGGTGCGTTCCAGCACCCCTGTAGTATTGTGGTGCCATTCCCCGGCACTGAGCTTGGGGCTGCGCAACAGAGAAGGCCAGCGCCGTAAGATGACAGTTTGGGGTTTTTTTGCCATGGCAGTGGGGCAAGTGGGCGAAGGTCCTCCCCTAAAGAAAGGTCAACAAGTTCTGGCGCCTCTTTTTCTGGAAAAAAGCCCTGATTACTAGTAAGCACTATGAATAATCAAACTTTCCAGATGGCAGCCAAGACCTATGTATGTTATAATATTAAGTAGTATAAAATATTACAAGCAAATAAGAAAGTAACACTATCCAAGTGGTTTACATAGAAACTAAGAGTTTTTTCCAACTAAGTTCCGCCCAGAGCAGATCCACTGAAATTAACGGACCATTAATTCACTTGGACCAAGATTCACTTGGAGTATTCAATACAATTATATAAAAATACAACATTTATTCAATAAAATTTCCAGATAAAAACAGCTGAATACATTCTTATTTAGACAAGCCTATCCAGATGTTTAGAAAGTTTGTATGAGTTTTAATTTGTTTTAGTCTACTCTGTTGTGGTTTTAACGTTATCTATGTTTTAAATTATGGTTGTAAATATTTTAGTGATAATTTTTGTAAACCACTTTGAGCTTTTTTCTACAATCAAGTGGTATATAAATTTTATGGATTAAATAAAACAAAATATATCACAAATAAATCCAAGCAGTGTACAAAAGAAAAAATATTAAGACTCAGAGTTGAGGAAGGTGTGGGTCAACGAAGTTTTAAAAAGTTGATTAAAGGTCAGTACTGTCTCTACCGCATGAATTGCCTAGGGAGGGGATTCCAGAAGGTGGGTGCTATCACCGAAAAGGACCACTTCCACATTGTCAGCAAGAATCAATTTGTTGGTTGTGAACTGACCAGTGGGGTCTCTTCAAAAGATCTTAAAATTGAGCTTGATTTGTACCATGGAAGGTGGTCTGCTAGATATCCTAGTCCCAGGTTGTTTACTGCTTTCAATGTCAACAAAAAAAAATTTCGCTCACAAGCTAACAAGCAACAGCTGCTGATCTCAACACTGCTTTAATGCCTATAAAGCTAGGTGTCCCACGAACCCCTTTGCAGCTGCAGTTTCTGAATTAGGCAGAAAAGTACCCCACATGAGGCACATTCAATGAGTCAAATCATGTTATCATTCTACAGACCATCATAGACCAAGAGCTAGACCAGATTTATTTACCCTAGAAATGCCAAAAGCGCTGCGGTGGTGTTGTTTTTTGGAAAGCCTACTACCTATACAAACAAAATATGGCAGTCTTAGTAAATATCAGTGGTGGGGGTATGAAATATGATGTCATCAATATGGCCGCCATGTCATTTTCACTTCGAGGCATTGAAACAGCTGTAACTTATCAATGGTCTGTCGCAGAGGCTTTATTTTTTAAAAAAATCAAGTTAATCTAATAATAACAAAAGCTTGTTATGTCAATATTTTACATAACATCTAAGCTTTCTGTTTTTTTAGTTTCGAACTCCAGAAATGAGTATTTTACCCCACACGTCACTCAGTGTAACTAAAAAATGAGCATAAAGCAGATGAGTAAAATGTATTTATTTACTGAAACACTTAGACTATTATATTTGACTATTATAATTCACAGACTATAATGATTAATGAATCTGAAATCAAATAATGAATATTTTAATGAGTATTATAAATGAATTTTTCACAATCTGCAAAATAATTGTGTGTGTGTGTGTGTATAAATTTTATTTTTCTCATAACAAAATCCAATATCAATAACACTCATTTTCCAGTGCCCCCCCCATTGACTTCCCTCAACTTCCATTTCTGGTTTGTTACATAAAATGTTACATTCAGCTGTTTATATATAATATTATTTTGTCAATATGTTAAGTCTTCTTGTTCTTTGTAATTAAAGTTGTATACGTTAATTTAAATCCTGCCATTGAGTCCATTTTTGTTGTTGTTTCTGTAAGTATGTTGTAAAAGGTTCCCATTCTTTTCCAAAGTCACTCTTGTCCTTTTCTTGCAATTTGTCCGTTTACTTTGCTAACTCTGTGTAGTTCATCCATTTTTCTTGTCATTGTTCTTTTGATGATCTTTCTCCAGTCTTCCAATTTTGCGCTATTAAAATTCTTGCTGCTGTTGTAGCATACATGAATAATGTCTGTTTCTCTTTCGGAATATCTTTTCCTAGAATGCCTAGCAAAAAAGGTTTTGTTTTTTTAAACAAACGTTACTTTAAACATTATTTTCAATTATAAAGCATTTCCCAAAATTTCTTTATAATCTTACAATCCCACCACATATGATAAAATGTACCTTCCCCTTCTTTACATCTCCAACAGTTCTTTTGTTCTGTTTTATACATTTTTGTCATTTTTTTTGATGTGACATACCACCTGTACATCATCTTCATATAGTTCTCTTTAAGCAATATACAAACCATAAATTTAAAATTCATTTTCCAAAGCCTTATCCAATCTTCAAATTGTATGTTATGACCTACAGTGGTACCTCGGGTTAAGTACTTAATTCGTTCCAGAGGTCTGTTCTTAACCTGAAGCACCACTTTAGCTAATGGGGCCTCCCACTGCTGCCGCGCTGCAGGAGCACAATTTCTGTTCTTATCCTGAAGCAAAGTTCTTAACCTGAAGCACTGTTTCTGGGTTAGCGGAGTGTGTAACCTGAAGCGTATGTAACCTGAAGCGTATGTAACCCGAGGTACCACTGTATATCCTGTGCCCACTTAATCATTACCGATTTAACCTCCTCATCTTTAGTTTCCCATTCCAAAAGTATACTATACGTCTTCTTCAGTAATTTAGTATTATCATCTATAATATCCCTTTGGATTTAATTTAATTTAAATTAAAATTGTTTGAACAAATTAAGGATAATGTGAATTGGCTTCAATATTATTTAAGATTGATAAGAGATTATTTAAGATTGAATTATTTAAGATTGATAAGAGAAATGGTTTTGCAACAGAAAAAACCAAATTGGAAACGGAGTTGTTAGACACTAGTGTTAAGAATATGTCTAAAATGTATAATTTCTTATTGGAGTGGCACATAAAAGATGAACAAGTTAAATCGGTTATGATTGATTGGGCACAAGATGTGGGACACAATATAATGATGGAAGATTGGGAGAGGCTTTGGAAGAAAGGGGTTAAGTTTACTGCATGTACGATGTTAAAGGAAAATATTATGAAAATGATGTATAGGTGGTACTTGACCCCGGTTAAATTAGCTAAGATTTATCAAAACTGTGATAATTTACGCTGGAAATGTAAAGCAAAAGAAGGTACTTTTTATCACATGTGGTGGACCTGTCCCAAGGTAAAAGACTTCTGGGAAAAGATTTATAATGAAATATACATTTGTAAAGAAACCAGAGGCCTTTCTCCTTGGAATATTAGGTTCTGAACTGCCCAAGAAAGATGTAAAGGTATTTTTGTATGCCAAAGCTGCTGCACAAATTTTAATAGCCAAAAAATGGAAAACACAAGAACTACCAACTGTGGAAGAATGGCAGATGAAGATGGAAGAAATTTAAAGATTATTTGAGCAAATATTGTAATATTAAAGATTAGTAGTTTCTGTATCAATAGATTCTGATAACTCTTTTCTAATTCTTTGAGATTTTTAACTAACAATTTAGTTTTACTTTTATTTAATTTAAAACATGCCACCTGTCCAAACTTTTGGATTTTTTCTATTACTCTAGGGAAAGAATTCTTTGGATCTTCAACCATAACAACCAAATCGTCCGCGAAGGCTTTCAATTTATGTTCACTTTTCTTTATTCTTATTCCTACTACTTCTTTGTCTGCTTAGATATTCCTTGCCAAGACCTCCAAGACCACAATGAACAAAAGCGGTGATAACGGACATTTGCCTAGTTCCTTTCTGTATTTTACATTGGTTTGTTATCACCTGATTAATAGTTAATTTTGCATTCTGTTCTGAATATATGGCTTGTATTCCCTTATTAAATTTTGCTCCAAATTCCATTTCTTCAAGAACTCTTTTCATGAAGTCCCAATAAACATTATCAAATGCTTTTTCTGCATCTATAAACATCAGAGCTGCTTGCTTTTCATTTCATACTTCCAAGTATTCAATTATGTTAAAAACATTTCTAATATTATCTTTTATTTGTCTACCTGGAAGAAATCCTGCTTGATCTTGATGTATATATTCTTCCCAAGTTTTTTTTAGCAAGAATATATGCAAACAGTTTGTAATCATTATTTAATAATGAGATAGGCCTATAATTTTTTACTAATGTTATATCTGAATCTTGTTTTGGTATTAATGTTATATAGGCTTCTTTCCATGTTTCCAGGACTTCCCCTGTTTTTAAAAACTCATTCATTATATCCTTTAGGGGAATCACAAGCTGTTCATTTATTTTTTTATAATATTTTGCTGATATTCCATCTGGTCCTGGAGATTTACCTGTCTTTGCTTGATTTATTGCTTCAAATATTTTCTGCAATGTAATTTCGGCATTTAATATTAGCATTTCTACTTTTATTTTTGGGAGATTACTACTTTTTATATATTCTTCCATCAGGGTCTTTTCAGTTCCTTTTTTGTAAAGGTCTATAAAATACTTAGTAAAGGCTTCCCTTATTTCCCTTGGTTTATCAGTGATCTTGCCATTATGTTTTATCTTATTTATGTAGTTTTTTGGCTCGCTTTTCCTCATTTGCCATGCCAATAATTTCCCTGGCTTGTTGGCATGTTCAAAATACTTTGGTTTCATCCTTTTAATTCTTTCAATTTATTTCGTCATTGATCACCATTGAATATTGAATTCGTAACCATTTAAGTGCCTGTTTAATTATCTCATTAGGTTTTTTTTAATTCTTTTTCTTTCCCTAATATTTCATCTAAAATTTCTTTCTTTTTCTTTTCTCTTGCCTTCTTCTTGATTGAATTTTGTTGGATAAACACTCCCCTCATAACTGCTTTGCTCGCGTCCCACACTGTTTGCAGCCTGGTTCCATTATTAAGATTTAGTTCAAAATAATCTCCCAGGACATTTTTTGCTTTTTCTAACAGAATATTATCATCTAGTAATTCTTCATTCAATCTCCATCTAAAAGTGGATTGATTTTCTTTCTGGATTTCCATTATTATAGGATTATGATCCGACAATGTTCTGGGATCTTTTTTTTAAAAAAATCATTTTTATTGATTTTCCAATAAAAACAGCCAATCAACATATCCGAATCATAATCCAATTAAAAATAATAAACTAAAATTTAAAAAACAGCCAATTATAGTCCAAATTGTAATTATTAATTTTTCCAGGCTCCCCATAGTCTGGACCTCTGAAGCATATCTCCAAATCTTCGTTCCTGCCTCTTCTCATTGTTTTCATATTTTCTGCCTTCTGATCTTAACGCTTTAAAGTTCTCTGTCCCTGGCTCTAAGATTCTCAGTCATGTCAGAAATCATATATCCTTTTGTCCGTCGAATATAGCTTTATTTGTGTATATATATTTTTTCAACTGTCTATTTTCCAGCGCAGCTTTCCTTGACTCCATTCCAATTTTCCAATCCGGGCTGTTGTCCAAGTCTATTGTCTGAAGTTTAATGATGAAGCAACTCCCAAGTTGTTAAATAATTCCAATCCGGGCTGTTGTCCAAGCTTTTCGTTTGAGATTTAATAACATAGTTGCGTCCACACTGTTATTACTGTAAATTGTTGAGCATACTGTTTGCAATAATGCAATGTAAATGAGCTGTATTCCACAGATATAAGTCATTTGGTGATCAATCAGCCTCTCGGAGACGACACAATCCCCCTCTCCGGGCCCTAGAGGGGGGGGCTGCTAGACATCCATCAGCCTTCTCTCTCGCTCATAATGAAAAACTTCTGCAAACAGCTGCACTATACAGTATGTTATCTCCAGGCATTACAAAGTCAGCCAGCAAATATTTCCTGCTTCTCTCGAAAAGGGAGAGATTCTCATTTTTCCGTGCTGCGTCATATTAACAAACACTATCTTCTTTCTTCTTTTATCTTTATCAAGTCTTTCAAGTCTAAGTAAAGCTGCAGAGTTAAATAATTATAAATAGAAGTCTATCTGTACTCTCTTTTAAAAAAATTAAGTTTCTTAATGAGGCTTAGAATTGAAAACCAATTGTAGATGTTAAGAAGAGAAAAAAGACATACCAAACACCTCCGTAATCCACACACCATGATGAGAACCTCTTTGAAGTCCGAGCTTAAACACCAGGAACTGTACAGTTTTGGAGGTTTTCCCTTAGTCTTCTTCAGTCCAGGCTAGTCTGTTTATCATCCAAATCCAATCATTTTATCAAGCAAATATTTCCGGCTATGAGAATGGCATCGGAGAGTGCCAGCCGTGTTGTGCTCTGGGACCCAGTGTCCTGCCACTTGCACCTTGATGCAAGCTGACAATCTCAAACAATCTGTGGGTCTGTGAGACAATCCTCCCTCACCCTGGCGAGTATGCCAGGGCTAATTACCCCCATATCAGCCCTGAATTACCAGCACGGCTGGGATCCGATCGTATGGGAGTCAGCCATTTCCCACAGCCAGAAAGAGGAAGCCCTGACAATGTTCTGGGATCTATTTCAATTTGTTTGAACTTTTAGTTCTAATTCTTTTGAAATCCAAACCGCATCCAGTCGGGCACTACAGTGGTACCTCAGGTTAAGTACTTAATTCATTCCGGAGGTCTGTTCTTAACCTGAAACTGTTCTTAACCTGAAGCACCACTTTAGCTAATGGGGCTTCCCGCTGCTGCTGCGCCGCCACCACACAATTTCTGTTCTCATCCTGAAGCAAAGTTCTTAACCCGAGGTACTATTTCTGGGTTAGCAGAGTCTGTAACCTGAAGCGTATGTAACCCGAGGTACCACTGTACTACATGAGAGAAGAAAGTGAACTGTTAGTCAAACAAATGTTTTACTCTCCAGATATCTATTAGCTTCAATGTCTCTGTCATGTCAAAAAAAGTTTTGGGTAGCCTACCGTCTTTGGTATCTTTTTTCCTAATTGTTCTATCCATCTCTAATGATGGTACCCCATTTAAAGGTAAAGGTACCCCTGACTGTTAGGTCCAGTTGCGGATGACTCTGGGATTGCGGCGCTCATCTCACTCTATAGGCCAAGAAGCTGGCGTTTGTCTGCAGCTTCCGGGTCATGTGGCCAGCATAACTAAGCCGCTTCTGGCGAACCAGAGCAGCGCATCGAAACCCCATTTAAGTCTCCCATTATCTTCTCATCTGCAAACTCCAGAAGATCTGTTTCCAATTTTTGAAAGAACTTTGATTTATTTTCATTTGGTGCGTATATTCCTACCAATAATATCTTTTCTCCTTGGACTTTAATTTGTACCACTAGAATTCTCCTTTTGTCGTCTTTTTGGATTAGTTTGGGTTCAAGTGCAAGCTTAATATAAACTATTACACCACTTTTTGCATTATCTGCTGAAATGAAACCCATCCCTAGTTTTTTTTACTAACCAAACTCTTTAATGGTTTTTTGCTACGTGTGTTTCCTGAAGACGAATTATATCTACGATTTGTTTAAGAATTACATGTTCAATCCTGTTTCTTTTTGCTTCCTTATTCAATCCATTCACATTTCAACTCAGTTCTTTAAGATTTGCCATTATCATTTTTGCTTAAAAAACCTGTTTCTCCGCCTACTGCTCCCTCCAGATGTTTCAAGGCCTCCCTTTGCTGATCAAGGGGGCTTTTCGAATCTCTTGTCCCATCTCTGAACTCAGGGTTCCTGCCATGTTTTTCCATAAATTCATGGACCTGACTCTCCGTCACCAGCCTGTATCTTTTCTTTCTGTAGGTAAAGGAAATTCCTTCTGGAAATTCCCATTTGTATTTTATATCACTTTTTCTAAGGACTGTTGTCAGGATCTTGTACCTCTGTCTCCTAATTCTTAATTTAAAGGGGATTTCCGGAAATGTGTCAACCTTTTTACCCTCAACCTGCAGACCTTCGTAATATTTTTTGAAGGATTGCATCCTCCACTCTTTTTGTAACAAAGGTTACTAAGACGTCTGCAGGCTGTCTTCTTTCTCAACGCTCTTGTCCTAAACCCATCCAATCTGCCAAGATCTTGCTCAAGTACATGGCAAGGCTTTGCTCTTTTTAATTTTCTGGTAATCAAACCGAGTTAGCGTTCTGCTTTAATTGTAGAAGCAGCAACTGTTCTTTCAGTTCATTCTGTCTGTTAGAGAGGCCCCCCATGGCCCCTTGTTCTGTTTTAATGTCCTCCACCTTGCCCGCTGACTTTTCCAATTTCTCAATTTTGACTTCTAAAGAATTCACTTTTTCATCTAATTTGTCAAATTTCTGTGAGAGCACATCAGTATTTTTCTCAGTGTCAGCTTTTACTTCCCTAGTTAATTTCTCCATTGACTGATCCATTCCCCTTTTAAATTCTGCAAAATGTAAAACCATTAAGTTCTGAAAAGTCAGATTTAGCCATTTTTCCCTGTATCCTCCTGAGCAGAGACCCTTCTCTTGTCTCCAGATTTCTGTCTTGTTGCCACAGTTGATTTCTGTTTACTTTTCCCCATAATTTTTCTGTTGTTGTTTAGTCGTTTAGTCGTGTCCGACTCTTTGTGACCCCATGGTCCAGAGCATGCCAGGGACTTCTGTCTTCCGCTGCCTCCCACAGTTTGGTCAAACTCATGCTGGTAGCTTCGAGAACACTATCCAACCATCTCGTCCTCTGTCGTCCCTTTCTCCTTGTGCCCTCCATCATTCCCAACATCAGGGTCTTTTCCAGGGAGTCTTCTCTTCTCATGAGGTGGCCAAAGTATTGGAGCCTCAGCTTCATGATTTGTCCTTTCAGTGAGCACTCAGGGCTGATTTCCTTCAGAAAGGATAGGTTTGATCTTCTTGCTGTCCATGGGACTCTCAAGAGTCTCCTCCAGCACCATAATTCAAAAGTATCAATTCTTCGGCGATCAGCCTTCTTTATGGTCCAGCTCTCACTTCCATACATATACTAGGAAAACCATAGCTTTTACTATACGGACCTTTGTTGGCAAAGTGGTGTCTCTGCTTTTTAAGATGCTGTTTGTCATTGCTTTTCTCCCAAGAAGCAGGCGTCTTTTAATTTCGTGGCTGCTGTCACCATCTGCAGTGAACATGGAGCCCCAAGAAAGTAAAATCTCTCACTGCCTCCATTTCTTCCCCTTCTATTTGCCATGCTTTTCAACATCTACATGCAGCCGCTGCGAGAGATCATCAGGGGGTTTGGGCTGGGTGTTCATCAGTATGCGGAAGATACCCAGCTCTACCTCTCTTTCAAATCGGAACCAGTGAAGGCGGTAAAGGTCCTGTGTGAGTGTCTAGAGGCGGTTGGAGGATGGATGGCGTCTAACAAATTGAAGTTGAATCCTGACAAGACAGAAGTACTGTTTTTGGGGGACAGGAGACGGGCGGGTGTGGAGAACTCCCTGGTCCTGAATGGGGTAACTGTGCCCCTGAAGGACCAGGTGCGCAGCATGGGAGTCATTCTGGACTCACAGCTGTCCATGGAGGTGCAGGTCAATTCTGTGTCCAGGGCAGCTGTTTATCAGCTCCATCTGGTATGCAGGCTGAGACCCTACCTGCCAGCAACCTGTCTTGCCAGAGTGGTGAATGCTCTAGTTATCTCTCGCTTGGACTACTGCAATGCGCTCTACGTGGGGCTACCTTTGAAGGTGACCCGGAAACTACAACTAATCCAGAAGGCGGCAGCTAGACTGGTGACTGGGAGCGGCCGCCGAGACCATATAACACTGGTCTTGAAAGACCTACACTGGCTCCCAGTATGTTTCCAAGCACAATTCAAAGTGTTGGTGCTGAGCTTTAAAGCCCTAAACGGCCTCGGGTCCAGTATACCTGAAGGAGCGTCTCCACCTCCATCGTTCTGCCCGGACACTGAGGTCCAGCGCTGAGGGCCTTCTGGAGGTTCCCTCCCTGCGAGAAGCCAAGTTACAGGGAACCAGGCAGAGGGCCTTCTTGGTAGTGGCACCCGCCCTATGGAACGCCCTCCCACCAGATGTCAAAGAGAAAAATAACTACTAAACTTTTAGAAGACATCTGAAGGCAGCCCAGTTTAGGAAAGCTTTTAATGTTTAATAGGTTATTGTGTTTTAGTGTTTTGTTGGAAGCCGCCCAGAGTGGCTGGGGAAACCCAGCCAGATGGGCGGGCGGGGTATAAATAAATTATTATTACTATTACTATTATTATTATTATTATTATCATCTCATCTCTCATTCACAAATCTCTGCTTGCAGAGCCTGTCATTCAGAAAATGGAAGTTGACTTCCTATTTAGTTTCCATCTTCTCCAAATTAATTTTAAAGTCCAAATTTATTAAATAAAATATCTAAAAGCTTTTGGCATTGATTACCTTGTTTGGAAAATCAGCTGCTTTTGGTGGTGACTTGTGGCTTCAGCTACTGGACTGCGATATCACCGTGAATGGACTCAAGCCGCTTCCCGCTTCTCCCCCCCCCTCGCTGCAGACGCAGCAGCAAGAAAGCAGAGAAGCTGCGGCGAGTTACCCCATTTCATCTGGTCCCCTTGAGAGCCCACTCTTCTGTGGGGCTTTTTCAGGGGAGCGCGTAGCCCTAGGCGAGTTACCCCATTTCATCTGGTCCCCTTGAGACCCCACTCTTCTGTGGGGCTTTTTCAGGGGAGCGCGTAGCCCTAGCGCTTCCCCTACAGGTCCAAAGTAGCCCAAACAGACGTCTTTAACAGGACGAACCGCTTCGCGCCGCAATCCCACTTCCCAGGCAGACTGGAAGTCCTCTATTTGCCAAATAATTGTTAATAGTCTTTCGGTTCTCTTAGTCATCACTTTCATTGCTGTCACTACTGTATGCATCCTCTTCACTTTCTAAGCCTTCATCATTTACCACATCAAGGTACTCAGGGCACATAGGTTCTTCAAACCACAGAATTTTGTAATTCCCATTACATAAATACCACCCATGTTTCACCAGATCAATTCCGTGGTATGGGTTTTGCTGGTTAGCTTTCTTCCATATTAGTGCAACAGCATTGCTTCTTTTTAACTTTTCACAAATAGCAGCTCTTGACAGGGGAAGAAGAGTGGGACCAATACTTTGAATCGTCTGTAAAGGTTGTCGCTGCAGCACATTTTATTTTGAACAAATTGTATCTTGCTTGTGTGACTGATGTGTAAACAGACTGTCTATACAGGGCACACACGTATTGCTCAGCACCAGTAAATAACTCATTTGTGAGTTCCACTTCCTCTCCTACACTTGCAAAAAACTTCGTATTTGTTGTACATTATCCTGAAAGGTTTAATTTTTCCTTGTCTAGTGAAAGATGCAGTAAAGTCCGATCCAGCAAATGCATGGAAGCCAGGTAGTGCCAAAGCCAAATCATTACCAAGATCTTCTGCAATATTGGTAACATCTATAAAACGTCTTGTGTTATTTGTTGCTAATCCACTTTCCATCCACACACTACAGTTCTGGAAGTGCCTTTGATGGTACACCAGAAATGAACTTATGCTGCCAATTCTCATAGTAGTAGTAGTAGTAGTAGTTGTTTAGTCGTTTAGTCGTGTCCGACTCTTCGTGACCCCATGGACCAGAGCATGCCAGGCACTCCTGTCTTCCACTGCCTCCCGCAATTTGGTCAGACTCATGTTTGTAGCTTCGAGAACACTATCCAACCATCTCGTCCTCTGTCGTCCCCTTCTCCTTGTGCCCTCCATCTTTCCCAACATCAGGGTCTTTTCCAGGGAGTCTTCTCTTCTCATGAGGCAGCCAAAGTATATTCTCGTAGTAGACCAGTATAAAGTAAGCTTATGTGCTACTTACTTTATACTGGTCTACTTTGATGGTACACCAGCATAACAAGAATGTCCATGTCATTGGCTCGAATGACAATTTTTCTTTTTGAGTTATGTTGCTGAGCTATGTATTGGATATGGGAAATTATGCATGTATCAGCTTCCTGGTGATGACACTTAAGTTCAGGAATTTGTATGCAGTTCATAACAGTGTTTTGTCTTTTGTATCGATAGCATGTATCTTCAGTAACAACATACAGTGTTCTTTCACCCAGAATATTTATGTACTTATCCTTTTTCCATTCATTGCAAATGAAAGCAACGAGAGAGGACTTAAATGAATTTTTCAGCAAGACCTCTTGAGGGTGTGTTTTTTTTGAGCTTTCTGTTCTGGTCCTGTCACTATTATGTTGCCCAATAATGCTGGCCCATAGTGATTGCCATGTTCAGTATATTTTATGCTAGGAGTCATGTACGTATCACAAATCAGGTGAACCTCTTCGGTGGATGTGATGCAAATGTTTTCTAGTAGTTTGTATGCTACATCTCCATAGGTTGTAGGAAACTTCATGCTATGTATCATGCTATGTACTATACAGGGCACACACGTATTGCTATGTACCATAAACATTGCATCATATATAAAAGCATGAACAGGCCATGGATTTTCTTTACTTGAGTTTTGATACTCTTTTAATTTATGCACAAGTTTGCTCTTATCGATTTTATTCAGAGATCTTCCAATTTGGCCTAAAGACAGGGGAACTGGTGTGAGTGGAAATTCAATCACTTTTCCAATGTCCCATTGTTGAACTGCTGCAAGATAAAGGAGTCTTCCAAAGAGATCACGTGCGCATTTCATAGCCTCAAACTTTGTTTGAGACTTAGTAGATCACAGGGCAGTTCACCAACATAAAAATACAAAATGAAAACACTGGGTGGGTCCCAGTGATTAATGCTTCACTGGAGAGGGTGAGGGATTGGGGTAGGGAGCACTGTACTTCAGTGGTTCCACTCCTGCCTCCAGGGTCAATTCCAGAAAGTAATAATGGGAGGCTACTGTTCAGTACCATGGGAGTTGTCCTGTGGTGTACCACAGGGTTCCATCCTGTTTCCCATGCTATTTGACATCTACAGTCATGGGGGGAGTGCTCCCTCTTTGAATTTTGTGGTTTTACATATCAGGACACAATAGCAATCATTTGTTCCTTAGCAGGTCTTAAAATTAGGTAAATACAACCTCAGATGAACAACAACACATGACATATTACACTGTGTCATGATTTAACAGAAATAAAGCCAAGATGGAAAAATCGTGTGTGAAAAACTAAGTACACCCTTAGTCCTTTCATAAGAATTAAGAGGCAAAGTAGCAGACGGGTGCTGCTAATCAAATGCCTTTGCTTAATTGATCATCAGCAAGTATGCCCACCTCTATAAAAGCCGAAGTTTTAGCAGTTTGCTGGTCTGGAGCATTCAGGTGTGTTTTAACACAATGCCAATGAGGAAAGACAACACAATGCTCTTAGAGAAGCAATTGTTGCTGTCCATGAAACTGGGAAGGGTTATAAGGCCATCTCCAACCAATTTTAAGTCCATCATTCTACAGTGAGAAAGATTATTCAAAAGTGGAAAACATTCAAGAAAGTTGCCAATCTTCTCAGGAGAGGACATCTCAGCAAATTCATGTCCCAGCAAATTCACCCCAAGCTCAGAGAAACTGCAAAAAACCCAAGAGTTACATCTCAGGCTCTACAGGCCTCAGTTAGCATGTTAAATGTTAGAAAAAGACAAAACAAGTATGGTTTGTTTGGAAGTGTTTCCAGGAGAAAGCCTTCTCTCTCTAAAAAGAAGATGGCAGCATGACTTAGGTTTGCAAAGTTGCACCTGAACAAACCACAAGACTTCTGGAACAATGTCCTTTACACAGACGAGACCAAAGTGGAGATGTTTGGCCATAATGTCCAGCGCCACATTTGGCAGAAACCAAACACAAAAACTTCATACCAACTGTCAAGCATGGTGGTGGAGGGGTGATGATTTGGGCTTGTTCTGCAGCCACAGGACCTGGGAATCTTGCAGTCATTGAGTCAACCATGAACTCCTCTGTATTCCAAAGTATTATTTTTTAAAAATATATTTTTTATTAATTTTCAATTAATAACATTCCAACTGGTAACGAATCAGATGAATCTTGCCACATCATAATGCAAACAATAAAGCCAATTATACATTCCAAATTAAAACATTTCAAGGGAACTTCCCATGTTCTGGATGTCAGGAGAAAATCTCTTTCACTTGTTCCTGCAATCTTCTCTCTTGTTCCCCCCCCCCCCGTTTCATAAGTCCGATTTTAACCCATTGTTTTATCTTCACAGTCCCTGGTGTATGACTCTATCATGTCCAACAAATCCATATTTCTATTAACATGCAGGAGGCAGTTTATTCTAGGTTGGTATCATTCAATTGATTTTCAGCGAAGTCCTCTCAGTGGCCCCATCTTTCATTTCACCATTTCATCTTCCAGGCTCTTCCAACTCTCCTTCTTTTAGTAAGATTTATGATGCAGCAATCTTGCAAGTCTTTTAATGAGTTAATGTTCCAAATATGAGTCTTCTGTAGTGTTCCAAATTAGTTTTCCAAGTTAGTGTTCTGTGAATCTCCCATAGAAAAACAGTGCCGTGAAGTATACTTCAATAATTGTTTGGTGATTGTTTAGTTTAGTTCCTCTAAGATCCAAGCTTGCTCCCCCGGGCCCTAGGGAAGCCAGCCAAAATAAAAGATTCACCCTCACTTTCACATTACACCATATATTAGAAAAGTCCATGCAAGCAAATGCAGGTTTTTTTAATGTGAAATATTCCCCAATTATAAACCAATGAATGTCCTCCCCACCCTCAGAGGCCGTTTCTTTTTCTCCTGCACCACAGCCACCGCCATTTTTTTCAGCCCGAGCCTCCTTCGTATCTGATCTTGTTTTTGCCAGTTCTAATTGGGGCTCTCCACAGAGAACTGTGCAACCCAGCACAAAATTAATTTTACAGTTCCTCCTGCATTCCACTTAGATAGTTAATTCTTTCTTAGTGAGGTTCGGCAAATCACGAGTAGCAAATGTAGAAAAGGAAACAACCACTCACCTCACTTAAATTGAAGCGCAACGATGAAAGTCCTTTTCAATTCAAAGCTTTGGCATCCAGGGACTGAATTATTTAGCAGGTCTTTTTTTATCTCCTTCTGCTCATGGCAATGACGCTGGAGAGTTTCCAATTTGTGCAGTGCTCCACACCCAGTGTCCCTGCCCCCGCATTCTGTAGCGAGCAGCAGTTATTGGACGAACCGCGGGTGACAGCCAATCCCCCCCTGCCCTGGGGGGGCAGGTCGGCAGGGATAATTACCCCCATATTATCCCTGAAAACCTGTACAATTGGGGTCCGGGGTCCTGGGAAAACAGCCAAACGCCATGGCTGGAAACCGGAAGTCTGTATACCAAAGTATTCTAGAGTCAAATGTGTGGCCATCTGCCCAATAGCTGAAGCTTGGCCTAAATGGGGTCATGCAACAGGACAAGGATCCCAAGCACACCAGCAAATATACAACTGAATAACTGAAAAAGAACAGTCAAGGTGTTGCAATGGCCCAATCAAAATCCAGACCTCAACCCAGTTGAAATGCTCTGCAGGACCTTAATTTGTACATAGACAAATGCCATCAAACCTCAATGAACTGAAGCAACAATGTAAAGAAGAGTGGGTCAAAATTCCTCCACAATGATGTGAGAGACTGATAAAATCATAAAGAAAAAATTAGTCTTACCTGAAGTATAGTTTGGGGAGTGGGGCGCCGTATCCAATGGAATGGATGATCACCCTGTTGTGAGACACTAGACAGGAGCAAAAACTTGTGGGAAGCAGGCTGGACACCCTCAGTTTTCCAGATTCGCCAAGCAGAAAGTACCAATGGAGTCCCTAAAGGGGGGGGGGGTCTGCCTGTGGAGTTTGGAACTGACAGGGTTAAAACTCCGTGGTGTCCTGTATCTGGGAGGAGCTTAAGACAGGGAAGTGCGTCACAGTGTGTGTCTGCATTCAGACTTGCTTTCGCTTCTGACTGAGATGCAGCTAAAGCTCAGAGGCTGCGTGTGTGCTTTTGGAGCACGGAGAGATGTCGGAAAGTTCTGATGGAATTATTGCTTTGTAAATAACCGCTTCTAGAGATAAGAACCGAACTGTCTCTGGACTTGATTTATCCCTCATCTCACACGGACGCAGGACCGCTGCTACTCTGCTCTCCTGCCAGGTCAGCTCCCAAGCAGAGCCACACAGGGAAGCCTGACTGGACGCAGGATTTATTTCCTCTGGGAAGCAGGCTGGACACCCTCAGTTTTCCAGATTCGCCAAGCAGAAAGTACCAATGGAGTCCCTAAAGGGGGGGGATCTGCCTACTTCCCCCTTCCTCAGCTCTGGAAATTTCTATAATAAAATCTCTAAATTGCTAAGTAGCTGAAAGGCAAGGAAACGCAACACAAGGAACATGACCAACTGGCACTCAAGATAGGCCATGCTCCCCCCAGTGTACAGTAGAGCACCTTAGGGTGGGGTCCATTGGATATGACGCCCCATTCCCAAAACTACACTTCAGGTAAGACCAATTGTTCTTTTTAGTTCATGGGGTGTCGTAGCCAATGGAATGGGACACACCACAGCGGAGTCACCACTTCAGGCGGGTCCCATCTCTGCAATACACTAAGACCAAAGGCCACCACAGCTGTGGACACCTGGTCCAATTTGTAATGTCTGGTAAGGTGGAAGGTGATGACCAGGTGGCTGCCCTACAAATGTCCAACATGTGCCAGAACGTGAGATGGACAGGGTAATTTAAGCGAATCATAAGCCATGAAAATATAGGCCTTAATCCACCTCACTAAGGTTGCTTTGAAAACTTAAAGCGTCAGTTTTCCGGAAGGATTTCGTATGATGTAGGTAGACTTTTAGAGCTCTGCACATGTCCAGGGAGTGCCAGGCTTGCTCCTTAGGATGTTTTGGATGCGGACAGAAAGTCGGGAGAATCAGTTCTTGTTGGACGTGGAATCTAGATAGCACCTTTGGAAGGAAGGAAAAGGTCTGAACATAGCACCACCTTATCCTTGTGGAAAACACAAAGATGTTTAGGTGTAGAAAGGGCTGAAAACTGACACTCGGCGTGCCGAAGTGATTGCCACCAAAAGAGAACTTTGAAAGAAAGGATCCTCAGGGGTACAAGACATACGAGGTTCGAACGGAGGTCTCTGAAGAGCTGTGACGACAGAGTGTAAATTCCAGGTGGGAAAGCGATGTGCCAATGATGGGTGTTGATGTACCGCACCCTTGAGAAAGCGTTTGACTAACCAGTTCTGGGATAAGGGCAGCCTACCAGTAGCACTCAGAATGGAGGGAATGGATGAGACATGTCTTTTGAGAGTATTAGGCCTTAAGCTTTCTGTAGTCCATGTTGGAGATACCGAAGAATGTTTGGAATCGATATCTTGTGAGGTAGCAGGCCAGATTCTGAGCACCAAGACGCAAAGACTGTCTGTGTAGATTGATAAAGACGTTTCGTCAAAGGGCATCTGGAAGCTAGGATTGTTGAAACAACTGGATCATCTAAACCGTGGTGCTTTAGGCAGCGGCGCTCCAATGCTAAACAACCAGTTTCAGCCACTGAGGAGAGGGATATAGTAGTGGACCTTGTCACAGCAACATTGGAGAGAGAGGCAGAAGGAATGGCGGAGTGATTGACAGGGCTTGAAGTTCTGTCATCCATGGCCTGTGAGGCCAAAGTGGAGCAACTAGAACTACGTAATTGCGCCTTCTCTTGTCTGACCTTGTGAAGAACACATGGTAGGATCAATTGAGGAGGGAAGGTGGAAGGTGAAAGCAGGCCCCGTGGTCAGGGAGCTATCAGGACATCCCATGCCTCCGCCTGAGTGTCCTGAAACCTTGAAAATAATGGGGCAACTGTCAATTCACTTTGGTTGCAAACAGGTCTACTTGGAGAGGATCCCAAAGGGTTTGAAACCATTGGAAATCAGTCTGCCCAACATCCATTTCCCTGTGTCCATCCGTTTGCAGCTTAACCAATCTGCCTGGGCATTTTAGTCTCCGGCAATGTGCTCTGCTGTCAGGGAGAGGTGGTGACCTTGTATGGGAAACTTATTCCGGAAGATTATTGTGATTTTGAGATTAGTGATCTGACATGGTCAACTCTTCCTGGCTCTGGTTATCTATGTTTTATTACTTTCTCTAGCCCTTGTAAAAAAGTATTTGATGTGTGGTCTGTTGGCGAATGGCACTGGTCAGTAAAAGCCTTTGATGTATGGCCTGGCTTTTTGTCTTTGATGTAGAGAGGCTCGTAGCTGAGCCTGTACTGGCCATAACAGGGCACAGCATCTATAAAATATCTAGCTTTTGAGCATGGCAGTCAGAAGTTCGTGCAAAGGCTGTTGGCTGTGGAGCTGTGCATCGATGGCTACCTGGGGGCCACTTTGCCACTTCTTCAGGGCTTCTCAGTGGCAGATTGAAGTCCTGCTTGGTAATGTATATTTTACTTGCTGTTTAGAATAAAATCTGTAATCTTCTCACCCACTTGCATTTGTATTGCTTCTGAATCTAATTTTAAAAGAATCATCTTGCATTTGGCAAGACAGACGTTAGGCCCAGTTGAACAGGAGTGTCACTTCTTTATAGAGGGACCAGATTTCATGTCACCTTGATGAACGGTGTGCGACCTGACAGTGGAGCTGTCCGTCCAAATCAAAACATGTTTGAGATGGAATTGTTGGGCAAAGTGCATGAGCGCCATTCTGGCTGCATGCAACTCCAGCTAATTGATTGAGGTGTTTCTGATTTTGTCCACAGGCCTTGAATAAACTGGTTCTGACAGTGAGCTCCCCAAACTTGGAGACTCGTGTTTGTGGTGATTAGAGTTCTGATTGGGTCCTTGAAGGGGGTGCCCCTCAGAAGATTTTCCGTGCGGGTCCACCAACACATGAAGAACTTGAGATGAGGTGATAGACACCTGTAGCAATTGTGGGTAATGGCCCACTGATGAGGGAGTAGAGTCCACTGCAGGGTGCAGGCATGGTGTTTTGCCGAGGGTGCAATCTGCGAAGCTGACATGCAGAGGCTGAAGACCGATGCTAGATGTTTCGATGAGATTAAAGGAGATGCTGCTGCTTTGATCTTGGCTATCCCTCTTTGGAGAGACACTTCCCCCTTCACTGTAACCAAGAGGGCCCTGAGATGGAGGATTCTTTTGAGAAGGCGTTACGACAGCTTTTTTCTCTGTTGATTAGGAAGCCATGGTCTTGCAAGGTGCAGAGGGTGAGTTGTAGATGGGCAAGCGCTTCATGAAAGGTTGGCACTTTGACTAGGAGATAAGAGAATTGGGTGCCATTTCTTCTGTGCTTTTCTGGGAACAACGAAGAATATGGAGTAGAGACCACAAAAACACTGGTGTGAAGGAGCTGGAACTATAGCTCCCATGGAAAGATGATGATGAATTGAAGACCAAACAGCTTGAAGACGAAGTTTGTTTTTTGGTAGTACAGAAGGGATGAAATGATCGGGAGGAACCGAAATGAAGTCTATTAGGTAACCTTCTGAAATTATTTTCAGAACCCAGTGGTCAGAGACAGACTTTTGCCAGGCAGGAAAAAGCTGGAAAGACGACAAACACATGGGACGTCATTGGGTTCATTATTTGGTTGTCTTTGCATTTGAGGAAGTCTGGAACTGCTGGAACCCTTGCCTCCCTTGAAAACGATGATGAAAGGGCTGGGTTCGGAATGCAAAGTCCCTTTGTCTCTTCTGGGTTCGAAAGGGGCGAAAGGACTGAGATTGAGAAGCATTTGGTGAGAAACGATGGGCTGGTTGCTTGTCATCTCTCTGAGTTAGCAAAACTTTCCTTTTATCCTTTGATTCAATAAGGACATCTTTCAATGCCCCTTCCTCAAAAAGGTGACCGCCGGAAAAGGGAACGGTAGAAAGGTTCACCTTAAACGCTGCGTCCACATTCCAACTCTTTAGCCACAAGGTGCATCTAGCCATTATCTGGGATGTCACTGCTCTAGCTGAAAATTGAATGGAATCCATAGAGGCATCAGTCATAAAGGCCCAAGCCTTTAGCTTAGTCAGAATTTGGCGTTGATGGGCTGCATCTTGGGGATGAGATTACAGTAAGTCCTCAAGCCACACAATGCATGCTTGGGCACGTGATGAAGCAACACAGGAAGCTCTTAAGGAAAAGGCAGCTGTTTCATGAATTTTACATGGAGCAAACTCCAGCCTCCTGTCAGTCACGTACCAGAGTCAGGCATCTCCCTCCCGGGGGACCAGATGACGAGATGAAAGATTTAACACCGGTTGGTCTATGGCAGGGGTCTTAATATGTGCAATGAACTCAGGATCCAAATCATATAACTTGTCAGCCAGGGCAGTATTCTTTCTAGAATGCATAGGTGCATCGAGCTCAGACTTAACAACCGCCTTCAATACTGAGGGCACCAACATAAAGTTAGCTGAGGTTAGCTGTACTATTAATTAGTACAGACACCTCGCTCTCTGGTTTTGAGGCTGACATTTTGTCAGACTGAGTTGATCTTTCTAATGTGTGCATTATCTTACGTTTCAGGATGGGGGCACTAGACTCTTGGAATATTCTTATATAAAGGGATTCGTCTTGAACAGAACCATCATTCTAATCATCATCAACTTTTGCTTCTAGCAAAGAGGATGGAGAGGAAGGAGTAGGAAACTCATCCTCAGCCTCTTTTCCCATAGAGTTGAAGGGGTTAGGAGAAGAGATCCTAAGATCCAACTACAACAGAATGGGTTGCTTCCTTTGACTTAGGCTGCTTCTTTGGAGGCAAGTTTAAATGCAATTCAGAGGACAGTGAGGCAATAAGGGCTTCCTTCTTTTTTTAAAAAAAAAATAATTTTTATTAAGTTTTCCATTTAACAATCCAATCATATCACATTAGTTAATCCAAATTATACCAATACATATAAAATCCAAATATTTTGCTGAATTTTTAAATTTTTTGTTGGGGGTACCCATGCTTCGAGTGCAGTAAGGGTCTGTAATGGGTATGAGTTACTCGTGCATAAACTGCCGCCTCTCCAAGCTAAATTGCCTTGTTAAACCGTTCTGACTGCACAGCCCATCTCAACGTGGCTGCCTCAGTCGCTAGCAGAATCCGTCAGTGGGCGTTTCTTAAACCTCTTTCAACATAAAAGCTGTTTGACTCCCAGTCTCCTCCTCCTCTCACTGCGCGGGAGTCTTCTGCGCAGGGAGGGCGTGGGTAGCGGAGGACCTGTGCTCTCCTCACTGATGTCCAGTGAAGAGTCCTGGAGCCCTCTCTCCGATTCCCCCATCTGCCCCCCTTTATCCCTGGTGTTGCGCTGATTTCCTTCCCCCTCTACTGAGCTGCTTCTCCCCCTGTTGCTGGGTCCTTCGCCAGCATCATCTGGGAGCCGGTCCTTCGCCTCTCGCTCCGATGTCAGTTCCCTGACATCCACCTCCCCCCCAGGACCCCCTCCACCCCCGGCCCGACATGTGGAACCAATTTCGTCCCGTTCTTCGGCCGACGAGGCAGGGAACCCCCGGAAGGAACTGTCACCATCCTCAGTGGATTCGAAACCCACTTCCCACCCGCTCTGATTCCTGCCAACGGGGTGGCCCTCCCAGTCCGATTCTTCTTCCTCCACCTCGGAGTCAGAAAACCCCTCAAACTCCTCTTCGTCGTCTGTGGTTCCAAATTGCTCCTCCCAGAATCTCTCTAGGGGTTTGGGTTTGTCCAGGAACTGGCGGTGGAATACCTCCACCAGATACCTGTCACTGATAGCTTCCGCGGGAACCCACGTGTTTTCTGACCCGGGTTCCCCTTCCCAAGCCACCAAGTACTCCACCTGGCGCCCTCGCCACCTTGAATCGAGTATTTCCGTGGCCAAGTGATGGTGTTCCCTTTCTTCTACCTGCGGGTGTGTGGTGACTTCTCCCTCTCGCCCCGGTAATTCCCGCCCCTCTCTGTGCGGTGAGAGTAGGGACCGGTGGAACACCGGGTGTATTTTCATGCTGTCGGGCAACTTGAACTTAAATGCCACGGGATTTACCTGCTGTGTTACCTCAAATGGTCCCAGCCGTCTGGGCTGCAACTTCTTGCACCCCCCTTTGAAGGGTAACCCTTGGGTGGACAACCACACCCGGTCCCCCACCCATATGGTCTCCCCTTCCCTGCGGTGCTTGTCTGCCTGCCTCTTGTAAATTTCTTTGGCCCGCTCCAAGTTCATCTTAAGTTGCTGGTGCAGGGCCTCCATTTCTTCCACAAACTGCTCCGCCGCGGGTACGCTCCAGTTTTCCTCCCCACTCCCCGGGAAGGCTCCGGGATGACACCCATGATTGGCCATGAATGGGCTCATTCCCGTGGACACGTGTTCAGCGTTACTGTATGCAAATTCAGCCAGCGCTAGTTTCTCTACCCAATCGTTCTGCCTCTCGCTGACGTAGCAGCGTAAGTATTGCTGGAGTATACTGTTCGCTCTTTCCGCTTGCCCGTTGGTCTCCGGGTGTCTCGCCGTCGAGAAGCCCACCTCGACTTGCAGCAAGCTCATGAGCTTCCTCCACAACCGGGAAGTAAATTGTTTCCCGCGGTTGGATATAACCCTCAAGGGGGCGCCATGCAACCGGAAAACGTGCTCAACAAACAACCGGGCTGTCTCCTCCGCTGTCACCGCATGTGAGCAAGCTATAAAATGGCACATTTTCGTCAGTAAGTCGACCACTACCATGACCGCTGTCTTTCCCCGGGACTTGGGCAAATCGGTCATAAAATCAATGGACACCACCTCCCAGGGTTTTCCCGGTGTGGTTCTAGTAATCCTGCGGGGGCAGGCCGCTCCCCCTTTGCCCTTTGGCAGCGGTCGCACCCCCGTACATATTCCCGTACATCCTCCCTCACCCTGGGCCACCAGAACTGCCTGGTGACCAGCATCATGGTTTTGTGCTGTCCAAAGTGCCCAGCTGTGGGGTTGTCGTGGAGTTGTTTGAGTACCTTCCCCCTCAGGGTCTCCCCCAGTACATACAGAGCCCCTTTATAGTACAGCACCCCTTCCTTCTCCTCAAACCCTTCTTGGGTCCCTCTTCCCTCTCGGAGTTCCCGGATTTTAGTTTGTGCGAACACATCGTTTCTGGTAAGCCCGGCCAGTTCTCGTCTCCCCACCAAGGTTCCCCCACACACACACCGGTCCTCGGGGATCACGTGTCGTGTCTCCGGCGGCCCCTCTCCTTCCAAGTACTCCGGCTTCCGGGAGAGAGCGTCTGCTCTTACGTTTTCCTCTCCTGGGACATATCGGATTTCGAAGGAAAACTTGGAGAACTTCTGTGCCCATCGAATCTGTCTCTGGTTGAGTACTCGTGCAGTCCTCCAGTACTCTAAGTTCTTGTGATCTGTGCAAACCTGGATTTGGTGTTGCGCCCCTATCAGTAGATGACGCCAACGACGAAAGGCCGCGTAGATCGCAAGCAGTTCTCGGTCATACACGGTATAGTTTTGCTCCGACTTGCTCAGCTTCCTCGAGAAAAAGGCACACGGTTTCCATTCCTGCTTGCTCCTCCCTGGCTGCAAGAGGACCGCCCCTATGGCCCTGTCGGACGCGTCGGTCCCTAGCCTCATGGATTTCTCCAAATCTAAGTGTAGGAGTTGCTCTACCGACGCGAACACCTTCTTCAGTTTTTCAAAGGATTGCTGGGCTTCCTCTGTCCACACAAACTTCCTTTTGCTACTGAGACAATCCGTGATGGGTGCTGTCAAGTGGGTGAAGTTCTTGATGAACTTCCTGTAGAAGTTGCTGAACCCTAGGAACCTTTGCACGTCCTTCCGTCTTTTGGGGGCCTTCCACTCCAGCACTGCCTGCACCTTGCTTGGGTCCATTGCTAGGCCTTTGTCAGATAACTTGTACACCAGAAACTCGACTTCTCTGGCGTGAAACTGACATTTTTCTAGCTTGACCCACAGCTGGTGCTTCTGCAATCATTGTAACACTTCCCTGACGTCTCTGACGTGTTGCTCCTCGTTGTCCGAAGAAATCAAGACGTCGTCCAAGAAGGCTACGCAGTTCTTGTACAGCAGCGACCCCAACACGTGGTGCATGAAAGCTTGAAAACAGGCGGAGCCTGACTGTAATCCAAAAGGCATAACTAAGTACTCAAATGCCCCTAGGGGTGTGAACATGGTGGTCTTCCATTCATCCCCCTCCCTCATCCTGATCAAGTTGTATGCTCCCCTGAGGTCCAGCTTGGTAAAGATTTTTCCTTTCCTCACTCTCGTCAAAATGTCGATCCTGGGCATTGGGAAGGTCACGGGCTCCGACACCAAATTGACGGCCCTATAGTCCACAACGAGCCTGGGTTTATTTGTGTCTTTTTTGTCCACAAAGAACACCGGACTGCCTCCCACTGCCTTTGATTCTCTTATGAAGCCTCTTTTCAGGTTCTTGTCAATAAACTCCCGCAACTCCTTCATCTCCCTGTCCGACATGGCATACAGCTTACCCACTGGCAGCTGCGCCCCTGGGAGCAAGTTGATTTGACAGTCAAAGGGCCTATGGGGTGGTAGTCTATCTGCCTCCTTCTCGCTGAAGACCTCCCGCAGATCAGCATATTGCGGCGGCACCTCCCCCTTCCGCTCCACCGCCATCCCAGCCACGCTGGCCACGATCATCCTTGGCGTTTCCCCTCCTAGACAGTGTTCTAGGCAGTAGGCTGACCCAAAGGTGACTGTCCTCTGATGCCACGCCACCACTGGATCATGTTGTGCTAGCCAGCTCATCCCTAATATTACTGGAGGCCCTGCTAGTGAGGCGACGTGAAAGCCGATGGTCTCCGAGTGCCTGGACACCCTCATTCTCATTGGTGGGGTCTGGTGTGTCACTTCCCCTCCTAGAAGCTCCCTGCCATCAATGGTGGTTACTTGCAAGGGGAAATCCAAAGGCAGTAAGTGGAGCTGGTGCTCTAATGCAAAGTCTTTGCTGAAGAAATTACAGGAGCTGCCTGAATCCAGCATCCCCTTCACCTTGACTGGGTGCCCATTCGGGAGTTCTAGCACCACTTCGATGGCTATAGCCGCCTTAGGGGGGTCTGGTTGGGGCACTTCTACTGGTTGCTGGCCTGGCTGCTGTGCCCGCTGAGTGGCAGCCAAGCGTTCCCGTTTCCCTGTTCCTGCCCCTTTTCCACCTCCTCCTCACCCCCTGCGGCTCCCACCATTCCTTGCCAGGCCTTTCTTTGAGGGCAGGCCCTGGCAAAATGCCCTGGCCGCTGGCAAAGGAAACACTTCTTGGTGGTTTTCCAATCCTTTCCCTCCTTCTTGCGACCTTCGCTGGAACTTGAAACCTCCCGCGCACGCGCCCCGTCTATTTCCATTGGCTCCGCCAGCGGGGAAGGCTGCCTTGGTATTTCAGGAATGCCGTAGTCATGGCAACGCTGCTCTCTCCCTTCCTGCCTCTCCTGGGCCCGCGCTTCCTGCCTTACGCCAATCGCAAGCACAGCCTTGGTCAGCTGATCCATGGACTGCGGCCGGGGTGCGCGGGAAAGCTCATCCTTGACCGTTGGGGACAACCCCTCCTCAAATAACATTTGTATGGGTTCAGCTTCCAGCTGTCACCCTAGACGGTGAACTATCATTGCAAAGTGTGACCAGTAGTCTCTAACTGACTGGTTTCCCTGTTTACAGTTCATCATTTCTCGTTTAGTCACACTTTGTTGTACATCACTGGAAAACATTGCGTCCATTGCCTGGAAGAATTTCCTCAGGTCCTGCATGGCCGCATTCTGCGTCGCCATAAGGGGCCTGATCCACTCTCTGGCCCCATCCTGCAGGTGACCCACAATGTAGGCAACCCTCGCCCCATCGTCTGCAAAATCATCGTGCTGCAGTTCCAAAGCGTACTCTATTTCCGTTCGGAACGCACTATAGTCCTGGGGCTTCCCTCCAAATTTGTGTACCAGTCCCGGTACCTTCCTTGCTATGGGGGTGGGCCTGACCTGTGCATCTTGAGACCGCCTTTCATCCAGCCACGCCGTCAGAAGGGCCACATGCTGTTCCAACTCTCGGTTCCTCTCCACCAGAGTTTGCACTCCAGCTGCTCCTTCCGTGGCTTTCGCTTCTCCTGTTTTGCTCATGATGCTGTCTGCCTGCTGCTGCGCACGAGCAACTTTCAGGGACTGACGGATTGCTGTAATGGGTATGAGTTACTCGTGCGTAAACTGCCGCCTCTCCAGGCTAAATTGCCTTGTTAAACCGTTCTGACTGCACAGCCCATCTCAACGTGGCTGCCTCAGTCGCTAGCGGAATCCGTCAGTGGGCGTTTCTTATACCTCTTTCAACATAAAAGCTGTTTGACTCCCAGTCTCCTCCTCCTCTCACTGCGCGGGAGTCTTCTGCGCAGGGAGGGCGTGGGTAGCGGAGGACCTGTGCTCTCCTCACTGATGTCCAGTGAAGAGTCCTGGAGCCCTCTCTCCGATTCCCCCATCTGCCCCCCTTTATCCCTGGTGTTGCGCTGATTTCCTTCCCCCTCTACTGAGCTGCTTCTCCCCCTGTTGCTGGGTCCTTCGCCAGCATCATCTGGGAGCCTCCCCTTCGCCTCTCGCTCCGATGTCAGTTCCCTGACAGGGTCCAATCACCTCATATTTCTGCTGCTTTGATGTTCACAAGTCCCATCTTCCAATCTTCTTGTCGTTATCTTTTTTCTTCTTAATAACCTCTGAGTTGTTTCCACAGGCGAGTTGAAGCAAGCATTATTATGTTTCTGTGTGGACTTTCACGCTGATCCAAAAGTCCTATTCAAGCGGCAGGCGCCATTTCAACAGTTCCGATGAAATAAAGTCTAAGCGTCTGCTCATTAATTTTCCCAGACCAGTTGCTCCATAAATCAGCCTTTCCAGGGGAGTTTTTGCAAAATCAGACGTACAGTCCAAACATGATATCAGAACAGTGGCTCGCCTCCCCCTTTGACTGTAAATCTCACAACAAAGTCTGTCTCATAATGGCGGATCCCGATTAGTAACTACGTCACCCAAAAGCCTTTCGTTTCCTTTCCAGATCTTCTGCAAAACAAAGCCTTTAGTTAATATTTTTATTTCCACACAGTTTATATTCCAATCTCACTTGCTATCAATCATGTGACGGTTCTTCTAGGGGAGGGGTTGTTAAATCATATTAAAAAAGAAAAAAGTTTCCCCCCCTTTCCGTTCCGTTTCAACATATCAACATAGCTGTGATTCTTTGATGTAGTCCTCTGTTCAATCCATCCCATCACTCTTGACTTCTCAGTGGTAGATTTAATTAGCAGTTAGAACACCCTTTCCTTCGCTCGAAACATGTGCATTTACTTTTCTCCAATTATTTTATCTTAAGCAATGCAACTAGGGTCGCACTCAGAAGTAGCGTCCGGGAGATCCAGAAACTCACTCCAGGGCTTTCCGTCCAGTGCCCCCACCCCCTCCTTATTTCGAACTCGGGGGTGATTTATTGGCAACTGCGGACGAGGCAGCATCTTCCCATCCCCTGGGAAGAATTCAGGAGGCTAATTTACTCCCATCATCAGCCTCTTAATTACCTCGTGTGAGCCGGAGAGATGGTATTGTCGGCCATCTTCCAAGGCGCCCCTAGCAGCCCCCCATATAAGGGCTTCCTTCAACTGCTCAATTAATGGGGCTGGAAAGGTTTGAGAAATGGGGGATGGAGCACCGTGAGTGACTGGAGAGGGATCAAGACACTCTTGTTCCTGTTCCTCAGAAAAACCTAAGAATTCTGGCTGGCTCAGAATCAGATAAAGCATCAATCTGTGCCTCACCAGCAGGTGTCGGTATAGTCTTAGTATTCAACTGAATGGAAGCACTTTAGAGGCTGTATTGTGAGCCTGGGACTGACGTAAAATTATGGAAGAAAGACGCTTCCTTGGAAGGCCTGGGGGAGCAGTCTTAGCACGTCCCCTGGCCTTAGAGGACACTAAGTGCTTCAGTTTTTGCTTTGCTTTTTTGTAGGTGGGCTGCTTAAGCCACAAGTGTCCTCCATGGCGGCCATTAAAACAGCAAAGACAGACACACAAATACACAAACAGCCTCTGATTTTCACCAAATAAACACTCAACTCAGTTTGCCATGTTGGAATCCATGATTTCCAGGCAGCTGAGTTCCTTATATAAGCATGACCTATAACACTGGTGTGTGTTGGAGAGTGTTAGTGTGGCGTGGTTAGTGCTGAGGAGTTGCTGAGAGTTAAGAAGTCGTGTTGTAAATAGTAACTTGTGAATAGCTTGTATGTTTGTTGCTGTAAATAATAAAACAAGAAGAACCAAGTTACTAGGTCAGCAGTTTTTGTTCCTACTAGTCGTGCAGCTGGGCAATCTCAAGAGTCGCTCAACAATCGCTGCGGTACTCTGCTAAGCTGTGCAACAGGCGAAAGCACTTCAAAGGTTCAGACGGTTCCAAAAGTTTTAACATGCCACTCCGTGGACCAGGAGAAAAGAAAGGCAAAAGCCTTATGTCAAACCACTCACTCTGTTTGCCATACTCAGGCAGGGATGGAATAGGAACGATGGTCTAAAAACAGCGAACCTGGAGGAGGTGGCCAAGTCGTTTTTAAATCAGGACAGGAGAATGCAAATGCCACACCACGAGTCACATAAGTAACACACACACCAAAACAAAACAAATAAATACAGTTGTAACCCCAGAAAAATGGCGGTGGCCACTAGGCTAAGAAAAGGATCTCACTGAAAGAGGGCCACTGCATCTGAAGGCAGGAATGGACATTGGCACCGTGGCAATGACACCGGCTCTGGAAAATTTATTGATTAAGTAAACAACTAAGGAATAAAAGAATAATAATAATAATTTAATAATTTATTATTTATACCCCGCCCATCTGGCTGAGTTTCCCCAGCCACTCTGGGCGGCTAATAATAATAATAATTTATTATTTAATAAAATTTAATAAAATTATTTAAAAGAAGGGTGGTAAATAAGCAGAACAACCAAACGTAAAGAGTAAGGGAAAGCGTTTTTTTGTGGGGGGAAACACGTGTGGACAAAGAAAGAACTGTAAAACAAAAATAACGATAAAGGAAATCTAAAGAAAAAAAGGGGGTTTAGAGAAATTATCACTACACAATTACTTTTACTTGAACTGTGAATTTCCTTTTAATTGAAACACAAGGCAACCATGAGATTCTGGATTGCACCCATGCTACCAATGTAAATGGTGAGCCATATTCAATTCAGTGAAGTCTGAACCTAGTTGTGATACACTTAGCTAACCCCTGCAACCCTACCCAAACTACAACCAGATGACTGAGCTCCTGGTGCTTGTCAAACAAGCTTCACACAAGCAGTCATGGTGGGTTACACGTTGTGTAGGACTGATCCAAAAATAGGCCCATAAGTGCTCAGTTATACATGTAGTTGATAGTACAGTGGTACCTCGGGTTACATACGCTTCGGGTTACAGACTCCGCTAACCCAGAAATATTACCTCGGGTTAAGAACTTTGCTTGAGGATGAGAACAGAAATCATGCAGCGGCGGCACAGCGGCAGCAGGAGGCCCCATTAGCTAAAGTGGTACCTCAGGTTAAGAACAGTTTCAGGTTAAAAACAGACCTCCAGAACGAATTAAGTTCTTAACCCGAGGTACCACTGTACCAAATAAATTCAGTAGCCATGGAATCACAGAATTGTAAAGTTGGAAGAGACCCTGAGGGTCATCTAGTCCAACCCCCTGCAAGGCAGGAATCTCAACTAGATCATAAATGAAAGATGGCCTTCCAACCTCTGCTTTAAAACCACCTTTTAAAGGACTCCATTCCACTGTCAAACAGCTCTTAACTTCCAAAAGTTCTTTCAAATGTTTAGTCAAAATCTCTTTTCTTGTAACTTGTATGCATGTAATTGGCCAGCGTTACACTAAAACTCATGACAAGTACTTAGAACCAGTAAGTAGAGGTTTTATAACAGAAATGCACAGTGCTTCCTTGTTGAAACTAAAACAGCATATAAACCAAGTCCTGTTTATTTCACATACCTCTTCTTCTGGAAGATTTTTATCATTCTCAGCCTCAATTCTGACTCTTACAACACCTGATTTATCCACGATCTCTTGAATGAGTTTTCCGTTTTTCCCTATAACTTTTCCTATTAAGACATACAGAACATCTAGAATTTAGGGGTTTGATCAGGTTAGTAAAAGTATCAGCACAGAACATCTTTCATCAACCATTTGAAAGTTTCAGCCATGTGTTGATGCAGTAGCTTTGCACACCCTTCCAGGGGGCTTGTAAGTGAATTTGGTTGAGGGCACTTAGAAGCTTGCCTGTGATTGATAATCACGCACACGCACGCACGCACACGCACACACACAGCGCTTCACTAATCATCATACTTATGCTTCTTTACAGCAATGTCTATTCGTCTTAATTCAAATCAGGCAATATATTTAAGATCATGATTTACATCAAGAAAAAAGGACCATTTTAATAACAGTAATTTCAATCACATATCCCTGAACAAGCAAGCATGCTACTCAGTTACTATAGCTGGAGTCTTCATACAACCTAGGAGCACTACCTAAAACTTCTGGTTAAATACAAGAGGCAGATCTCTGTTTGACTCTGTACAAGAAGGTAATTAAGAATACATCTTTCCATAACAGTAACTGATGGCCTCAAATTTTTAATGTGCTTTTATTATATATAGGTATGCTGAAAACTGCTTGGCTTTCAGGATATAGCAGTGCATGAATATTTTAATAAATTAATTACATAACTGGAGACAAACTGCAATACATGTTAACACTTACTTCAATTAAACAAAGGCAAGTCTTCCAGATTTTAATGCGCACAACATTGGATAAGCAAGGATTTATTCAGTGGACAATATAGAATCTCTCAATAAGATGTAAAGTAAATATTATGCTCTTTAGTTAGCAAAGTCAAGTATTTATATTTCAAGAATTGAACACACTGCAGAGCTTTGGTAGCAGAAGAACATAAAATGTATTGCTTCCTATGTCATTCATAATGTCTAATCCAGAAGCCAAGTGAATTCCCTCACAGTTTTTATATTAAAAGGCATATTTTAACGTAAATCTGTTTGATAAATGGTCACCATTTGGTTCTAAGATGATAAGCATGGACTTTAAATAGTTCACATTGTTAGGATTTTATCTGAAACCTTAACACATGTATCACAACTGAAACTTAAATAATAAAATAGTCATGCTTTCAAATAGTTCTCTGATCGTTCTAAGAAAACAAATCACTGATTTGACTTTGAAATCACAGCCCAAATTGACATACCTACTAGGTTTCTGGGGACTTGGATGATATCTTCAGCAAATTCAAGATAACTTCTTGCCTTCTTCACTGCATCTTGATCCTATAGGAAAGAGATTTTCAACCTTTTTGAGTCCACCGGTCCCTTGACAAACTACATTCTTTCTGCGGCACCCCTATGGGGCTCAGGAGCCCACTTATGTCAACCCTTGCCTGCACAGCTGGCAGCCTCTCACCCTTTTTTGAACACCCTCCCTTGTGGAGTGTTCCCTCAGCCTCCTTCCCTCTCCCCTCTCCTTGCGAGTCCTCCAGGCAGCTGCTGCTGCCGCCTCTGGTCTCTGAGTTGCCCCCACTCCAGAGAGAGGTGCCTCCTCACACTGCCTCACAGGGGCCTGGGACTTGTCTATCCATTTCCAACAGCAAGGAATGACGGACTGGCTGGCTGGCTGAGCTCCTTCTCCCTCTTGCTTGCTTACTTAGAGGCCACTTCAGCTCCTGGCAACCAGCAACCCCTGGCCAGCCCCAGAGACACTCTTCACCTGCTGAACTTGTAGCCAGGGCTGCTGCAACAAACAGCTGTGCAAGCCTTTGGGAGGCAGAGACGTGAGAGGTCATCAGAGGAGGGAGGGAAGGAAAGAAGGGCAGAGGCCAGTATTGCCCACGGCACCCCTGACCATCATTCAAGGCACCCCAGGGTGCCTTGGTCACTGGTTGCAAACCACTGGTATAGGAAATACAATTAAAATGATAGAAAATTTTAACCTATATGATACTTGGAAAACGAAGCATCCCAATGAGAAGGATATTACACATTTCTCTGAAGCTAAAATATCGGGGGGGGGGGAGGATAGACACAATTTGGATTTCGAAAGGGTTGACTCTTAATTTGGAAAAGGCAGAAATCCTGAGCAGAACAATCTCAGACCATAATCCGGTAATAATTCATATGAAAACTAAAAAACAAACAAGGGGAAGATGGAGGCTGAATGATGAGATATGGAGAGATGAACAATTAGTGGCAAGAGCAAAAGAAACGTTGGCAGAATTCTTTGAAATAATCGAAAAACAAAATGCAGACATGAATGTAATTTGGGATGCAAGTAAAGCTTACATGAGGGGCTTTGGGATACAACAAATGTCTAGGATAAAAAATAAAAAAGACAAAAATATTCAAGAAATAACCAGACAGATAAGAAATAATGAAAAAGAATTGATTAAAAAACCCCAAAACGGGGAAATAATTCAAATTATAAAGATACTACAATCTCATATATTTAATTTATTAAATAAGGAGGTGGAAAATAAAATTAAATGGATGAGACAAAGGTATTTCCAATCAGCTAATAAGCCCAGCAAGATGCTGGCCTGGTTGACAAAGGAGAAACATACAAAAAGAATTATAAATAAAATCTCAGACCAAGGTGAAGAAATGACCCCGAAAAAATTAAAGCAAAAATTTTATTAAAAAATTGATTGAATTGGAACAAAAAGACGATAACAAAATAAAGGAATATTTGTTAAAAAAACAATTACCAGTAATTGAAAAAGAAGAATATGATTATTTAAATTCTAGTATAGAAGCAGAGGAAATTGCCCAAGTTATAAGGAAAATGAAGATTGGCAAATCACCAGGCCCAAATGGGATTACAATAAATTACTACAAAATATTAGAGGAGGTAATTCTCCCAAAATTGAAAAGGGTTATGAACAATATATTTGAGGAAAGAAAAAAATCCATGTTCATGGAAGGAGGCCTTAATAACGTTTATACATAAGCAGGGATCAGACTTGGAAAATATCAAAAATTATAGGCCAATATCACTATTAAATACTGTCAGGGAACTGACATTGGAGCTAGAGGCGGAGGGAAGGCTCTCAAATGATGCTGGAGAAGGGCCCAGCAGGGAGAGAGGCAGCTCAGCAGAGGGGGAAGCAAATCAGCGCAACGCCAGGGATAAAGGGGGGCAGATGGGGGAATCGGCGAGAGGGCTCCAGGACTCTTCACTGGACACCAGCGGGGAGAGCACAGGTCCTCCGCTACCCACGCCCTCCCTGCACAGAAGACTTCCGCGCAGGGAGAGTAGGAGGAGACTGGGCGTCAAACAACTTTTATGTTGGAAAAGGTTTAAGAAACGCCCACTGACGGATTCTGTTAGCGACTGAGGCAGCCACGAAGAGAAGGGCTGTCCAGACAGAAAGGTTTAACAAGGCAATTTGGCCTGGAGAGGCGGCAGTTTACGCACGAGCAACCCCATACTCATTACAGCAATCCGTCAGTCCCTGACGTTGCTTGTACACAGCAGCAGGCAGACAGCATCATGAGCAAAACCGGAGAAGTGGGCACCACGGAGGGAGCAGCTAGAGTACAAAATCTGGTGGAGAGGAACCGAGATTTGGAACAGCATGTGGCTCTTCTGACGGCGCGGCTGGACGAAAGGCGGGCTCAAGATGCACAGGTCAGACCCACCCCCATAGCAAGGAAGGTACCGGGACTGGTACACAAATTTGGAGGGAAGCCCCAGGACTATAGTGCGTTCCGAACGGAAATAGAGTACGCGTTGGAACTGCAGCAGAATGATTTTGCAGACGATGGGGAGAGGGTTGCCTATATTGTCGGACATCTGCAGGATGGGGCCAGAGAATGGATCAGGCCCTTAATGGCGACGCAGAATGCCGCCTTGAAGGACCTGAGGAAATTCTTTCAGGCAATGGATTCAATGTACTCCAGTGATGTACAGCAAAGTGTGACTCGGCGGGAACTGATGAACTGTAAACAGGGGCACCAGTCAGTTAGAGACTACTGGTCACGCTTTGCCATGTTAGTTCACCGGCTCGGGTGGGAACTGGACTCTGAACCCATTCAAATGTTGTTCGAGGAGGGGTTGTCCCCAACGGTGAAGGATGAGCTTTCCTGCGCACCCCGCCCGCAGTCGATGGATCAGCTGACCAAGGCTGTGCTTGCGATTGGTGTAAGGCAGGAAGCGCGGGCCCAGGAGAAGCGGGAAGGGAGAGAGCAACGTTACCATAACTACCGCATTCCTGAAATACCAAGGCAGCCTTCCCCGCTGGCGGAGCCAATGGAAATAGATGGGGCGCGCGCGGGGGAGGTTTCAAATTCCAGCGAAGGTCGCAAGAAGGAGGGAAAGGATTGGAAAACCACCAAGAAGTGTTTCCTCTGCCAGCGGCCAGGACATTTTGCCAGAGTCTGCCCTCAAAGAAAGGCCTGGCAAGGAATGGTGGGAGCTGCAGGGGGTGAGGAGGAGGTGGAAAAGGGGCAGGAACAGGGAAACGCGAACGCTTGGCTGCCACTCAGCGGGCACAGCAGCCAGGCCAGCAACCAGTAGAAATGCCCCAACCAGACCCCCCCAGGGCAGCTATAGCCATAGAAGTGGTGCTAGAACTCCCGAATGGGCACCCAGTCAAGGTGAAAGGGCTGTTGGATTCAGGCAGTTCCTGCAATTTCTTCAGCAAAGACTTTGCACTAGAGCACCAGCTCCACCTGCTGCCCTTGGATTTCCCCTTGCAAGTAACCACCATCGATGGCAGGGAGCTTCTAGGAGGGGAAGTGACACACCAGACCCCACCAATGAGAATGAGGGTTTCCAGGCACTCGGAGACCATCGCCTTTCACGTCGCCTCACTGGCAGGGCCCCCAATAGTATTAGGGATGAGCTGGCTAGCACGACATGATCCAGTGGTGGCATGGCATCAGAGGACAGTCACCTTTGGCTCCGCTTACTGCTTGGAACACTGTCTAGGGGGGGAAACCCCAAGGATGACCGTGGCCAGGGTGGCTGGGATAGCTGTGGAGCGGAAAGGGGAGGTGCCACCACAATATGCTGACCTGCAGGAGATCTTCAGCGAGAAGGAGGCGGATAGACTACCCCCCCCCATAGGCCCTTTGATTGCCAAATCAACTTGCTCCCGGGGGCGCAGCTGCCGGTGGGTAAACTGTATGCCATGTCGGACAGGGAGATGAAGGAGTTGCGGGAATTTATTGACAAGAACCTGAAAAGAGGCTTCATATGAGAATCAAAAGCGGTGGGAGGAAGTCCGGTGTTCTTTGTGGACAAAAAGGACACTAATAAACCCAGGCTCGTTGTGGACTATAGGGCCGTCAATTTGGTGTCGGAACCCGTGACCTTCCCAATGCCCAGGATCGACATTTTGACGAGAGTGAGGAAAGGAAAAATCTTTACCAAGCTGGACCTCAGGGGAGCATACAACTTGATCAGGATGAGGGAGGGGGATAAATGGAAGACCACCATGTTCACACCCCTAGGGGAATTTGAGTACTTAGTTATGCCTTTTGGATTACAGTCGGGCTCCGCCTGTTTTCAAGCTTTCATGCACCACGTGTTGGGGTCTCTGCTGTACAAGAACTGCGTAGCCTTCTTGGACGACGTCTTAATCTATTTGGACAATGAGGAGCAACATGTCAGAGACGTCAGGGAAGTGCTAAAACGACTGCAGAAGCACCAGTTGTGGGTCAAGCTGGAAAAATGTCAGTTTCACGCCAGAGAAGTCGAGTTTCTGGGGTACAAGTTGTCAGACAAAGGCCTAGCGATGGACCCAAGCAAGGTGCAGGCATTGCTGGAGTGGAAGGCTCCCAAAACCCGGAAGGACGTGCAGAGATTCCTAGGGTTCAGCAACTTCTACAGGAAGTTCATCAAGAACTTCGCCCACTTGACAGCGCCCATCACAGATTGTCTCAGTAGCAAAAGGAAGTTCGTCTGGACAGAGGGGGCCCAGCAATCCTTTGAAAGACTGAAGAAGGCGTTCGCATCGGAAGAGCAGCTCCTGCATGTAGATCTGGAGAAACCCATGAGGCTAGAGACCGACGCGTCCGACAGAGCCATTGGGGCGGTCCTTTTGCAGCCCGGGAGGAGCAAGCAGGAATGGAAACCGTGTGCCTTTTTCTTGAGAAAGCTGAGCAAGTCGGAGCAAAACTATACTGTGTATGACCGCGAACTGCTTGCGATCTATGCGGCGTTTCGTCGATGGCACCATCTACTAATAGGGGTGCAACACAAGATCCAGGTTTGTACAGATCACAAGAACTTGGAATACTGGAGGACCGCACGAGTACTCAACCAGAGACAGATTCGATGGGCACAGGAGTTCTCCAAGTTTTCCTTCGAAATCCGATACGTGACAGGAGAGGAAAACGTAAGAGCAGATGCTCTCTCCAGGAAGCCGGAGTACTTGGAAGGAGAGGGGCCGCCGGAGATACGACACGTGATCCCCGAGGACCGATGGGTGTGGGGGGGAACCTTGGTGGGGAAGCGAGAACTGGCCGGGCTTACTAGAGACGACGTGTTCGCACAAACTAAAATCCGGGAACTCCGAGACGGAAGAGAAACATTTAATCAGTGAGATAAAATGTTTTAAGGACAGGCAAAAAGACCTTGCTAAATTTATTTGCTAGACAGCATCTTGAGAAGTAGAGACGTCACCTTGCCAACAAAGTTCCGTATACTTAAAGCCATGGTTTTCCCAGTAGTGATGTATGGAAGTGAGAGCTGGACCATAAAGAAAGCTGATCGCCGAAGAATTGATGCTTTTGAATTATGGTGCTGGAGGAGACTCTTGAGAGTCCCATGGACTGCAAGAAGATCAAACACATCCATTCTTAAGGAAATCAGCCCTGAGTGCGCACTGGAAGGACAGATCGTGAAGCTGAGGCTCCAGTACTTTGGCCACCTCATGAGAAGAGAAGACTCCCTGGAGAAGACACTGATGCTGGGAAAGATGGAGGGCACAAGGAGAAGGGGGCGACAGAGGACGAGATGGTTGGATAGTGTTTTCGAGGTTACCAGCATGAGTTTGACCAAACTGCGGGAGGTAGTGGAGGACAGAGGTGCCTGGCGTGCTCTGGTCCATGGGGTCACGAAGAGTCGGACACGACTAAACGACTAAACAACAACAACAACCAATTTATTTGGCAAGGAAAAAAACCATGCATAAAATTCAAATTGTTAACAGAGGTTAAGGAGAGAGGGGGATTTGCAGTCCCAGATCTCAGATTATATTTTGAAGTGGCATGCTGTGTCATGTGACAAAGACACATGAGAGCAGAAGCAGCAAAGCAGACTGGGAAGTGCTGGGACTGCACAATCATTTGGGCCTACTAAAGTTATTCAGGCCTAACTGCTAATTGTTGAGTCACTCTGACATGTGAATTGGCAGCCAGTTTCACTTTGTGCTCTCTGTAAGATGTCAGTGAGAGTCTGCTTCAGTTGTAAGCAGAGTCAGTATATAATCTAGAAGGGACTTCCGGGTTAGCGCCATCGGTAATGGCGGATTCCCTCTGTCTCTGAGGGACCAGCTCCGCGGGATCGGGTCTGACCGCTGCGGCGAAGCGGGGACCCCTCTAAAAATCACAGGCGGGTGAAGCCTGTGAACATGGGACTCAGCGGGCACCTACAGCGCCCCCCAAATCTGCGAAGGAACCCTTTTTTTTTGGCTCCGGAGCGAAGCGGGGTGAGTGGCGCGGTGCTGTGAGTGGACTGCTTCTTCTGCGGAGCGAAGCCTCACAGCCGTTATCTGAGAGCGCTGATTTTTTCCTGGGACAATTTGGCTACAAAAAGCAACTACCCGTGAGTAGGAAAAAATTGGATTTAAACGAACGAAAAGAGCTAATTCGGCACCGAAACGGGGAGGTATAAACAGGAAGTCCGCCTTCCGTTTCTTGTATATAGATCAAAGCAAAGAGACTGTAAGCTAAAACTTTGAAAGACGTCTTTAAAAGGACTCAAATCCTAACGTCAAACAGGAGATTTCCCCTCCAGATTGCAAGAGAGGAGGGGAAAAGGCTTGAACTGTATTTTCCTGCAAAAAAGAGAGGAAAGGAAGCTAAAATCCACCGCTTAGACCCTGGGAACGGACTGCCTTTAGACAATGAGAATGCCGTACTGTGAAAGGCACTATTGGTAAATAGAGTGCTTTTGACAGCTAACTTTGCAAAAGAGATACAGTGTTTCTGGCTGACTTCTCCTGGTTTTAAAGTAACTTTAAAGTAACTGGAATTGAAACTGTCGTTTTTTGGTGAATTGGGGGACTTAAAAAGGTTATTTTTTAAAAGTTACAAGGTTGACTGTTACTGTGCACCCTTAGAGGAAGTTGGATATTGTTACAAAAACAACTGGGCTAGGTGAATTTTCCACTTCATAACAAATCCTAGCTGTGGGACTGACCTTGGACCTAATCTAGAGTGTTATGGCAGATGGAAAAGAAAAGTCAGAGCTGCTTCAAGAGAAAACAATGAGGTCTGGGAAATCTTTTCGTACAGATATTGGGCTACAGAGAAGAGCATCAGCATCTGGCTCTTCTGGAACACCTGGACCATCAGGGGCCGCACCTGTACAAGTGAAGTCAAAAGGAATGTCGTCTGAGGATGTTTTAGCTCTGGCACTAGGGAGAATTAATGAATCTTTGGAAAATTTAACCAAACAAGTAGCTGAAACAAACAAACAAACAAACAAACAAACAAACAGGTAGCTGAAACAAATAAACAAGTAGCTGAAGCATCAGTTAAAATTGACCAAAACACTACAAGCATAAATAACTTGGGACAGAAGTTGAATACCAATACAGAGACTATTGAGAAATTGCTTCAGGAATCTACTCAGACTCGAAAGACAGCTGAAGAAGCAAAGGAAATAGCAACTGCCACTGAAGAGAGGATACCACCGATACACAGGCAACTTGACGACTACAGGTTGATGTTTTCTATGATTGAATTGAAGGAGAAACAAACGAATTTGAGGATCAGGGCTGTACCTGAACTTGAGAAAGATAACTTGACTGACTTTCTTACGAAGGAATTTGCAGACTTCTGGCAATTAGACTTTGGGAAGGAAGAATTTAAGATCGTGAGTGCATTCAGGCTTGGAAGAGGAGGAAAGAAGAACAAGGTGAGAGACTGCCTCATTACCCTTCGAACAAAAGAGGAGAGAGACAAAATCTTGAATCTGCATTTCCGAAAGACCTTGGAAATTCATCAGTCAAGTGTGGAGATATTTAAGGACATTCCGAAACATCTTTTGGATCTCAGGTTTAACTACGGAGACCTGGTCGCTTTCCTGAGAAGTAACAGAATCATTTTTAGGTGGGAATTCCCTCAAGGCCTGTCTTTTAAATACAAAGGGAGAAAGATAAAAATAAGATCATCTGACGACAAAGATAGATTTTTGAAAGATCTCGGAGAAGACTTACAGAAAAAAGCGGAACCTGGAGAAGAGCCAAGAGCACTGGAAAGAGGAATCTTAGACATAGCAAACTTATCTTTTCATAGAATCATAGAATCATAGAATCATAGAGTTGGAAGAGACCACAAGGGCCATCGAGTCCAACCCCCTGCCAAGCAGGAAACACCATCAGAGCACTCCTGACATATGGTTGTCAAGCCTCTGCTTAAAGACCTCCAAAGAAGGAGACTCCACCACACTCCTTGGCAGCAAATTCCACTGTCGAACAGCTCTTACTGTCAGGAAGTTCTTCCTAATGTTTAGGTGGAATCTTCTTTCTTGTAGTTTGGATCCATTGCTCCGTGTCCGCTTCTCTGGAGCAGCAGAAAACAACCTTTCTCCCTCCTCTATGTGACATCCTTTTATATATTTGAACATGGCTATCATATCACCCCTTAACCTCCTCTTCTCCAGGCTAAACATGCCCAGCTCCCTTAGCCGTTCCTCATAAGGCATCGTTTCCAGGCCTTTGACCATTTTGGTTGCCCTCCTCTGGACACGTTCCAGTTTGTCAGTGTCCTTCTTGAACTGTGGTGCCCAGAACTGGACACAGTACTCCAGGTGAGGTCTGACCAGAGCAGAATACAGTGGCACTATTACTTCCCTTGATCTAGATGCTATACTCCTATTGATGCAGCCCAGAATTGCATTGGCTTTTTTAGCTGCCGCGTCACACTGTTGGCTCATGTCAAGTTTGTGGTCAACCAAGACTCCTAGATCCTTTTCACATGTAGTGCTCTCAAGCCAGGTGTCACCCATCTTGTATTTGTGCCTCTCATTTTTTTTGCCCAAGTGCAATACTTTACATTTCTCCCTGTTAAAATTCATCTTGTTTGTTTTGGCCCAGTTCTCTAATCTGTCAAGGTCGTTTTGAAGTGTGATCCTGTCCTCTGGGGTGTTAGCCACCCCTCCCAGTTTGGTGTCATCTGCAAATTTGATCAGGATGCCCTTGAGTCCATCATCCAAGTCGTTGATAAAGATGTTGAATAAGACCGGGCCCAAGACAGAACCCTGTGGCACCCCACTAGTCACTCTTCTCCAGGATGAAGAGGAACCATTGATGAGCACCCTTTGGGTTCGGTCAGTCAGCCAGTTACAAATCCACTGAGTGGTAGCATAGTCAAGATCACATTTTACCAGCTTCTTTACAAGAATATCATGGGGCACCTTGTCAAATGCCTTGCTGAAATCAAGGTAGGCTACATCCACTGCATTCCCTTCATCTACCAGGCTTGTAATTCTGTCAAAAAACGAGATCAGGTTAGTCTGACATGACTTATTTTTCAGAAATCCATGCTGACTATTGGTGATCACAGCATTCCTTTCTAGGTGCTCACAGACTGTTTGCTTAATGATCTGCTCCAGAATCTTCCCTGGTATTGATGTCAGACTGACTGGGCGGTAATTATTTGGGTCCTCTCTTTTCCCCTTTTTGAAAATAGGGACAACATTTGCCCTCCTCCAGTCTGCCGGGACTTCGCCTGTTTTCCAGGAATTCTCAAAGATGACTGCCAGTGGTTCTGAAATCACATCTGCCAGTTCTTTTAATACTCTTGGATGCAGTTCATCTGGCCCTGGAGACTTGAATGCATCTAGACTAGCCAAGTATTCTTGTACTATCTCCTTAGTTATTCTGGGCTGTGTTTCCTCTGCTGAATCCTTTGCTCCAAATTCTTCAGGTCGGGCATTGTTTTCTTTATCGGAGAAGACTGAGGCAAAGAAGGCATTGAGGAGTTCAGCCCTTTCTGTGTCCCCTGTTTGCATTTCACCATCTTCTCCTCTGAGTGACCCCACTGCTTCTTTGTTCTTCCTTTTGCTACGAACATACCCATAAAAGCCTTTTTTGTTGCTTTTAACCTCTCTAGCAAGCCTGAGTTCATTCTGTGCTTTAGCTTTTCTGACTTTGTGTCTACACGTGCAGGCTATTTGTTTGAATTCCTCTTTGGTGGTTTCCCCCCTTTTCCGTTTTTTGTACACATCCTTTTTTAATCTTAACTCAGTTAAAAGTTCTTTAGATAGCCACCCTGGCTTCTTTAGGCACCTTCCATGTTTCCGTCTCAATGGTATTGCCTGAAGTTGTGCTTTTACTATCTCCCTCTTAACAAACTCCCAGCCATCATGAACTCCCTTTCCTTTTAGTATTACTGTCCATGGGATCTCACCCAGCACTTCCCTAAGTTTTATGAAGTCGACTTTCTTAAAGTCGAGAAATTGAGTCTTAGTATGCTTGGCTGCTCCTTTCCGCTGTATAGTAAACTTCAGAAGAGCATGATCACTCGCGCCTAATGATCCTTCCACTTCTACCCCACTAACCAGGTCATCAACATTGGTTAGGACCAGATCTAAAATGGCTGTTCCTCTTGTTGCTTCTCCCACTTTCTGGACAATGAAGTTGTCTGCAAGGCCAGTGAGGAATCTGTTTGACCTTATGCTCTTGGCTGAGTTTGACATCCAACAAATATCCGGGTAATTGAAGTCCCCCATTACTACTATCTCCCTTCCTTTTGCATGCTTGGCCATCTGTTCCAGGAAGGCATCATCTATGTCCTCCGTTTGGCTTGGGGATCTATAGTAAACTCCCACAATGAGGTCACTGTTATTCTTCTCTCCCTTAATTTTGACCCAAATGCTCTCACTTTGGCTTTGAGGTTCTAAATCTTGGATCTCTTCACAGGTATACACATCCCTGACATATAACGCCACTCCTCCTCCTTTCTTGTCTGGTCTGTTTCTCTGAAATAGATTGTATCCCTCCACTTCCACTATTTTTCCCTCTCTCCCTGGGCCACGTCGTTCAACTGGGAGGACAGATGAGATGACAATTTGTGCATTTAATTGCTTAAATTTCCTGCCCAGAGCCTTGTAATCTCTTTTGATCTTCTGGAGGCTATTGCTTGCAGTGTCATTGGTTCCCACATGAACCAAGAGGAAGGGGTATTTGTCAGTGGGTTTTATGATTCCTTGCAGTCGTTCAGTTACATCTTGGATCTTAGCCCCGGGGAGACAGCACACTTCCCGAGACATCTTGTCAGGCCCACAGATCACTGCTTCTGTTCCCCTCAGTAGGGAATCCCCTATCACCACTACACGCCTCCTCTTAGGTCTGGTCGGGGTTCTTCCGTGAGCTGTCCGTTCCAAGGTCGCCTGCACATTCCCTGAGGGCTGACTTTGCTGCTCGTCTTCATATACCTGATCGACTGTAATGAGGGAGAGATCCTCAAATGGAGTCTGCTCTTCGTCTTCCATGCTAGGGGAGAGGACCTCAAAGCGATTGTGTATTTCTAAACAATCAGAGCGAACCTTGGGCCTCCTACTTCTTTGAGTCACGTTTCTCCATATATCTGGCTCCTGTGTTGGTGAACTAGCCTCCTTCTCAGGGGAGTCCCCTGTCTCCTCCTTGGTGGAGACGGTGTGCTCTGTTGCTTCCAAGAAGAGCTCCAGCTCTCTAATTCTTTGGAGCGTAGCTACACGTTCCTCCAGTTGCTGGACTTTGTCTTTTAAGAGGGCAATCAACATGCAATTGCTGCAGGTAAAGCTGCCTGCAACCTTTGGCAAGATGGCAAACATTGTGCAGGAACCACAGGCGACTGCAGCTGTTCCCTCACCCTCCATCTTGAGAACGTGTCATTGGGGGTGACTACAGCGGTCCTCCATCATAAAAAGCATGAAGACAGGACAAATAAATCCCCCCCAAAAATGTTTGAGACTAGCTCCCCTAAATCTAAAGATGGATCAAACTGCGTGCGCCGCTGCCCTACAAGCTCTGATAAGCTCCTCCCACAGCTAATCACCTACCTCAACAGAAGCCCTGCCCCCTCTGACCTTTGCACAGGGAGAGCAGCTAATCAGCCACAAGAAACTCACACAAGAAAACCATGGTTTGCATGGTTCAGAGAAAGTGACACCACTGACAGAACAAGAACAAGCACTTGGCGCAGTTGGAGGAAAATAAAGTAACTACATTATGGCTCTGCAACTACTAAGTTGGAATTGTAACGGTCTAAACTCTCCCCGGAAAAGGAAAAATGTCTTTCACTTACTGAAAAAGGAACAATTGGACTTGATTTGCCTACAGGAAACACGTGATAAGGCTACATAGAAAAGTATTGATTAACAAAAGATTGGGACAGGAGTTTATTTCATCTGACAAAGTTAAAAAAAGAGGAGTAGTGATCTACGCAAAGGAGAGATTATCACCGAAATTTATTTTTAAAGATGACCAAGGAAGATTTGTGGCAATTGAAATTCAAATTCAAGGAGAGAAATTCTTGATAGTAGGAGTTTATGCACCGAAGGAGGGGAAATCTGAATTCTTTAAAAAGTTGCATGAGACCTTAATGGACTACATGGATTATAACTTGATTTTGATGGGAGATATGAATGGAGTGGTATCTACAAATATGGACAAGGCACAAAGACAGGTAGTCACCAAGGATGGTAGACTACCGAAAACTTTCTTTGAGATGACAGACAATCTGGACTTAGTTGATATCTGGAGAACAAAGAATCCCTTGGGTAGAGAGGGAACTTTCTTTTCTGAAGCCAAAATGACATGGACCAGAATTGACCAAATATGGGTAACTAGAGGAATGGCACCAAAGATAAAGAAGGCGGAAATTTGTCCAAGAACTTGCTCCGACCATAATGCTGTGAAGATGGAGATGAAACTAATATCAACTGGCTCTTTTAGATGGAGGATGAATGACACCTTATTTAGAGATGAAAATGTGATTAAGAAGGCCCAAAAAACTATCAGAGACTATTTTGAGATAAACATGAACACTAATGTTGAAAAAAGTGTTATCTGGGACACAAGCAAAGCCATTGTGAGAGGGTTCTTGATACAACAGAATGCAATAAAGAAGAGAAGTCTAAATGAGAAGAAAGACAAAATTTTGGAGAAAATAAAAGAAAGTGAGAAGAAATTGAGAGCAAAACCGAAGTCGCAAGAGATCCTGAGAGAAATAAAGTTATATCAAGTACAATATATGAAAATGATGAATCAAGAAATAGAATGGAAAATTAAACAAATGAGACAAAAGACATTTGAATCAGCTAACAAATGTGGGAAATTGTTGGCTTGGCAAATGAAAAAAAGACAAAAATTAAATACTATTACAAATTTAGAAGTGGAAGGAAAGAACATACAGAACCCAGCCGAGATTAAAAATTGTTTCCAGAGGTACTTTAAACAATTATACACACAAGGGCCAAAGAAAGAAGCTGACATAGATCGATTTTTGAAGATAAATGGATTACAAAAAATTTCTCAAGCAAATAAATTAATGTTGAATTACAAAATATCTGAACAGGAAATAGAAGGTGCCATTCAGAACATGCAATCAGGCAAATCTCCAGGACCAGATGGACTGACTTCAAGATATTATAGAACTTTAAAAGAATGGTTAGTACAACCTTTAAAGGAAGTCTGTAATGAAATATTGGAAGGGAAAAAGGCACCAGAGTCGTGGAAAGAAGCATACATTACACTTATACCGAAAACAGAAACTGAAAAAACCCAGCTTAAGAACTACCGCCCCATATCATTACTCAATGTGGATTACAAAATTTTTGCAGATATTTTGGCCAAGAAATTTAAAAAAGTGTTGATGGAAGAGATTCATAAAGACCAAGCAGGCTTTCTTCCGGGTAGACATTTGTCTGACAATTTGAGGAATATAATTAACATCCTGGAAAAGCTAGAAGTGAATATTAACACTAAGGCAGTTTTGATATTTGTGGACCCGGAGAAAGCCTTTGACAACATTTCTTGGAGTTTTATGAAGAAGAACCTACAGGGGATGGGGGTGGGAGAAGGATTTGGAAATGGTATAAGTGCAATTTACTCTGAGCAAAAGGCTAAGTTAATTGTTAATAACGAGGTTACGGAGGAATTTAAGATAGAAAAAGGAACACGACAAGGTTGCCCAATTTCTCCATTGCTTTTTATATCAGTCCTGGAGGTTTTGCTGAATATGATTAGAAGGGACCAGTTGGTTAAAGGTGTACAAGTCGGAGCTAAACAGTATAAACTGAGAGCATTTGCAGACGATCTAGTACTGACATTACAGGAGCCAGAATCTAGTACCAAAAGAGTTTTGGAACTGATTCAAGATTTTGGCCAGGTTGCAGGATTTAAATTGAATAAACTAAAAACAAAGGTTTTAGAGAAAAATTTAACAGCGATTGAAAGAGAGAGGTTTCAGAATGTGACAGGTTTAACAGTGGTTAAGAAAGTGAAATACCTGGGGATTAACATGACAGCTAAAAATGGGAATTTATTTAAAGACAATTATGAAAAATGCTGGATGGAAGTGAAAAAAGATTTAGAAATCTGGTCAAATTTGAAGCTTTCATTGTTAGGCCGTATTGCTGCTATAAAGATGAATGTATTGCCAAGAATGTTATTTTTGTTTCAAACATTGCAAATTTTGGACAAAATGGATTGTTTCAAGAAGTGGCAGAGAGATATTTCTAGATTTGTCTGGCAGGGCAAGAAGCCCAGAATAAAATTTAAAATATTAACAGATGCAAAGGAAAGAGGTGGATTTGCCCCGCCAGACCTTAAACTTTATTATGAATCAGCAGCTTTCTGCTGGTTGAAAGAATGGCTACTCCTTGAAAACACAGACATTTTGGATCTGGAAGGTTTTAATAATGTATTTGGATGGCATGCATATCTGTGGTATGATAAGGTCAAAGCACATAAAGTATTTAAAAACCATATTGTCAGGAAAGCACTGTTTAATGTCTGGATAAGATATAAGGATTTGCTTGAAAATAAAACCCCAAGGTGGTTGTCACCGATGGAAGCGAAGGCTCAGAAAAAACTCAATATGGAGGCCAAATGGCCAAAATATTGGGAAATTTTGGAACAAGTGGGAGACAAACTGAAATTGCAGAGTTATGAGAAACTAAAAAACAAAGTGCGAGATTGGCTTCATTATTATCAAATAATGGAGGCATACAATTTGGACAAAAAAATTGGATTCCAGGTGGAAAAATCAAAATTGGAAACAGAACTGTTAGATCCCAAAACTAAGACTTTGTCAAGAATGTATAACTTGCTGTTGAAATGGAATACGCAGGATGAAACGGTGAAATCTGCTATGATTAAGTGGGCTCAAGATGTTGGACATAACATTATGATGGCTGACTGGGAACAGTTATGGACCACAGGTATGAAGTTTACGGCATGTAATGCCTTAAGAGAGAATATTATGAAAATGATATACAGGTGGTACATGACTCCAGTCAAGCTTGCAAAAATCTATCATCTGCCCGATAATAAGTGTTGGAAATGCAAAGAAACTGAAGGTACATTCTTTCACCTTTGGTGGACGTGCCCAAAGATTAAGGCTTTCTGGGAGATGATATATAATGAAATGAAAAAGGTATTTAAATATACCTTCTTGAAGAAACCAGAGGCCTTTCTCCTGGGCATCGTAGGCCAATTGGTGCCAAAAAAGGATAGAACTTTCTTTATGTATGCCACGACAGCAGCAAGAATACTTATTGCAAAGTATTGGAAGACACAAGATCTACCCACCCTGGAAGAATGGCAGATGAAGGTGATGGACTATATGGAACTGGCAGAAATGACCGGCAGAATCCGAGACCAGGGAGAAGAGTTGGTGGAAGAAGATTGGAAGAAATTTAAAGACTATCTACAGAAATATTGTAAAATTAATGAATGTTAGAATGATGTTGGATAAAAAGTTAAGTGGTTTTTAGCTATAACGCTATAAGGAATATGAAAAAATGGATTATTAAAAGGTAAAAATTTAATGGTATAATATTTTAAGATTAAAGATTAGGATAAACAAAGAGGGAAAGGATTTGCTGAACTAATAAATTAAATTGGAATACAAAAAAGGGAGGCGTGAGGAGTTCTGAGAAACAAGCAAATGAAAGATAAGTGATGGAAAGATGGAATTGTTTTTTAACTATTTTTATTTTGTACTTTTCTTTTTTCTTTCTGTAAAATCTCAATAAGTATCTTTAAAAAAAATAAATCTCAGCCAAACTGTTTGGAACCATGTTGTTTATGAAGAAGTTTATTTTAATTCAGTAAAGCTTTTATTCTTTAAAACTCTGTATTATTAATTTACGCTGCGCGCCATGCTGGACCTGGATAAAGGATCGGATATTGCTAAAAAAACACTGAGATATTGGGTTTAGAGGGTTGAGACAATGCTTTCGGCTGGCACGGGTACTTAGGATACGATAAAATGAAATCACATTGGGGATTCATAAATCACATTGTAAGGAAAGCATTGTATAATGTCTGGGAGAGAAATAAACCTTTAATGGTTACAAGAACACCTTGGTAGCTCTCACCCATTGAATCGATAGCAGCCCATAGGAAGAATATGAGCAATGATTGGCCAATTTATAGGGATTTGGTAGAGGAAATAAGTAATTACCCAAAAATTAAAGAACTTTGAAGAAATAAAAAAGATGGGATTAACTTGATTAGAGTATTGTAAATTAAAAGCGGTCTTTGAAAAAGATAAAAGATGGAAGGGTTTTGATAATGAAATATTGAACCTGGAGAAAGAAATCCTGTATAATAATCAAAAGACTTTATCCAAAATGTGTAAGTTACTGTTAAATTGGCAGTTAAAAGATGAAGAAATCAAAGACGTTATGATAAAATGGGAACAAGATCTAGGCCACACAATTGAATTGCATAAATGGAAAGAACTATGGACAAAGAATATAAAATTTACGGCTTGTTACTTAATAAGAGAAAATCTCATGAAAATGCAATACAGGTGGTATTGGACCCCTGGAAAGCTGGCAAAAATTAATAAAACTCATAACAACAAGTGTTGGAGGTGCAAAAATCAAGTAGGAACCTTTTACCATATGTGGTGGGCGTGCCCAGAGATGCAAAAGTTCTGGGACACAACCTATGAGGAGATGAAGAAGTTATTAAAAATTACATTCAACAAAAAACCAGAAGAATTTCTTTTGGGAATTTTGACAAACAATATCCCTAAAGTGAAAACAAGACTATTTCTTTATGCAACGTCAGCAGCATGGAAGCAGCATGGAAGCAAGATCATATACCCACCAAAGATGAATGGTTGTACAAACTGTGCGAGTACTTGGAACTCGCAAAGCTTACAGATATAAGAAGATATAAATCTAACATCTAAGATATAAATTCTTCCTTTCTGGTGTTTCTGCTTTTACTCCTTTCTTTTTTGCTCTCTCTACTTAAGTTTTTGTATTTTCTTTTTTTGTTTAAGTTTGTGCATTTTGATTTATGTATATGTGCAATGCTGTGTGTGTGTGTGTGTGTGTGTGTGTGGCTGTTAAAGGGTTGCAGTGTCCTAGAATCAGTTTCACAAAAAACAGATGCACCTCACCTCACCATAAATATGGAATGTACAAGTGTCTTCATCAAGATCTATAGCTGTCACACCCGGTACTTTTCTGGCTTGCTGAATATTAGCACCATGAGTGCCAATGGCCAGACCCATTAGATCTTCACATACAATGAACTGCTCATGAAATCGTGAAGCAAGCTGCCTTGAACTCTGTAGAAAGATGCATTCTTGGTTAGAACTGAAATTCACTCACTGAGAACCCCTTAAAAAGTACCAAATAAAATCACTTAAAGTAGCAAAGCAGTTATGTGCATGTAATCGGCTAGCATTTTAGGGTATTCACCATTTCAAATGTTAAGCTGCGTTCAAATTACCGTATTTTTTGCCCTATAGGACACACTTTTTCCCCTCCAAAAATGAAGGGGAAATGTGTGTGCGTCCTATGGGGCGAATGTAGGCTTTCGCTGAAGCCTGGAGAGCGAGAGGGGTCGGTGCGCACCGACCCCTCTCGCTCTCCAGGCTTCAGGAAGCTATCCGCAAGCCTTGCTAGCCCGTGGGAGTTCCCGCCAGGTTTGCAAGGCTTGCGGGTAGCAGGCTGCAGCCCAAAGCACGGGGCGCTCTCCGGAGCGCGCCCTGGTCTACGGGCAGATGTCCGCAAGCCTTGCGAGCCCGGCGGGAGTTCCCGCCGGGCTCGCAAGGCTTGCAGATAGCAGCCTGTTCTGGGGGCTGGGGTCAGGGGAAGCTCGGGCTTCCCCCACCCCAGCCCCGCGGCTGGGGGGGGATATATTTATTTATTTCCCCCCCAAAAAAACTAGGTGCGCCCTATGGGCCAGTGCGCCCTATAGGGCGAAAAATACAGTATATGGACTCAATGGTTATTGTGGTTCGAGGACCCGACCCCCGCGAAGTGAAATGAAGACACAAGGACAAGTGATATAAGGTTGATGGGCTAGAAAAGGCCACAACTTTATTGATTACAGCAATGAAAAGGTATTGGCTTAGGCATTGGATCGAAACAAGTGGGTTTATTCACCAGTAGGTGGAGCCTGTTGATGCTAATCCAACTATAGGCTCACCCCTGCTGTCACCGAGGGTCGTGCCATGGCCTCCCGCCAAGCAGGCATCGGACAGAATACACGACCGCCAGATTCCTTTAACGGAATACCCCTAAAAATTGAAGGCATAGGCGATGGCCACACCTAGCACTTCGACACACAACACATTATTCCAGTGCCTAACCTACCCACCAATACCACAAAAGTTGTGACGATTGCTACGAGGTAGGCGGAAAAACCAAAAAGCCTAATGCCAAATGGAAAAACTCCTACCAGGCCCCCCGGGCAACCAGGGCGACCAACCTAAGGTCCATAGCAAGGCCAATGACCTAAGCCCTAACTAAAAGGGAGTGGAGGGTGGGTGACTTGCGATGGGACGACGATGAGGAATGAGGCCAGGGAGAGGCTGGCACTGCAGCAAAAGGCTGCTGAACACGCCCCCTCCGTGGCACCTGGTTGGGTGGCCATCGGGGGGGCGTGAGCGCCAGCCAGGTGAGCTGGAGGCAGGGGGCAACGCCCCCTGCTGGGCGGTGCTCGGGCTCCCGCCCACAACCACTCCCCTCTCTTTCAGGGAGGAGAGTCTTTCTTGGACAAGTGAGCCAACTTCAATTTCCAGTAGGTTAAATGGAAACTACAGTAACCTATCTCAAGGGCTATTGCTAGCACTGAATTAAATATGAAAGCATTATCTACCTCTTTGGGACAGAGTGGGCTAATAAGCTAAAATGAATAATATGCCTGAACTGTTTTCAGCATCATTCTCTCAGTATTTTTACTATGGATCATTTCTTTGTTAAATTCTTATTTTTCCATTTCTACATAGAACCCACCAAAAAAGAGACTCCACAGAGATGACTAGTACAACAAATACATTAGTGGAGTTTTATAATAGTTTTTCAGATACAAACTGATACAGTACCTCTAATTGTTTGCTTGCTTCTTCATTTCTCATTATCAGTGATAACTTGGTGCGAAGACTTCGAAAGTGAATATCAATGAGCATATTTGCACGTTTCATTGTTACCTCATTGATAGACTAAAGAATGGGGGGGGGGAGAGAATAGATCTCTGATCATTATCACATTCAATGTAAGACAGTTTGAGTACATCTCAACAGCAGAAATACTTACCAAAATTATAAGTTGATGGGCTTCAGAATCATATGTTACTGAGAACGCCCCAACTGCCTTCTTGAAGTCCTTGTGCGTAGATTCCTTAGCGCACCTAAAACACAAAGTACTTTAAAAATTCAGAACTGTTTATTTAATGAAACCATATTGTTGTAAAGCAGTCATAGAACTGCAATGAAAACAAGTATTATCTAGTATGCAATGCACCACAGGGCGAGGAAAGAGAAGAGCTCTGGTGTACTTTTCAACAATGAAATGCCATAGTCTAACAAAAAAAGCTCAAAGTCATGTCTGCAATGTGACATCTTTAAAAGTGACCAACACTGAAATAATTCACAAGCCTTCACCATTAGGTATGACTTATACTTAAATATTTCTCTTTGGATTTAACTAGTTAGGTTAAACTAGTCCATGTATGCATAGGCAATTAAATAGTGGCAAACACAATTTGACATATTAACTGTTCATATTCATGAATATACAGTATTGCCATAAATAAAATATTTTAATTAAATGTCATGTTGCTGTCCACAATGTCTGTCAGGACTTGCAGGAACTAGCTCAGTTGCAACATATTTTTAAACAAATTTGCATTATATCAAGTGTCTGCTACTGGTAAAATAACGAAGAAGAATTTATTATGGCCATAGACTAGCATAAGGTAAGAGCATCTACATACATAAATAAAGCATGCTAAATAGGCAATAGGGCAACTGTAGAAGTAGGGGATAGACATACTCATTCTCTTAATTACGATAGACCAGCATAAGATAAAAACACATAAAAGTACATAAATCATGTGGCACATACCATATAGTATAGCCGCACAATATCTGGCAACTGTGTATGTTATATCCGGGTTTATATCTTGGAGCAGTAAGGAGATATAGAATTGCCCTGTGTGTCCTGGAAATTTGTGTATAAACCTGGCAGAATAAACCTGGCATGTATATTAGTATAATACTGGCAATGGAAAAAACCCATGTTCAGTTGTTTCTATGTGCCCAGAGCCACAGGGGCACTTTCTCTCCTCATAAGGTGTCTTCCTAAAACAATATTCCTGGATGGCTGAAGGTAGAGCCTGGCAAAGATACAGAGTGAAAGCTCTTTGCTGTTTTGGTATTTCAAGATTGGTTAAATATGCCATTGGAGAGGTGAGGTACCTACTGGTTTCACTGATAATAAAATTTGGGGACCTGGCTAGATCTGACTGATGTTCTGTATCAACCACACACTGTTTAATGGTTTCTTTGGCCTGTTCATAGCCCATGCCAAGTAAAAGCTGCAGGCTAAGACCTAGAGTTCTCTTCCATGTTGTTGGAAAGTCATCCTTTATAATTAGGGGGACAAGGCCATATGGGGTATAAATGGTTGGGGAAACCCAGTCAGAAGGGCAGGAAGGAAAGAAGGAAGGAAGGAAGGAAGGAAGGAAGGAAGGAAGGAAGGAAGGAAGGAAGAGAAAGAAAGAAAGAAAGAAAGAAAGAAAGAAAGAAAGAAAGAAAGAAAGAAAGAAAGAAATTGTACCCCGCATTCCCCGGCCGGAGCCAGGCTAAGGGTGGCTAACATCATAAAACTAACACAGTATACAAAGAACATAAAACAGGCAACCAATTAATTAAAATACATCTTAAAATTAGTTCAGAGCAAATTAAAATCTGGGCAGATGGCAGTCCACAGGTAAAATTGAGAGTGGTTAATATTCTCCAGGACCAAATGTTACCACTGGTTTTATAAAGGACCTGTGAGCAGGCTAGGACCTCTTTAATGCTTGTTCTTCTACAGAAAGAAAAGAACCAGACTGAACCCTAACCAAAGGCCTGGCGGAACAGCTCTGTCTTGCAGGCCCTGCGTAAAGATGTCAAATCTCACAAGGCCCTGGTCTCTTGTGAGAGAGCATTCCACTAGGCCGGGTCCACGGCCGAAAAGGCCCTGGCTCTGGTCGAGGTCAGTCTAATCTTCCTGGGGCCTGGGATCTTCAGAGTGTTATTATTTGCAGAACTGAAGGGAGCAACTGGACTTCTCCGCGACCTTTCCCCTCTGCAGGGAGGTGGGACCGATTCAGATGGTCCGCCCCCGCCATTTAATGGATCCAAATGGTTTCCAGAGAGTGGAAGGGGATGCTTTATCCCATGTTGATGGCCTTTCAGCTGATTCCCTGGTGGCCCACTGGAATGGGGAGCTAACCAGGGATATTGACTGTTTGGCTCCGAAGCGCCCTCTCCGATTGCATGGTGCCCGGACAGCCCCATGGTTTTCCATGGATCTGAGGGCAATGAAACAATCGCTGAGACAGCTAGAGCGCCGGTGGCCGATAACTCATTCTAAAGCTGACAGGACACGGGTTAGAGCTCAGTGTTGAGCCTACCAAGTGGCAATGGCGACGGCGAAGAGGGCCTTCTTCACCGCCTCCATTGCATCTGCAGAAAACAGCAGCAGGAGACTCTTTCAGGTGGTTCACAATTTAGCGGAACCACCTGCTACATTGGGGCCCAGTACGGGCCACATGATCTCCTGCAATGATTTTGCAAAGTTTTTTGCAGATAAAGTCGCTCAGATTCAGGAAGAGGTAGAATCCACTGTGGGAGCAGGGCTGGGGCTGTAGAGTGCTAGAGTCCTCTCTATTAAAGTTGTGTGGGATCAATTCCAATCTGTTACCTCCGAGGATGTGGACAGGCTGCTTCGACGAGTGAAACCAACCACCTGTTTTCTTGATCCTTGCCCATCATGGCTTATAAAAACTAGCTGGGAAGGGCTGGGCAATGGGCTTCGCGGGATTTTAAATGCTTCTCTCTGTGAGGGAGCCTTCCCAGACCCGCTCAAAGAGGCGGTCATTAAACCGCTTCTTATAAAAACATCTTTAGATGTGGCCAATATGGCCAACTATCGCCCAGTCTCAAATCTTCCATTCTTGGGCAAGGTGATTGAGAGAGTGGTTACTGAACAACTCCAGGCACGCCTGGAAGTAGCGGGCCATTTGGATCCCTTCCAGTTGGGATTCATGCCTCATCATGGGACTGAAACTGCCTTGGTCGCACTGGTCAATGATCTCCGGCGGGGTAGGGACAAAGGTGAGAGCTGTTTCCTAGTTCTGCTGGATCTCTCAGCAGCTTTTGACACCATCAATCATAACATCCTTCTGCACCATCTAGACAGGCTGGGAGCTGGGGGCACTGTTATACAGTGGTTCCGCTCCTTCCTCCTGGGCCGTTTTCAGAAAGTGGTGGTGGGGGATGAGTGTTCAGACCCCTGGGCTCTCATTTGTGGGGTGCCTCAGGGTTCTGTCCTCTCCCCCATGCTTTTCAACATCTACATGCAGCCGCTGGGAGAGATCATCAGGGGGTTTGGGCTGGGTGTTCATCAGTATGCGGCTGATACCCAGCTCTACCTCTCTTTCAAATCAGAACCAGTGAAGGCGGTGACGGTCCTGTGTGAGTGCCTGGAGGCGGTAGGAGGATGGATGGCGGCTAACAGATTGAGGTTGAATCCTGACAAAACAGAAGTACTGTTTTGGGGGGACAGGGGGCGGGCAGGTGTGGGGGACTCCCTGGTCCTGAATGGGGTAACTGTGCCCCTGAAGGACCAGGTGCGCAGCCTGGGAGTCATGTTGGACTCACAGCTGTCCATGGAGGCGCAGGTTAATTCTGTGTCCAGGGCAGCTGTTTTATCAGCTCCATCTGGTACGAAGGCTGAGATCCTACCTGCCCGCAGACTGTCTCGCCAGAGTGGTGCATGCTCTAGTTATCTCTTGCTTGGACTACTGCAATGCACTCTACATGGGGCTACCTTTGAAGGTGACCCAGAAACTACAACTAATCCATAATGCGGCAGCTAGACTGGTGACTGAGAGCGGCTGCCGAGACCACATAACACCTGTCTTGAAATACCTACATTGGCTCCCAGTATGTTTCCGAGCACAATTCAAAGTGTTGGTGCTGACCTTTAAAGCCCTAAACGGCCTCGGTTTGGTATACCTGAAGGAGCGTTTCTACCCCCATCGTTCTGCCTGGACACTGAGGTCCAGTGCCGAGGGCTTTCTGGCGGTTCCCTCCCTGCAAGAAGCCAAGTTACAGGGAACCAGGCAGAGGGCCTTCTCGGTAGTGGCACCCACCCTGTGGAACGCCCTCCCACCAGACGTCAAAGAGAAAAACAACTACCAGACTTTTAGAAGACACCTGAAGGCAGCCCTGTTTAGGGAAGCTTTTAATGTTTAATAGATTATTGTATTTTAATATTCTGTTGGAAGCCGCCCAGAGTGGCTGGGGAAACCCAGCCAGTTTTATTATTATTAAAACCAGCACCTTAAACCTGATCCTGTACTCCACCAGGAGCTAGTGCAGCTGCTATAGCACCGGATGAATGTGCTCCCGCGGCAAGGCCCCCGTGAGGAGTCTCGCCGCAGCATTTTGCACCCGCTGGAGTTTCTGGGTCAGTTTCAAGGGCAGCCCCACGTAGAGCAAGTTACAATTATCAAGCCTGGAGGTGACTGTCGCATGGATCACAGTGGCACGGTCAGGGCGAGAGAGATAAGGGACCAACTGCTTAGCTTGGCGGAGATGAAAAATGCCGCCTTTGTTGTAGCTGTAACCTGCACCTCCATAGAAAGGGAGGTGTTGAAGATTACACCCAAACTCTTGACGGAAGGCGCTGGCACTAATTGCGCCCCCGCAAGGGATGGGAGTTAGGTCCCCAACCGCATATCGTCCCGACCCAGCCAAAGGACCTCTGTCTTCAAAGGATTTAACTTCATCCGGCTCCCCCGTAGCCATCCAGCCACGGCTTCCAAACATCTGATCAGTGTGTCTGGGGCCAAGTCAGGGTGGCCGTCCATCAACAGATAGGGTTAGGCGTCATCAGCATACTGATGGCAACCCAAGCCAAAGCTCCGGAAAAGCTGAGCAAGGGGGTGCATAAAGATGTTAAAAAGCATTGGGGAGAGAACTGCACCCTGTGGTACTCCATACACCAAGGAGTAGCGTGACGACAGCTTCCTGCCCCCCCCAGCGCCACCCTCTGTCCCTGACCAGAAAGGAACGAGCACAGCCATTGAAGGACTGTGTCGCAAATCCCCATGTTGGTGAGGCTGCGTTCCAGAAGTTCGTGATCAACTATGTCAAAGGCTGCTGACAGGTCTTAGAGAATCAACAGCCCCGACCCGGCTCGGTCCAACTGCCTATGGAGATAATTATATTTTTATAATTATTATTATCATTATTGGTAAAAAAGATAGCCAGAAGTTAAGTATGGCCATTCACACCCTCTGCTCTGTTTTAAGACATAAGGTAGCATTTGAGAAATACTCTGGCACTTTAAAAGTTGATTTTAGGAACTTAGATTGTACTAATCCCAATAATGTGAGATTAGTGAAGGAGCCTAGTTGGGCACCATATAAAAACCGTGCAACCAACTTGGCTTTAAACAGTTTTAAGGCTGCAGGTCTATAATGTCCACCTTTGGTCCTAAAGTATTTAAGTATGGCAGTTGAGCTCTGTGCATTCTCAGCTGAATAATCAACATGGGCTTTTCTGTTTCCGGAAGAATGGAGGACTACCCCCAGATATTTAAAGCAGATAACCTGCTCAATCTTGTGGCCATCAATATACCATGAGAGAAGTTTAGGCCTTTGGGCAGGTGTCATGATTTTAGTTTTCTGACAGTTAAGTTCTAATTTGCCCTCCTTACAATATACTGCGAATACTTTCATATCTCTTCTAAGGCCTATAGGTGTTCTTTAAAGAATTGCTGTATGATCTGCATACAGCAGGACTGTGATATGCTTCCCTGCCAATTTTGGGGATGGAAGTTCACATTCTTCTTCTTTGTCGATCACTCGTAGCCGAGTAATATTGTCTTCCATAGACACGGTTTTAACAATGAGTCCGTAAGTGATTGTGGAGGCCAATTATGGATCCACACATCCTTCCACAGTGGGGACATTGGTTTCCGGGCGGGAGTTGATCACGGTGTGGATTTGCCAAGCGTGCCTTCTTCTTAGCACGTTTCTCCCTTGCGTCCTGAGTTCAAAAGTCTTCAAAGGCCATGACACCTTTGGTAAAGGCTGCTCTCCAATTGGAGCGCTCGCAGGCCAGTGTTTCCCAGTTGTCAGTGTTTATACTACATTTTTTAAGATTTGCCTTGAGACAGTCTTTAAACCTCTTTTGTTGACCACCAGCATTACGCTTTCCATTTTTAAGTTCGGAATAGACTAGTTGCTTTGGAAGACGATCATCAGGCATCCGTACAACATGACCAGTCCAACAAAGTTGATGTTGAAGAATCATTCCTTCAACACTGGTGATCTTTGCTTCTTCCAGTACACTGATATTAGTTCCCCTGTCTTCCAAAGTGATGTGTAAAATTTTTCGGAGACACCGTTAATGGAATCTTTGGAGGAGTTGGAGATGGCATTTATAAGTGGTCCATGTTTCACAAGTATATAGTAAGGTTGGTAGTACAATAGCTTTGTAAACAAGCATTTTGGTTTTCCTGCGAATGTCCTGGTCCTCAAACACTCTGCACTTCAATTGGGAGAAAGTCACACTCGCAGAGCTCAGGCGATGCTGGATTTTGGCATCAATGTTGGCCCTTGTGGAAAGATAACTGCCTAGGTAGGAGAAGTGGTTGACATTTTCCAAAGTTACACCATTGAGTTGGATTTGTGGTGCTGCAGAAGGGTTATTTTGTACTTGTTGGTGCAGCACTTTGGCTTTTTGGATGTTGAGTGATAGGCCAAGCTTTTCGTAAGCTTCTGCAAAGATATTTAGGATGGTTTGGAGGTCATCCTCTGAGTGTGCGCACACTACATTGTCATCAGCATACTGAAGCTTTATGACGGAAGTTACGGTAACCTAGTCTTTGCTTTCAGCCTGCCCAGATTGAAGAGCTTTCCATCTGTTCGATATATGATTTCTACTCTGGTGGGGAGTTTCCCTTCGACAAAGTGTAGGATCATGGCAATGAAAATAATGAATAGAGTTGGGGCAATAACACAATCCTGTTTAACACCTGATCCCACTGTGAATGGTTCACTTTGAAAGCCATAGTTATCTGTGATTGATGCTGTCATGTTATCATGGAGGAGCCAAATGATGTTTACAAATTTATCTGGGCAGTCAATTTTCAGAAGGACAGTCCACAGGGCTTTACGATTTACAGTGTCAAAAGCGTTAGTCAGGTCAATAAACACCATATACAGGGGTTGGTTTTGCTCTCTGCATTTTTCTTGAAGCTGTTGAGCTGTGAAAATCATGTCCACTGTCCCCCTAGAAGGCTGAAAACCATTTTGGGATTCAGGAAGGGTCACCTCGGATATTGTTGAGACAAGGTTTGCTAAGATCCTTTCAAGAATTTTGCCGGCCGCAGCTAACAGAGAGATGCCTCAATAGTTTCCACAATCAGTTCTGTCACCATTTTTAAAGAGATTGATAATTTTGGCATCCCTAAAGTCTGCTGAGATCTCTTCTCTTTCCCAATTTTTTTCGATGAGCTTGTGAAGTTGTTGTTTAAGTTCAATTCCGCCCACTTCAAAGATTTCAGCAGGTATCCCATCAGGTTCACTGGCTTTGTTGTTTTTCATTTGGTTAATAGCTGTACACAACTCTCCCAGATTTGGATATACTGCAAGCTCATCTCTAACTTGTTTTTGCGGAATTTGTAAGAGGACCTCAGCAGCTACGGGGGAGTTACGGTTGAGGAGATGTTGGTAATGTTGTTTCCAGCGCAGTGCAATAGCTTCTTTATCTATTAGAAGTGTGATACTGTCTGCTAAGCGTAGGGGGCATATGCCATGATTTATTGCCCCATAGACGGTCTTTGTGGCTTTAAAGAAACTCTGCAAATCATGAGTGTCGGCTAAGTGCTGGATCTCTTGAGCTTTTTTTATCCACCAGGTGTTTTTTAGTTCTCTGGTTCTTCTTTGAACCTCAGCCTTAGCGTTGGCATAGGTTTTTTTCTTCGTGGCACAGTTTCTATCTCTTTGCCAGATCTGAAAGGCCTTCTTTTTCTTGTCAGTCATGCGTTCAATCTCGCTGTCATTCTCATCAAACCAGTCCTGGTGTTTCTTGGTTTGGTATCCAATAGTTTGTTCACAGTCTGCAATAATGGATGTTTTTAGCTTGGTCCAGTGTTCCTCGATGTTATCAGGGAATTCTGAAAGCAGATGGTCCTTAAGAGTCATTTGGAAGCAATCCCGCTTAATGGGATCTTGAAGGGCTTGAGTGTTTATTTTGCGCCTTGGTTTCCTTCCTTGAAGCCTGCGTTGAGGTATAATCTTGATAGCCATCGTGGAGTGTATTAGTCGGTGATTTGTCCAGCAGTCGTCGGCGCTCATCATAGCTCTGGTAAGGAGCACATCACGTCAATCTTTAGCATGGACAATAACATAGTCTTAAAGGTGCCAATGGTTTGACCAAGGATGCCTCCATGAAGTTTAAAATTTATTTTTCTGTTGAAAGAGTGTGTTGGTAATAACAAGGTTGTGCGCTGCACATATAATCAAAAGTAAGATTCCGTTCTGGTTGCTGTTGCCAATTCCTTCTTTCCCAATAGTCCCAGGCCACAGATTGAAATCTTGCCCAACTCTTGCATTAAAATCACCCAGCAGGATAATTTTATCTTCCTTAGGCGTCTCTGATAGGACGGTATATAGCTGAGAGTAAAATTTTTCTTTAATGTGTTCGTCGGCATCCAGTGTTGGTGCATAAGTGCTTATAATAGTAGCCTGTTGGTTTTTGGGGAGCTTTATTCGAAAGGTTGAGAGTCGCTCATTAATGCCGGTAGGGACTTCTGACAGGAGCTTCACAAGGTTGTTTTTGTTAGAGAAGCCTACCCCATGTATTCAATGTTCTTGTTCAGATAGACCTTTCCAGAAGAAAGTGTAGCCTCCTTTTTCTTCCTTCACTTGTCCCTTGCCTTCTCTTTGAATCTCTTGAAGCGCTGCAATATTGATGTTAAAACGTTGCAGCTCTCTTGCAATGATGGCAGTTCTGCATTCAGGATGCTCACTGTCTGTGTTATCTGACAAAGTCCATATATTCCATGTTCCAAAGTTCAATTGTCTTTTATGACCGCTAGGTGGTGACCCCACTGGGTGCGGTAATCCCGTCAGGGGAAAGGGGAGGCAGACTATGTTTAGGGCACCTTTTCTAGCCCCTCCCCGTTTTGGGGATGAGCAGAGTGGATCCTAAAAAGGGCTGCTCAGTCATGGATACAGCTGCCGAGCTGCTCAACTGCCTCATTCCTTGAGTCAGAACAACTGTGCTGGTTCATGACTAGGGGCTTCCAGATTTCACAATCCTCCCCCCGTTACCATTTGCCGATCGCCATGGGACTTTTGGGGCTTGGGTTGGGTTTTTGGAAGACGCCTGTGCGTGAATTTGTTTTATGTGTGTAGATCAGTGCACGCTGACCAACACATAGTCTTCACAGTAGGGCTCTGTTCCGATGGCATGAAGTAGTCACAACAAACCAGTAGATTCCTATCTGCTGCAGCCTTCATCCGTCTTCATAGCTGTTGTAACATACCGCTTGTTATCATCCGCCTGTTCTGCCGTTGAGGACTTCTTGGATCATTCTTTGTCTAGCTCCTTCCCTTTGACCTTACCGCCTTGGGTGACCCTGCTGGGAGTACAAGATTCCTGACGCCTTCGCTCACAAGGGTCATAGGAACATGCAAGCCCATTCACCACAACAAGGTGACGATCCAGCAACTGGGAAGTTCACATTATAATAATAATAATAATTTATTATTTATACCCCGCCCATCTGGCTGGGCCTCCCCAGCCACTCTGGGCGGCTTCCATAAAAACCAAAAATACAGTAAAATATCACACGTTAAAAACTTCCCTGAACAAGGCTGCCTTAAGATGTCTTCTGAATGTCAGGTAGTTGTTTATCGCTTTGACATCTGCTGGAAGGGCGTTCCACAGGGCGGGCGCCACTACCGAGAAGGCCCTCTGCCTGGTTCCCTGTAGCTTTGCTTCTCGCAATGAGGGAACCGCCAGAAAGCCCTCAGCGCTGGACCTCAGCGTCCGGGCAGAATGATGGGGGTGGAGACGCTCCTTCAGGTATACTGGACCGAGGCCGTTTAGGGCTTTAAAGGTCAGCACCAACACTTTGAATTGTGCTCGGAAACGTACTGGGAGCCAATGTAGGTCTTTCAAGACCGGTGTTATATGGTCTCGGCGGCCGCCCCCAGTCACCAGTCTAGCTGCCGCATTCTGGATTAGTTGTAGTTTCCAAGTCACCTTCAAAGGTAGCCCCACGTAGAGTGCATTGCAGTAGTCCAAGCGGGAGATAACCAGAGCATGCACCACTCTGGCGAGACAGTCCGCAGGCAGATAGGGTCTCAGCCTACGTACCAGATGGAGCTGGTCTTATGGCATTATGCAGATAAGGTTCCATATCATTAATAATAGAAGTTAAATAAGAGTGGAGCCAGTATGCACCCTTATTTGACACCTTTCTCGGTTCCAATAGCATTGGAGAGATGGCCCTGGAAGTTACGTTGCACTTTTAGCCACATCCCTTCATGTGTATTAAATATAGCAAGTGCCTGTCGAGTGTAGAGGCCTCTGATTTTTCCAATAATTTAGCTCTAGATATGGTGTCAAAGGCTGCTTTTTTTTTTTAGTTAACTTTTATTAAGTTGAAATCCTACATTATAAACTCTCCAGAACACAAAAATGAACATAATATCTGAACAGCATCAAACCTGCATTTCTCAACTGCTAAAGTTACAATCACTATAGTACACCTGAAAATCCTCTTGCCTTCCTTTCAAACGAAACAATAATGTCCATCCTAAAATAAAATAATCTTGCTGAACTCCAAAAGTATGTAGCGCAATTTGCACAGAAGGAGAAGCCTTGGACCCTTTTCAAAATAAATATCAATGTCGTGACAAGGATTTTGAACCACTCTGAAGATACGTACATTTATGGAAGCGCATGCAAGCACCAGAAATGTAGCAGTTACAGCTCTTCCTTGTAATATCCAGGTTTTGCCAGTGACATCTCTTTCCTCAGCTGAATAACCTCCCAAAACTTCTGATTCACATCTTGCTGCTTCACAAGCCCCTGCTGTATATATCAAATGTACGTGAAGAAGTTACATACAGAAGTAATCCTATATCTACAGAAAGGAGAAATATAGTAATAGTTGCTTGAGTCCCCCAACTTGATTCTATGCTTGCATATTTTACTTTGTCCACTGAGAGCACATTTCTTTGGTCCTCCACATTCAACTGCAGAAGCTTTCACAAATCGAACAGGTTGCAAGCCAACTGGTTCAATACCTAAGGTATTGTTTTCCACAGCTTCCAAAACGGCAGATGCCAGCTCACTTTTTGAGAAGGTCAAAAACGGAAAGATATCTTCCTTATAGATTTTATCCAGGAAAGGGCATGCCCTGTCCATAGGGGGATCATCCTTCCAGGATCTGAATTCGTTATACAGAGCTAAGTCAGCCTCTTTGCAGTCTTTCACAATTGGCTGCATCATGGCGACATCCTGGTTGCTGACCCCCATCGCACTGCTCATACTCTTGTTCCTTGCATGGCCTTTTTTGAAGGGTGTCTTTCCGCTAGATTGAAGCTCTTTTGTGGGCGACGTCAGCGAAGTGGACAGCACTAACGTTTTCAGGGCTGCTACTTCGGCCTGAAGTACATCAATTTTTCCATGTGCTTCTTTCAGTTGTTTTTCAGCTGTCGCCTGCTTTATGTTTGCTTCCCTCACCATTTTGTGTGCTTCCTCAAAGAGGCTGGCAGTAAGTTATTCCAATTACTGCCCGAGTTGGTCGCACACTTTAGAAAGCCTCTTGCATTCTTCATCTTTCAGTTTCAGCTCCCTCTGAGCTTTAGCAAGCTCCTCTTTTAATCTTTCATAGCCCTTTTCTTTGACTTCCAAAACCGATGGGCTCTGTAGGTGAGACAGACTGTGCTCAGTCCCAAAATATCATCACTTCCTTCAGTGGAGTCTGTTATGGTTGCTCCCGACAAAAATTCTCTCTCGGCATTGCTGCTTGCCTTTCTGGAATTATCATATTTGGACGACACACCTTGGAGTCCTGAAGTAGAACAAGGAATGGTTTCTGTAACATTGATGCTGATACCTGATGCTTCTGCACAATTGAGTTGCCTAGGAGATGAATAGATGGGTTGTGTAGGAAGATCAAAGATGTCCAGGGCACTCAGCTGAATTGGCGTGGAGCACACAGCTGAGGCATGAAGCCGGTAGATGACCGTGGGTGAGGTAGTTTGTTCACAAGCACTGGATTCATACACTCCTAGAAGATCTGGAGTGGTAGGCGAGGCTAGATTCACTTCGTGAAAACCTTCCAGGGTGTCGTTGGCCATAATAAAAGATTCATCATATGAAGTCCTGCCAAGCCGAGCGAGACGCTTCCCTGCTAAAGGCGGCGGCGGCTCCCTGCGCTGCTCGTCAAAGGCTGCTTTAAAGTCAATAAAGACAGCATAAAAGGAAACTATGCTACGAGAGAAGTATTTCTTGATTAGATGTTGGAGTACTAAACATTGGTGAATGGTAGAACAGCCTTCCCTAAATCCAGCTTGTTCCTCTGCAAGTATGTTTTCTTGTTCCAGCCAGCCCTGAAATTTCCATTTCATAAAGGTAAAGGTAAAGGTACCCCTGCCCGTACGGGCCAGTCTTGACAGACTCTGGGGTTGTGCGCCCATCTCACTCAAGAGGCCGGGGGCCAGCGCTGTCCGGAGACACTTCCGCGTCACGTGGCCAGCGTGACAAAGCTGCATTTGGCGAGCCAGCGCAGCACACGGAATGCCGTTTACCTTCCCGCTGGTAAGTGGTCCCTATTTATCTACTTGCACCCAGGGGTGCTTTCGAACTGCTAGGTTGGCAGGCGCTGGGACCGAGCAGCGGGAGCGCACCCCGCCGCGGGGATTCGAACCGCCGACCTTTTGATCGGCAAGCCCTAGGCGCTGAGGCTTTTACCCACAGCGCCACCCGCGTCCCACTTCCATTTCATACAATTTACTAATTATGCTGAGGCGGCTGATTGGTCTATAATTAGCTGGATCATCTTTCTTCCTTTCTTTATATATTGGGACAATGATTGAAAGTCCCCAGTCTTTGGGGATGTGTATCAATGCAGGTGAATAGTGAAGCCAGAATAGGGGTCCCAAACTCCAAGGTGTTTTTGATGGCCTCAGTAGGAATTAAATCTTCTCCTGGGGCTTTCCCCTGTTTTAGTTGGGCTATAAGGTTCTCAATCTCTGTTCTTGACACAGGAGCCCACTTTGGAAGGTTTTCTATGTTTTGGATATTTTGGCAACTTCCACCATTGGTATCCCAACAACAACAACAACAACTATAATGGGATGAAAACGTTTTGAATGGTATTACAAACTTAAGAAAGTTGATTAAAATTATTTATTAAAGACCTCTATACTCACATTTGCCTTAAATCTTCTGGCACATCAAGTTTGATCTTATGAAATGTATCCTTTGTTGTAGGTTTGTTGGGATTTGCAGATCTTAGGCGCTCAATTGTGACAATTTCATTGTAGGTAGCATCACAGGCTGCATATTCTATTACATAAAACTAATTAAAAAGGACAAAACTGTCTCAGACATTGTTAAACTGAGAAGTGATGTATGCTACAAGTGTACTCTGAAGGGGGTCTGTATTTTACTTTTGGGATAAACTATTTTATTTTGCTTCAGTATGTAAACTTACAGTTGCAATCAAAATTATTCAACCCCCATTGCAAATCAGGTTTACTATCAAAATTTACAGACTTTCAGCTTTTTTTTACAGACTTTTGCAATGAGCAAATCAAACAAAAGCAATTGAAATAGCTCAACACAACAGATACTTCAAGTGGTTTCCCCCAATTCAGTTTAAATTGCAACTTACACTGTGTAGAGGTAACGCTCCACTTTGCGAAGGCAAACCTCGCACCAGACATGCAACAGTATGTCAAGGAGCGTTGCACCTGCTTTCCCTGACCTTTTGCCTTCTTGGCTAGAAAACAGGGTTTTCCCTCTGAAATTGTGTCCTCTCACAATTTGTTTGTTAGACATATCGCTTGGCTGAAGCATGACCGGGGACGCAGACGTAATCAAGTATCGGGGGGAAACTTTGAGGGAAACACCTGCTGACATGTGTATTTGCTAATGCTGGAAATGTGCTTAGATAGAAATATGTTAAGTTCAGGGTGGTTTCACTACTGTTTCCGATTGTTGACTTCTGCTAATAAAAGGAGCCTCAGCAGAGCTAGTCGGCAGCTTGTTTGGAGCATGCTTGCCGGCGTGCGTCTGCACAGCTCACCTGCATCCAACCTCCTGCCATCTCTGTTTTTCCTACAATACTGGTTTCTCCAGTCTTAACCCCCTGAACAGAATGTTGATCACTTTTCCCACCTGGGCAGTTATCTTTCCATAAGGGCAGGCATTGATGCCAAAATCCAGCACTATCTTAGCTCTGTGAGTGCACCTTTCTCCTAATTGAAGTGCAGAGTGTTTGAGGACCGGGACATTCGCAGGGAAACCAAAATGCTTGTTTACATAGCTACTGTACTACCAACACTTGTGAAACGTGGACCACTTATAAACACCATCTCCAACTCCTTGAAAGATTCCATCAACAGTATTTCAAAAAAAAATTATATCTCACTTGTAAAGACAGGTGAACTAATGACAGTGTATTGGAAGAAGCAAAGATCACCAGTGTCAAAGCAATGATTCTTCAACATCAACTTCGTTGGATGGGTCATGTGGTTCAGATGCCTGATTATCGTCTTCCAAAGCAACTACTCTATTCCCAACTTAAAAATGGAAAGCGTAATACAGGCTGACAAGGATTAAATATGCTCTCAATGCATATCTATAAAAAAACCCCGCTGTATACAGGTGAAACTAATATATGAGATAGACTCATGACATGCAAAGCGAGTTACATCAAGCCTTTATTTGTTATAATTGTGATATTATGGCGTACAGCTGATAAAAACCCCAAATTAACAATCTCAGAAAATTAGAATATTGTGAAAAGGTGCAGTAGCTATTCAATCCATAACACCTGCAATGGGTTCAGTAGGAAACACAATCATGGGGAAGGCTGCTGACCTGACAGTTGTGCAGAAAGCCATCATTGAGACCCTCCGTAAGGAGGTAAAGCCTCAAAGGGTAATTGCAGAAGAAGTTGGATGTTCCCAAAGTGCTGTATCGAAGAACATTAATGGAAAGTTATGCAGAAGGGGAAAGTGTGGAAGAAAAAGGTGCACAAGCAGCAGGGATGACCACAGCCTGAAGAGGATTGTCAGGAAAAGACCATTCAAACGTGTTGGGGATTTTCACAAGGAGTGGACTGAGGCTGGAGTTAGTGCATCAAGAGCTACCACACACAGACGGATCCTGGAGATGGGCTTCAAATGTCATATTCCTCTTGTCAAGCCACTCCTGAACAAGAAACAACGTCAGAAGCATCTTGCCTGGGCTAAAGAAAAAAAAAGAACTGGTCTGTTGCTCAGTGGTCCCAAGTCCTCTTTTCTGATGAGAGCAGCTTTTGCATCTCATTTGGAAACCAAGGACCCAGAGTCTGGAGGAAGAATGGGGAGGCACACAATGCCAGATGATTGAAGTCCAGTGTGAAGTTTCCAATGCCAGATGCTTGAAGTCCAGTGTGAAGTGTTGATTTGGGGAGCCATGCCATCAGCTGGTGTTGGTCCACTGTGCTTCATTAATTCCAGGGTCAACGCAGCCGTCTACCAGGAGATTTTGGAGCACTTCATGCTTCCTTCTGCAGCTTTATGGGGATGCTGACTTCATTTTCCAGCAGGACTTGGCACCTGCCCACACTGCCAAAAGTACCAAAACCTGGTTCAATGCCCATGGGATTACTGTGCTTGATTGGCCAGCAAACTCGCCTGACCTGAACCCCATAGAGAATCTATGGGCCATTGCCAAGAGAAAGATGAGAGACATGAGACCGAACAATGCAGAAGAGCTGAAGGCTGCTATTGAAGCATCCTGGTCTTCCATAACACCTCCAGCAGTGCCACAGGCTGATCGCATCCATGCCATGTCGCATTGAGGCAGTAATTGATGCAAAAGGGGCCCAAACCAAGTACTGAGTACATATGCATGCTTCTACTTCTCAGAAGTCCAATATTGCTCTATTTGCAATCCTTGCTTTGCTGATTTCATTTAATATTCTAATTTTCTGAGATTGTTAGTTTGGGGTTTTCATCAGCTGTACGCCATAATATCACAATTATAACAAATAAAGGCTTGACATATCTCGCTTTGCATGTCATGAGTCTATCTCATATATTAGTTTCACCTTTTAAGTTGAATTACAGAAATAAATTGCCGAAGAATTGATGCTTTTGAATTATGGTGCTGGAGGAGACTCTTGAGAGTCCCATGGACTGCAAGAAGATCAAACCTATCCATTCTTAAGGAAATCAGCCCTGAGTGCTCACTGGAAGGACAGATTGTGAAGCTGAGGCTCCAGTACTTTGGCCACCTCATGAGAAGAGAAGACTCCCTGGAAAAGACCCTGATGTTGGGAAAGATGGAGGGCACAAGGAGAAGGGGACGGCAGAGGACGAGATGGTTGGATAGTGTCTTCGAAGCTACCAGCATAAGTTTGACCAAACTGCGGGAGGCAGTGGAAGACAGAAGTGCCTGGCGTGCTCTGGTCCATGGGGTCACGAAGAGTCGGACACGACTAAATGACTAAACAACAACAACTGAAATAAATGAACTTTTCCACGGTATTCTCATTTTCCGAGTTTCACCTGTCAGCACGGAAAATTGGGAAACACTGGCCTGCATGCACTCCAATTGGAGAACAGCCTTTACCAAAGGTGTCATGGCCTTTGAAGACTTTTGAACTCAGGACGCAAGGGAGAAACGTGCTAAGAGGAAGGCACTTTTGGCAAATCCTCACCATGATCAACTCCTGCCCAGAAACCTATGCTACCACTGTGGAAGGACATGCGGGTCCAGAATTGGCCTCCACAGTCACTTACAGACATGCCATCTCCATGGAAGACAATCTTACTTGGCCACAAGTGATCGCCAAAGAAGATTATTTAACCCCCTGAATAGAATCCCTCAGAACATCACAAATACAACAGGTGTTGTCTCAAGCACACCTGATGCAACTAATCAAGGGCTTCATTAGTTGTACCAGGTGTGCTTGAGCTGGAACACATGAAACACCTGAGCTGGCTCTGGGGTTTGCTGAGTGTTACATTTGGCTGCATGTTAGAAATATAGTTAAGTCAAGAGAATGGTCCAAGAAGGTAAGAGAAGAGAAGAGATCACTGTCCTTCACAAAAAAGGAGGATACAAAAAGACAGCGAAGGCACTGAATGTTCCTAGAGACACCGCTGGAGGCATAGTTTGCAAGTTCAAAGTTAAAGGAACAGTGGTTACACTACCTGGACAGGGCAGAAAAAGGAAGCTATCTGCAGCAGCAACCAGACTTCTGGGAAGGCAGGCTGGGAAAAACCCTCAGTGACTGCATAAGAGCTGCAGCAAGACTTGGTGGCAGTGAGCACAGTAAGGCACGTACTAAACACAGAAGGTTTCCTTGCTAGAACTCCAATACTACTGACCCAAAAGCACAAGAAAAGTTGGCTCCAGTATGCTCAAAAACTATGGAATGTTTGATTTGTAGCTTTTCCAGCTCCCGGAGTCCACACGCTTCCCTCCTGAGCGCTCTGCTTCAAAGGACTCCTCACAGCTACGTGTAGCAGAGTGTATACGCAGCGTAGAAACAGTTGCTGTGTGTGTGCGTGAAAAATCAGGCTTAACGCACGGTGCCTTCCTTATGTTCCAATAATAATAATAATAATAATAATAATTTATTATTTATACCCCGCCCATCTGGCTGAGTTTCCCCAGCCACTCTGGGCGGCTCCCAATCAGTGTTAAAAACAGTACAGCGTTACATATTAAAAACTTCCCTTAAGATGTCTTCTGAATGTCAGGTAATTATTTATCTCTTTGACATCTGATGGGAGGGCGTTCCACAGGGCGGGCGCCACTACCGAGAAGGCCCTCTGTCTGGTTCCCTGTAGCCTCACTTCTCGCAATGAGGGAACCGCCAGAAGGCCCTCGGCGCTGGATCTCAGTGTCCGGGCTGAACGATGGGGGTGGAGACGCTCCTTCAGGTATACAGGACCGAGGCCGTTTAGGGCTTTAAAGGTCAGCACCAACACTTTGAATCGTGCTCGGAAACGTACTGGGAGCCAATGCAGATCTCTCAGAACCGGTGTTATGTGGTCCCGGCGGCCACTCCCAGTCACCAGTCTAGCTGCCGCATTCTGGATTAATTGCAGTTTCCAGGTCACCTTCAAAGGTAGCCCCACGTAGAGCGCGTTGCAGTAGTCCAAGCGTGAGATAACTAGAGCATGCACCACTCTGGCGAGACAGTTCGCGGGCAGGTAGGGTCTTAGCCTGCGTACCAGGTGGAGCTGGTAGACAGCTGCCCTGGACACAGAGTTAACCTGCGCCTCCATGGACAGCTGTGAGTCCAAAATGACTCCCAGGCTGCGCACCTGGTCCTTCAGGGGCACAGTTACCCCATTCAAGACCAGGGAATCCCCCACACCAACCCGCTCCCTGTCCCCCAAAAACAGTACTTCTGTCTTGTCAGGATTCAACCTCAATCTGTTAGCCGCCATCCATCCTCCAACCGCGTCCAGGCACTCACACAGGACCTTCACCGCCTTCACTGGTTCTGATTTAAAGGAGAGGTAGAGCTGGGTGTCATCTGCATACTGATGAACACCCAGTCCAAACCCCCTGATGATCTCTCCCAGCGGCTTCATATAGATAATAGCTTTATTCGTGTAGAAAAACAGCTCATAACTCTCCTGGTGACAGAGCACACATCTTGCACGTCTTTCCTCCAGTAACGGAGCAACACACACTGAGAGACACAGGAAAACACTCCCCTCAGTATACTAAACCACGCCTCAGAATGTGAGACGTCACTCAGAACTTTTTAACCCTGTAAGTTCTGATTCTCTCCACAAAAACATATAAATAAGCCACATAAGTTTTGGATTCTGTTTTGTGGAGCGATGAAACAAACTTGGAACTTTTTGGCCCCATGGATCAGCGTTATGTCTGGGGAAAGAAGAATGAAGCATACGCTGAAGAGAACACTCTGCCTACAGTGAAGAATGGTGGTGGCTCGGTGATGCTCTGGAGCTCCTTTGCATCCTCTGGCACTGGAAACATGCAGCGTGTGGAAGGCAGGATGGATTCATTGAAATATCAGGAAATCCTAGGAGGAAACATCATGGCATCTGTGAGGAAGCTGAAGCTTGGGTGTCATTGGACCTTCCAACAGGACAATGATCCCAAGCATACCTCAAATTCCACCAAGGCAGAAGTCCTGGAAGGTTCTACAGTGGCCATCAGTGTCACCTGACTTGAACCCCATAGAAAATCTCTGGTGGGATTTGAAGAAGGTGGTTGCAGCACGCAAACCCAAGAATATTACTGAACTGGAGGCCGCTGTCTGGCTATGCATCTCGTTTGAAGTAGGTCATAGCAGCAAAATGCTGCACTACTAAGTACTAAAGATGCTTGCTATGAAGGGGTTGAAGGGGTTGGAGAAGCCAGTATAAGTTGGAATTTCAGCTGAATTTGGGGAAACTACTTGAAGCATCCGTTGTGTTGAGCTACCGTATTTACTTGAGTCTGATGTGCACCTTTTTTTGCCAAATCACGCTGCAAAAAAATTGGTGCACATTAGATTAGATGAAGGGCAGGCTCCTTTACCACCACTTGCTCTGCCCTAGTTCTGCATCTTGCTGTTTGTCCTCAACGGTAAGAGACAGACTGTTCTGTTATTCGATGGCTATCTGGGCTGCCGCTCCCCCCCAAAAATAAAATATAAAAATCCAACCCTGCTTTGAATCCCAAGTCCACACCATCACCACCCACTGTCTCCATGCTTCTTTACCCGACGCCCCTCGACGCAGACTTTGGTCTCTGTCGAACGTTAATGCACTTTCCCACCAATAAGATCTTAAATGCAGAAGTTTGGGGTGATCCTAGCAGCTATACATGCACAGCCCATGTTTACTTAGAATCACAGAACCATAGAACTGTAGACTTGGAAGGGACCCCAAGGGAAAGGTGTCAAGCAAGGCTGCATACTGGCCCCACTCTTACAGTGGTGCCTCGCAAGACGAAATTAATTCATTCCGCAAGTTTTTTCTTCTTGCGAGTTTTTCGTCTTGCGAAGCACGGTTTCCCATAGGAATGCATTGAAAATCAATCAATGTGTTCCTATGGAAACCGCCTTCAGACCAGGTCCGGGGACAGTCTGTCCCCCGACCTCTTCTGAAGGCTGGGGGGGGGGCAAGGGCTTTTCTTCCCACCGCCAGCCTTCAGAAGGCTGTTCTGAAGGCTGGGGGTGGGAAGAAAAGCCCTTCTCCCCACCTCCCACCCCGCAAGCTCCGGGGACAGGAGGGCTTTCCTCCCGACCGCCAGCATTTTAAAAGCCCCCAGGACAGCGGAGAAGTCGACCGCCAGCATTTTAAGATCACCCGGGACAGCGGAGAAGTCTCCGCTGTCCCAGGGGCTTTTAAAATGCTGGGGGTCGGCAGCGAAAGCTTCGCTGCCCCCCGCCAGCATTTTAAGATCGCCTGGGACAGCGGAGAAGTCTCCGCTGTCCCGGGGGCTTTTAAAATGCTAGGGGTCGGCAGCGAGGTCCAGGACCTCTTCTGAAGGCCGGCGGTGGGCGAAAGTCTTTGCTCCCGATGGCCAGCATTTTAAAAGCGGTCCGGGACAGCGGGAAAGCGCAGCGCTTCCCTGCTATCCCGGACCGTTTTTAAAATGCTGGCGGTGGGGAGCAAAGCCTTTCGGCCCCCGCCGGCCTTCCTGGACCTCTTCTGAAGGCCGGAGGGGGGCGAAAGGCTTTGCTCCCCACCGCCAGCATTTAAAAGAGGTCCCCGGAGATTTCCCTATGGGCTTTCTTTTTGCGAAGCAAGCCCATAGGGAAATTCGTCTTGTGGAACGACTCAAAAACGGAAAACTCTTTCATCTTGCGAGTTTTTCGTTTTGCGAGGCGTTCGTCTTGCGAGGCACCACTGTATTTAATTTTTACATTAATTCCATGGTGGGCCATCTTCACAACATAAATTTTCACTCCCCAAAGCTTGCTGGAAGACGCATTTCTGTTCTGTTCTATGCAGCAATACTTTCAAGAACACCTATTGGCCTCAAAAGAGCACTGAGAGCACTAACACAGTATTGCAAGGAGAACCAGCTAGAACTCAACTATCAGAAAACTAAGATCATGGCATTTGCCAAAAGGCCTATGAACCGTTAGATGACCACAAGACTGAGCAGGTCTCTTGTTTCGAATACATGGCGGTAGTTTTTCACTCTACCGGCAGTAGAAAAGCCCATGGGGAACATGTTGCTGAAACCGCACAGAGAAGCTCATCTGCAATCCTTAAATTTCTTAAAACAAGAGGTGGCCACTATATACCTGCAGCACTCAACTTATTTGAAGCCTAGCCAATAGTACAACTTCTCTATGGTGCCCAGCTGGGCCCCTTCTCCAATTTTGCACCCCTAGAACTTGTACAATCCAAATTTCTAAGATCAGCCCTTCAAGTCCCAAAATGAGTCCTAATGCCACCCTGAGACTAGAAACAGGTTTCATAAAAGTGGAGGCTAGAGTGTGGGTGACGATACTCAACTACTGGCTCAGACTTTCTTTATTTCCCCTTGGCCTTGCCCCACTAACTATGAATGATGATTTTCAATCCACATGGAAACAGGCTGTGGCAACAAAGATCTCAACCCTAGGCTTCTCTCCAGGTCCTCTATTCAGCATGGAATACGAACAGGCCAAAGCTCTCATAAAACAGTGTGTTGCAGACACTGAACACCAATTGGATCTAGCCAGGACCCCAACTTTTATTGCCAATGGATCCTCCAGGTATTCTGCCTCCCCTATGGCATATCTAGCTAAACTCGAAATCCCTAAAAACCGAAGGACCTTTACTTTGGCTCGATGTCATGCCCTCCCCTCGGCTGTCCTTGAAGGCTGATAAAGGTAGATTGCTTACCTGGAGAGACAATGCCCCTGTGATTCTGGACAAATAGAAACAACAGAGCATGGGCTTCTCCAGTATCTTTATTATAGAGACATTTGTACTAGCCTCATCTTACCATTACTGCATAAGTACCCAGGGCGCACAGGAAAATTCTATACCTCCCTGCTGCTTCCAGATACCAACCCTGCTACAAAATACAACGTTGCCAGATTCTGCACTGCAGTGCTCAAAAATTCGTCAGATGATGACCTGTGCCACAAACTAGATATAATGACCACTCGTATTAGAGTGCTCTGTAGACTGATAGCTATATTCTTATATACTAACTTTTTACTGGGGCTGAAACTGCCTTGGTCGCGCTGGTCGATGATCTCTGGCAGGCTAGGGATAAAGGTGAGAGCTGTTTCCTAGTTCTGCTGGATCTCTCAGCGGCCTTTGATACCATCAACCATAGCATCCTTCTGGACCGTCTAGAGGGGCTGGGAGCTGGGGGCACTGTCATACAGTGGTTCCACTCCTTTCTCCTGGGCCGTGTCCAGAAAGTGGTGTTAGGGGATGAGTGTTCAGAGCCCTGGGCTCTCACTTGTGAATCAGAACCAGTGAAGGGGGTGACTGTCTTGTGTGAGTGCCTGGAGGCGGTTGGTGGATGGGTGGTGGCTAACAGATTGAGGTTGAATCCTGAAAAGACAGAAGTACTGTTTTGGGGGGACAGGGGGCGGGCAGGTGTGGAGGACTCCCTGGTCCTGAATGGGGTAACTGTGCCCCTGAAGGACCAGATGCGCAGCCTGGGAGTCATTTTGGACTCACAGCTGTCCATGGAGGCGCAGGTCAATTCTGTGTCCAGGGCAGCTGTCTACCAGATCCATCTGGTACGCAGGCTGAGACCCTACCTGCCTGCAGACTGTCTTGTCAGAGTGGTGCATGCTCTAGTTATCTCTCGCTTGTACTGCAATGCGCTCTACGTGGGGCTACCTTGGAAGGTGACTTGGAAACTGCAATTAATCCAGAATGTAGCTGTCAGACTGGTGACTGGGAGTGGCTGCCGGGACCATATAACACCGGTCCTAAGAGACCTGCATTGGCTCCCAGTACGTTTCCGAGAAAAGTGTTGGTGCTGACCTTTAAAGCCCTAAACAGCCTCGGTTCAGTATACCTGAAGGAGTGTCTCCACCCCAATTGTTCAGCCCAGACACTGAGATCCAACGCCGCGGGCCTTCTGGCGGTTCCCTCACTGCAACAAGTGAGGTTACAGGGAACCAGGCAGAGGGCCTTCTCAGTAGTGGCGCCTGCCCTGTGGAACGCCCTCCCATCAGATGTCAAGGAAATAAGCAACTATCCTACTTTTAAAAGACATCTGAAGGCAGCCCTGTTTAGGGAAGTTTTTAATGTTTAATGCTGTATTGTGTTTTTAATAGTCAATTGGGAGCCACCAGCCAGATGGGCGGGGTATAAATAAATTATTATTATTATTATTATTATTATTATTATTATTATTATTTATTACGCTCTTTCACTCGTCTAACATTCTTAACCCTTCCAGCCTTTCTCAACCTTGGGTCCCCAGATGATGTTGAACTACAACTCCCATCGTCCCTAGCTAGCAAGGCCAGAGCTCAGGAATGATGGGAGTTGTAGTCCAACAACATCTGGGGACCCAAGGTTGAGAAACACTAACTCTCTTAGCCTATTTTGGATTCTTATAGACTTTTATATACACTTTCTGTTTTAACTCCTTTTAGGGGTTTTTTTTAACTTTTTAAGGGTTTTAAATTATTGTACCCCTCCCTCCTTTTGTTGGTCTACAACCATAATAAAGATCTGTTGTTGTTATTGTTGTTGTTGGCAGCCTTCGCCCACTCCTCTGCCCACTCCTCTCCATGCATCCCTCAGATTTGCAGGTGGAGGGTCAGGGGTTTGCTTCCTGGTTCTCTTTGCTACCCCACTCCTTCCCTTTTGCACCAGGAAAAGCCTCTTATTAATTTTTTTCACTTGTGGGGGAAGCTGTTTGGAGCAGGAAAAAAGATGCAGCCTCTCTGTTCTTGAAACAAGCACTGACTCATTGTTGTAAAGAGTGCACTTTTGTTGATGTGCATGGCATTCAACAGCAAATACAGTGGTGCCTCGCAAGACAAAAAGAATCCGTTCCGCGATTCTCTTCGTCTAGCGGTTTTTTCGTCTTGCGAAGCAACCCTATTAGCGGCTTAGCGGATTAGCGCTATTAGCGGTTTAGCGGCTATTAAAGGCTTAGCGGCTTAGCTGCTAAAAGGCTATTAGCGGCTTAGCGGCTTAGAAAAAGGGGGGGGAAGCGAGAAACAAATCGCAAGACTAGCAAGACGTTTCGTCTTGCGAAGCAAGCCCATAGGGAAAATCGTCTTGCGAAGCAACTCAAAAACGGAAAACCCTTTCGTCTAGCGGGTTTTCCGTCTTGCGAGGCATTCGTCTTGCGGGGCACCACTGTACTTTTTTTTGTTACAGGGTTCTGAAAATTGAGGTGCGCGTTAGATTTGATGGCAGATTAGACTCAAGTAAATATGGTATTTCAATTGCTTTCGTTTGATCTGCTCATTGCAAACAGCTGAAAGTCTGTAAATTTTGATAGTAATTTCCATTGCAACTGTAGATTCTAGTAACAATGTCCAATAAATAAGCAGTACTTGAAAAGAGACCCACAAGAACTTAAAATCCGAAGCTAAACATAACATGTCAATACCAGAATATTAAAATAAATATATTCCTACCTCACCCTTTATCATTCTCACTTTAGCCAGCCACCAGCAACATGGCTCCTTTTCATTAGCCCTGGAATAAACCTAAACAAAATCTTAGTGTAGAACATCATACCATTATGAAATAAAGACAGTTATCTAATGGAAAGACAGTAAATAATAATAATAATAATAATAATAATAATAATAATAATAATAATAATAATAATAATAATTTATTATTTATACCCTGCCCATCTGGCTGGGCGGCTTCCAAAAGAATATTAAAATACTATAATACATCAAACATTAAAAGCTTCCCAAAACAGGGCTGCCTTCAGATGTCTTCTAAAAGCCTGGTACAGTGGTGCCTCGCAAGACGGAATTAATTCGTTCCGCGAGCTTTTTCTTCTTGCGAGTTTTTTGTCTTGTGAAGCACGGTTTCCCATAGGAATGCACTGAAAATCAATTAATGCGTTCCTATGGAGACCGCTTGCCAGGCTGGCGGTGCGGAGAAGGGCTTTTCTCCCCACCGCAAGCCTTCAGGACAGGTACAGGAACAGAGGGGAAGGCGTGCAGCGCTTCTCCTCTGTTCCCGGGGCTTGCGGTGGGAGGAGGGTTTTTCCTCCCCACCGCCAACATTCAGAACAGCATTCTGAATGTTGGCGGTGGGAAGGAAAACCCTCTTCCCACCGCAAGTCTTCAGGACAGCCATCCGAAGGCTGGCGCGGGGAGAAGGTCTCTCTGCCCCACCGCCAGCCTTCGGAGGAGCCTTCCGAAGGCTGGCGGCGGGAGGAGGTCTCTCCGCCCCACCGCCAGCCTTCGGAGGAGGTCCGAGGACAGTGGGGAAGACGCGCTGCGCTTCCCCGCTGTCCCGGAGATTTCCCTATGGGCTTTCGTCTTGCGAAGGAAGCCCATAGGGAAATTCGTCTTGCGAAGCGCCTCCAAAACGGAAAACCCTTTCGTCTAGTGGGTTTTCCGTCTTGCGAGGCGTTCGTCTTGCGGGGCACCACTGTAGTTGTTGTTCTCTTTGACATCTGGTGCGAGGGTGTTCCACAGGGAAGGCGCCACTACCGAGAAGGCCCTCTGCCTGGTTCCCTGTAACTTGGCTTCTCTCAGTGAGGGAACCACCAGAAGGCCCTCGGTGCTGGACCTCAGTGTCCGGGTAGAACGATGGGGGTGGAGACGCTCCTTCAGATATACTGGACCAAGGCCATTTAGGGCTTTAAAGGTCAGCACCAACACTATGAATTGTGCTCGGAAACGTACTGGGAGCCAATGTAGGTCTTTCAAGACCGGTGTTATGTGGTCTCTGTGGCCGCTCCCAGTCACCAGTCTAGCTGCCGCGTTCTGGATTAGTTGTAGTATGTAATATGTAATAATGTCCCCACTATATTGGCAATTAGGAGCTAAAAATATATATTTGTATTATTTATAGGCCCCTAAGCTACCAGTGAGTCCCAGTACCACAACCATTCTGATATATTAAATGTGCAAGGTCTTTCCATACTCCTAAAGCTACTGATATTTTTACTGAACTTTTCTAGCTGTGTATTTCAATAACCTTGCTTCCTGTAGAACAGCTTGCATGTTTTACAACTGCCCTGAACCCTCCAGAAATCTTTTGCTTGTTACATTTGAACATGACTGCTACATAGTACTATCGTACAGCCCAGACACTGAAGTCCTCCTCCAAGGGTCTTCTGGCCATTCCCTCACTGCAAGAAGTGAAGTTACAAAAAAACCAGGCAGAGGAACTTCTCGGCAGTGGCGCCCTCCCTGTGGAATGCCCTCCTATCAGATGTCAAGGAGATAAAGAACTACACTACCGGTACTTTTAGAAGACATCTGAAGGCAGCCCTGTATCGGGAAGTTTTTAATGTTTCACGTTTTACTATGTTTTTATACGTATTGTAAGCCACCCAGAGTGGCTGGGGAAACCCAGGCAGATAGGCAGGGTATAAATAATAAAATTATTGTTGTTGATGCTGTTGTTGCATAAGGAGCATAGATATCAATACTACACAATACAAAGTATGGGGCACCTTTCAATTGCGTGTTCTATCCTGCTTTAATTGCTGCTGAACCTCAACACAACAGTGCATGTTAAGCAGAAGACATCCTGCACCTCACCGCGTTTCATAAAAATTAATAATGAATGCCACGCCTCCCCGCGGTGGCAGAGGGTCCTGCCGTACCTCCCTGCAGTGGCGGAGGGTGCGCCACACTTACACGCAGCAGCCAAGGGCCGTGACGAGGCTCCCTGTGGCGATGGAGGGCCTTAAAATGTAATGAAGTAGTAGATTTAATAAAAATATTAAATAAACTTCCATATAATATATTTAATATATTTTCAACTAATTTAAGAGCAGTTTAAGTGATTTACTAGTCAAGTTGCATCTGCTTCCCGACTCAGAGGTCTAAGTGGAATTTATGCATGCATAAGCCTCACTGAGTTCAACTAAACTTACTTCTACTTTCCTGGGAGTAAGTCTCATTGACTTCAGTAGGGCTTGTTTGTGAGTAGATACACATTTGCTTGTACTGCTTACCAAAAAACACCCTCCCCATCATTCTCACATAGTGCCCAACCTCCCATTTCAGCATAAGGCAGCCAACTAAATCTTCTCCCTTCCATTCCCTCCCCAGAAGGGAATTCTTACCTCAACTTCATCACTTTCATTTATATCTTTATTGTGCCCCGCAGGTGGAGGAAACCTAACATCATGGAATGGAATCTGTCTCTCTGGCTGCCAGCTGAAATACAAAATAAACACCTAAGATATTATTTTTATTCATCTATTTATTACATTTATATACCACCCTTATCTTCCAAGGATCTCAAGGTGGTGTACATGGTTCTCCTCCTCCCATTTCATCCTCACAACAACCCTGCGAGGTAGGTTAGGCTAAGAGTGGTGACTGCCCCAAGGTCACCCAGTAAGCTTCATGGCTGGGTGAGGATTCAAACCCTGCTCTCCCAGGTCCAACACTCTAACCATTATGTAACTGAAGCAAGGAAGGCAAAAAGTACACATCATCATTAAAGAATGGTGGCCAATGATTACTCACCTGGAACCCAACCCTGTGAGTTGAAATAACCTGAACAAATTCAAAATTATCAAGAGTCTTCAATGACCTAACTTGGAAAGAGAAGGGAAGAGATGGGTCCATAATCCTGAAATACTCCATAAATTAGAAGACTTAAAAAAAAAAAAGTAACCAGAAACTGTTTCACTCATTGCTCCTAGATTAATTTCCTTTGTCTTTCATTGGCAAAGTTTAATGCAAACCAGTACAACATAACTAGTGTTGGAAACCCGAGATATGTAAGCTGTTTGCCAAATGGCCCCTTAAATGTAGGTTACGGGTGCCACAACGGAATGTCTAGTCAGCATTTTTCTTCTTTCACAAGATTACAAAGCAAAAAATAAATTGTGCATATTGTCAACATTAATAAATTGTACAATTTAATTAATAAATTGTACAATTCAGTCACACATTTTACCAATTACAGCAATCTTATTTTTGGAAACACATGAACTAATAGACATTAGTTTTTAATAACACATTTTTAATAGCTATTGCTAATTGAACACCACAAGGAAATGGGGCTCAGCCTCAGCAATAGATGGGGCTCAGCCTCAGCATTTATAAACACTGGTGTATATATATATATATATGTTTGTGTGTGTGTGTGTGAGAGAGAGAGAGAGAGAACACGTGCACACGCACACATATATATATTCTTAACCCAATAGGTTACCTTGCAGCTTCAGCAAGTACTGCAGTCAAAGTTAAATATGTCTTATCTTGGAAGAATGGGCCTAACAGCACAATCCTAACCATTTCTACACAGAAATAAATCCTACTTAATTCAAAAGGGCTTACTCCCAAGCAAACCGGATTGGGATTGCAACCTAATTCATTATTTTTGAGTGGTACCTCTCCAGCACCATGCTTATGAACACTCCATTCCCAAGATAATTTTTTGCAGGACCGCCTATACAGCTGAGCCTTCAAAATCCTGCTACATGAAAGATTCTGGGTACCTGAGATGCCACATTTACCGTGGCAAACTATGTAAATGGTAACGCATTTTGCAGAACTTACTTTTAATATCCAGAATCTGAGAATCTCTTAAAACATTAACAGATTAATGAAAGCACAACCCTTCCTCTCTCACTTGATGGCTGCAATGCCCACTCAATAGTGTTTTCTTGTGTAAATACAACTAATGGGGCTCCAGTATTAGGGATTAATCACAATAAAACAAGATGTTAGACTTACACTAGTGTGGCATAAACAAAACAAACATTTGTTGGCTACAGGTGCATACAGCAGTCTGACAAAAGTGGGCTTAAATGTGTTAAGTCTTAAAAATGCCATAATATTCCTTTAGGAGAAAGGGTGGTATATGAATTTTGCAATACAATACAAGGCTATCCCTCTGGAATTTGTTGATCATGTCAAGTCCATTTAGAAGAAAGAAAAACAAACAGAAATTGGTTTTAAAAACTACTATCACTAGACAACTAGATATCTCTCAAAATCATAGCTGTCAACGTTTCCCCCTTTTTTAAAGAGAAATTCCCTTATTCCAAATAGGATTCCTCGCAAGAAAAGGGAAAAGTTGACAGCTATTCTCAGAATGCCCATTTGAATGTGGGTTTTTCAGTCAGCTTGGCAGCTGTAACAGAAAGGTATGTAACATGTTCTAATTAACTTTTTGAGTATAGGATTGCCCTCTTTTTCCTGGTGAACACCTATGGCTGCAGCATATGCACATCAGACAGAAATTCAACAGGTGATGCTTCTTATATCACTGTATGTCTGAAATGGGGAGGTTCCAGTAGTTTGACTTCTGAATTCTGCCTATCATCAAACTGCCAAAGGTACAGTAACTCAGTCATTAAAAAGTTGGAATTCTGAGTCTCTTGGCATATCTGACAGGGGTGTCATAAGGATTAAAAGAATACATACCTGCAGCATATGAACACTTGAGCACAATGCAAATACTTATTACTGTTACTATCTTTAATTTTAAATTGTTTAAAATGCTGTTTTAATTCTTAACTGCTGTACTGTTCAAGTATGCTTACTTTACTGTATTTTTTAATACTTGGATGCTTATTTTAATGTTTCAATTAAATTGTTTTATTGCACATTTTTATTTACAAGTTTTTGTATTATTTTGTAGTTGGTTCTAGTCTTACCTTGGATCTCGAATGCCTTGTGACTTGAACGTTTTGGCTCCCGAACATCACTAACCCGGAAGTGTGTTCCAGTTTGCGAATGTTCTTTGGAACCCGAACGTTCGACACGGCTTCCATGGCTTCCGATTGAGTGCAGGAAACTCCTGCAGTCAATCGGAAGCCGTGCCTTGGTTGTTGAACGTTTTTGGAAGTCGAACGGATTCCGTTCGACAACCAAGGTACGACTGTATACTTGCAAGCTGCTTAGAAGTCAGCTTCAGCAATCAAGCAGCATATAAATTCATTAATAAAAATTCTGCGGATTATGATTACTATGATGCTGAACTTGAAATTTGAGAGAGAGAGGGAGGGAGAGAGAAAGTGAAACAAATGTGCAACTACTGTGCAATGGAGTTGGGAAAGTAGATTATTTGGAGTAGAAATATAATTCTAGGAGCAGTTCCTCCTAAATAATTGGGGGTTGGGGGAAGAGAGGAGGTCCCAAACCTCTCCAAAGCAGTCTTCGAGTGCCTCATTACATAAACAAGAAAGGAAAGCTCACAAACGGAATGAAGCAAACTTGGAAAAATAGGAGTTAAAACAACAACAAAGCAACCCCGCCTCAACTCTTCCTTGATTCCCTTCCCACATCAACCATACTTGCCAGCATCTCTCTCCCTACCAACTCCCGAAACAAAGCTCATTTTGCTTAAAAACAAACCCGTGCACACCTTCTCTTCTGAAATAAGGGATGGCAGTGTTTTAAAAAAATTGTCTAGTTCCCTTATGGGGTTTCCAGAGACCCGTTGAGCCCCTTGTAAGGTCTCTATCGGTCAGAGAGAACGGAGGCCAACCAGAAACAAAAACTGGTGCAATTGGGTCCCCACTCACCACACGCAGGAGGGAGGAGAACTCCAAACAAAAGGAAACCAGAAATTCTATTCAGGTAGGTAGTTGTGTTGGTCTGACGCAGTTGAAATAAATGAAATAAATAAATAATTGTCCAGTAGCACCTTAGAGACCAACGAAGTTTGTTCTAGGTATAAGCTTAGAAAAAACTTAGTTGGTCTCTAAGGTGCTACTGGCCAATTTAAAAAAAAAAAATTCAAAACCAGAAATGTTTTAATATCTGATCCACAGGTGAATCTCTACATGGTCCACCCAACAAGAGCGTCAATCATACATCAGAAACACATCATTAGAAAGGAGGTACATCGGATAGAGTTACAGGTAAGTTCACAGGTTACAGGTAAGTCATTAACACCTCCTTAGGTGTCTGTGTGTTTTATTAGTATTTATACAACTGTTAATACAGGGAGACAAAAGGAGAAGCAGGCATGGATGGTTTCTTGTCTGTCGCCTCAAACACCTTCCTGCTGGTCTTTGCCTTGTTTACAACCTAATATCCATTGAGAAACATGCTAGCAAACACTTGTTATTGTCCTTCACAGGAAATCTGCAGGAGACACCTACTTTGGAGATGTGAGGAAGGTGTTACGATATGGAAGCAATGCAGCTGCAAACTGCTAGCTTGAAAACATCACATGATGGGAATGTTGGGACTGTCTGTGGGAAACAGTGGGACAGTCAATTCACAGAGCGATGCACTGGAATTTGCTCAGACTGAAATTTGAGAACTTCCTCTTGTGTATGTACAGGAAGTACAGGAAGTCTTTGTCACTTGATTGCTGGAGTTTGAAGAGAGCAGACGTGTTTTCTGTAATGCTGAAGAGTCAGAAATAAAGCCATGTAAAAAGACGTTTCTGACCTATCTCTTTCCCCTGCCGGGGGAGCAGGAAAGAGTGGGTGTGCTCTTCCCACGCTGGGGAGGTCGCCTATAGAGACCTAGCCTGTGTTTGCTGGGGAATGCAGCCAGGGAGGTCACTGGAGATCAAGCCGGGTGCCTGGGAGAGTTGCCAGCTTCTCCCGATAAAGGCTTGATTACCAACAGAAGGAACATCCAGGAGGGTTGGGACTTGGGTTTCAGGGTCAACAGTGTACAGGATTTAAATATTACATCATTCCTTGTCCAAGTAATAAAATTTATGGTCTCTGTAAAATGGCTTTCTATGACTTATTACTCCAAGTAAGTTAATGTGAGAGGTTGAACATACAATGTTTCAAGGAAAGACACAATTTGGCAGTTATTATGAATGAGTCATTCTTCAGTGAATGAAATGAGGTAGGTTAAAATTATGACTTGGTGAAACTCACTGTAGACGCAGTAGAAGGCGCTGTGTAGCTGCTAGAATTTTATAGTAGTTTTTATAGTAGATTGGGAAATGTATCTGTTTTTGTTTTTCTTTCAATGTCAAATGTAGTTTTATACATAAGTATCAATTATTATACGGTACATAAGCATCAATTATTACACTGGGCAACAATTTTTTACTTATTGAATGTTGTCTAGATTTCTACAACTGATTTAGGGTATTTTTGCACTGCTGAATCAGGAAATGGCATCCGTTTCTCTCCATCAGGTCAGGTTTACTGTAAACTGAATGGTGGGCATTGATAAAGGTAAGTACACGTAAATTGCATGTTGCTTCACCATTTTTCAAACTTCAGGCCTTGAACTTCCATTTCTTGGAACTCCTGGAATGCTCAGCGGCAGGGAGGTCTCTCTTCAGAGTCCAACAGTAGTCAGCCATCATGACTGCATCCCAGAGACCCTGATACCTGGTCTCCATCTCTTTCATGTCCTGATGGAATCTCTCCCCCTGCTCGTCACTCATTGAACCCAGGTTCTCAGGAAACCGGTCCAGATGTGAAAATAGGTAGTGCATCTTGACGCTCATGTTGCAGCCCAGGTTTCTGAAAGCAGTCAGCATGTTGTTGACAAGTTCTGCGTAGTTTCTGGCCTTATTGTTGCCAAGAAAGTTCTTCACTACCAGAACAAATGCCTTCCACGCTTCCAGTTCCACTTTGTTCATTGAGTTTCCGAACTCTGGATCTCTGATGAGCTGACGGATCTGAGGACCGTCAAAGATGCCAGCTTTCAACTTCTCCATGGTCGATCCTGGAAAAGCCTGGCACAAGTAAGTGAAGCAGTCACCATCCTTGTCCAGAGCCTTGGTGAACTGCTTGATTAAGCCGAGCTTGATGTGCAGCGGTGGGAAGAGTATTCTGTCTCTGTCCACCAGAGGGTCGTTGATGGCGTTCCTTTTTTTGCAAGGCACCAATTCCTCCCGCACAGGCCAGTCCTTCTTTGTGTAATGCTGAGCACGGTCCCTACTATCCCACATGCACAGAAAACATGGGTACTTGGTGAAGCCAGACTGTTGTCCCAACAAAAAGTTCACCATCTTCAGGTCAACACAAATAAACCACTTATGCTGATCCTAACCAATTTTCTCCAGCACATACTTCACCGCTTCATAGTTCTCCTTCAGTGTAGTCGAGTGAACCAGGGGTATAGAGGCAAACTGGTTGCCATTGTGTAGCAGAACACATTTCAGTGATCGCTTGCTGCTGTCAATGAACAGTCTCCAATCTTTGGGTTCGTACTGTGGCACTCCAAGCTTGAGCAGAAGCTGTGCAATATCTGCACAGTACACCAAGTCCTTCCGAGAAAAAACGGAGGTACTCTTGATGCCTGTTGCGGAAGAAGCTGATGCGAGCACTGTCAGAGAGGAGGTTTTTCCCCTTCAATCTGGATGCCAACAGTTCGGCAGAGTCCTTTGACAAGCTGAGGTCGCGAACTAGATCATTCAACTCCTTTTGGGAAAATGGACGTGGAGCATCATCTTCAAGAACCACTTCTTCTTCATGTCCTTCAACACTGGAGGCATCTTCGTCACTAATGTCAGGAAGTTCTCCGAAGATAGGCACTGGAATTTCATCACAATGACCTACAGGACGACGTGCTGATTGCAGATCAGGATACTTGAGGCTGCTCCGGTTCTTTCTGTTGATCCCAGCCGCACCAATTTATGGAAGATTTCGAGGTTTTATGACTTCAAACTGATCCCTTTTCAACATAATCACCCAGAACTATCGGACCTGAATACTTCTTGTCATTAAAATAATCATTTCCAATCAAAACAATTCTTCGACATGGCATTTTACCCCCACCAACTTCTTCTAAAATGCTCCACACAAGCGTACATGTGAACAAAAACATAAAAAAGACATGTGGCCATAGCTCAAAAACTTGACCTGAGTGAGCAAAACTGATGTGATTTTTGGATTCAGCGCATCAGATTCGTCCTAAATCAACTGAAAAAACGCAGACAACAAATTTGTTGTTGACCAGTGTTATACATCCTTCCTTTACACACGGCTCCTCCTTGCACCTCCCTCCGTCTCCAGCAGCACCCCCTTATCCGATTTCGTCTCTCCGTGGCCGCTGCTCAGGGTTGCATTGCTGTGGAGACTGGCAGCAGCCGCAGCTACTGCCGCGGCAGCGGCTGCTACTGCAGCATCTGAGGTTGCAGAGAAAGGTCCTGTGATTGACCAGAAATAACCCCAGGCTCGCGGTCGACGTGTTATACATGTCATGAGATAGTTTATGTTTTACTAGTCTGATAAGAGCTGTGATGTTTGTGGTATGGCTTGCTTGTTGGTTTTACCCCCCCCAAAATAAAACAACAACAACAACCAAACAACAACAACAACCCTGAAACAGAGGAATAACTTCTAGACACGTTTTCTCTAGTTGCATTACGCCTAATGTAAACACAATGTTTTAATGGTTCATGTATGAATGTGGGCCTCTAAAGTTAACACCAATGACTAATTTGAGTTGTGTAACTCCAATTTAAAATGCCTCAAGCTTTTTACCTAACAACCCCCTCCCCCAAGAAGAACCGCCACATGATTGATAGCAAGTGAGATGGGAAAATAAACTGTGTGGAAACAAAATTATTAACCAAAGGCTTTGTTTTGCGGAAGATCTGGAAAGGAAACGAAAGGCTTTTGGTGTGACGCAGTTCTAACTGGGAACCGCCATTATGAGACAGACTTTGTTGCGAGATTTCCAGTCAAAGGGGGAGGCGAGCCACTGTTCTGTTATCATGTTTGGACTGTACGTCTGATTTGGCAAAAACTCCCCTGGAAAGGCTGATTTATGGAGCAACTGGTCTGGGAAAGTTAATGAGCAGACGCTTAGACTGTATTTTATGGGAACTGTCAAAATGACGCCTGCCGTTTGAACAGGACTTTTGGATCAGCGTGAAAACCCACACAGGACTATAATAATGTTTGCTTCAACTCGCTTGTGGAGATAACTCAGAGGTTATTTATTAAGAAGAAAAATGATAACAACAAGAAGATTGGAAGATGGGATTTGTAAAGGATAACAACAAAGAGATGGAAGATGGGACTTGTGAACATCAAAGCAGCAGACATATGAGATGATTGGACCCTTTCTGAACTTGAAGCATGGGTACCCCCAACAAAAATTTAAAATTCGGCTAAATATTTGGAGTTTATTATGTATTGGTATAATTTGGAATTAATGTGATATGATTGGTTTGTTAATTGGAAATTTAATTTTAAAAAATTATAATTGTTTTTTTTAAAAAAATGCCTCAAGCTTTATGAATTCACCACCTACAATCCCCACTTTCAAGGTTGTGATGGGATGGTGAGCTGCTTGTGCGTAAAATCCTAGTCCCTCAGAGTTTGGCTAAGTCCACAAACCTCTGTCTGTGACGGAGCTCCTTAAGCATGGCTCCATCAGTCACTCGTTGAATCGGACAGTGGGCGTTTACGGAACTTCTTCCAGCATAAAAGCTCCTTAACGGAAACACGTCTTCTGGACTCTCGGCGTGACAGTTTCCGGCGAGGAGTGGGTGTCCCTATAGGAGGTCCTGAAACCTCCCCACTGTTCTCGCTTGAAGTGTCTCTGAGCCCTCCCTCCGACTCACTTTCCCTTGGAACTCCACTTCTCCCCCTGCTGGTTCCCTCCTCAGCTGAATGGTCTCTCTCACCCTCCGTGAGCCCTTTCACCTCCTGCGTCTCAGATGGCAGTTCCCTGACATCCACCTCCCCTCCAGGGCCCCCTTCACCCCCTTCCCTCCCCTCCTCTGCGGGAGGCGAGGGAGCAAAACCCCTGAAGGAACCTCCCTCATCTTCCGAAGTTTCGAACACTTCCCTCCACCTGTTGCTGTTACCGGTTTCCAAGTACTCCTCCTCATCGGAGTCTGTTCCTTCTTCCAACTCCGATTCCCTGAATCCTTCCAGTTCCTCCTCATCGTCGGTGGTGCCAAAGTACTCCCTCCGGAACCTCGCTACTGGCTGAGGTTTCCTGGGGAACCTTTGGTGGAACGCTTCGATCAAGATCTCGTCACGGACCTCCTCTGCCGTCACCCAGGTGTTTTCCGACTCCGGTTCCCCTTCCCACGCGACCAAATACTCCACCTGATTACCCTTCCACCTGGAGTCGATGATTTCCGCCACATGGTTGCTGCTTTCCCTTTCTTCTATGGCTGGCCCCCGTGTGGATACCCCTTCACCTTCCCCCCTATATGGTGACAGTAATGACCTGTGGAATACTGGGTGCAGTTTCATGTGGTTCGGTAACCGGAGTCTGAAAGCCACTGGGTTGACCTGTTGGATGACCTCAAATGGTCCCAATCTTTTGGGTCTCAATTTCTTGCAACCCCCCTTGAACGGCAACCCTTGGGTTGATAGCCAGACCTGACTCCCCACCCTAATGGTTTCACCTTCCCTTCTGCTCTTGTCTGCCTGCCTCTTATATTCTTCTTTGGCCCTTTCTAAGTTGAGTTGGAGTTGACGATGGATCGCTTCCATTTCTTCTACAAAATGTTCAGCGGCCGGGACACTCCATCTCTCCCCTCCCCCCCCTGGAAACGCCCTGGGGTGGCACCCATAATTAGCCAAAAAGGGGCTCATCCCGGTGGACACATTCTCCGCATTATTGTAAGCAAATTCCGCTAGCGCCAGCTTTTCGACCCAATCGTTCTCTCTGTCATTGACATAACACCTCAGGTATTGTTGGAGGATACCGTTGGCCCTCTCCGCCTGCCCATTGGTCTCAGGGTGCCTGGCAGTCGAAAAGTTGACCTCTACGTGCAACAAGCTCATAAGTTTCCTCCAGAATCTGGACGTGAACTGTTTCCCTCTGTCGGAGACCACCCTCAAGGGGGCGCCATGCAGCCTAAAAATATGTTCTACAAACAATTTCGCTGTCTCTTCCGCCGTGACTGCATGTGAGCAAGCTACAAAGTGACCCATCTTAGTTAACAGGTCTACTACGACTAGTATGGCGGTTTTCCCCTGGGATTTAGGCAGATCAGTCATAAAATCTATCGATACCGCCTCCCACGGTCGTTCTGGTGTGGGTAACGGTTCTAATAACCCCGCTGGCGCCCGCCTTTCTCCTTTGGCTCTCTGGCATTGGTCACACCTTCTCACATACTCCCGTACATCCTCCCTCACCTTGGGCCACCAAAACTCCCTGGTCACCAACCACATGGTCTTGTGTTGCCCAAAATGCCCCGCTGTGGGGTTGTCGTGCAGCTGTTTGAGTACTCTCCCCCTCAATTCCCCTTCGGGTATATATAGTGCCCCTTTGTAATACAATGCCCCGTTTCTTTCTTCAAAACCTCCGGGGTCTTCTCCCTCTCTCCTTAAACCTCTGAGCTTATCCTGGGCGTATTCATCATTTACCGTTCCCTCTACCAGTTCCCTTTGCCCCACCCAGGCCGCCCCACACACCCAGTGGTCCTCTGGGATAATATGTCTCTCTTCAGGCGCTCCCTCCCCTCCAAATATTCAGGTTTGCGTGAGAGAGCGTCCGCTCTGATGTTTTCTGGACCTGGCACATAGCAAATTTCAAAATGGAATTTGGAGAACTCCTGGGCCCACCTCACTTGTCGTTGGTTGAGCACTCGTGCCGTTCTCCAATACTCCAAATTCTTGTGGTCCGTACACACTTGCACCTTATGCTGTGCGCCAATTAGTAAATGTCTCCATCTCCGGAACGCTTCGTGAATGGCGAGTAGTTCTCGGTCATATACGGTGTAGTTCCTCTCGGATTTGTTCAGCTTACGCGAAAAGAAGGCACACGGTCTCCATTCCGACTTATTGCTCCCTGGCTGAAGCAGCACCGCCCCCACCGCCCGGTCTGAGGCATCAGTTTCCACTCTCATGGGTTTTTGTAAATCCACATGCAGGAGCTGTTCTTCCGAAGCGAATGCTCTTTTCAGTTCCTCAAATGCTTGCTCCGCCTCCGCCGTCCAAACGAATTTCTTCTTGCTGCTTAGACAGTCCGTGATGGGAGCCGTTAAGTGGGCAAAGTTCTTGATGAATTTACGGTAAAAGTTCCCAAACCCTAAGAACCTTTGCACATCCTTTTTCGTTTTCGGTGTCTTCCATTCCAGCACCGCCTGGACCTTGCCTGGATCCATGGCTAATCCCTTGTCTGATAAGCGGTACCCCAGGAATTCCACCTCCTTGGTGTGAAACTGACACTTCTCCAATTTCACCCACAGCTGGTTTGCTTGCAGTTGGCTCAGCACTTCCCTGACATCCTTTACATGCTGCTCCTCATTCTCTGAATATATCAGCACGTCATTGAGGAAGGCCACGCAATTCTTGTAGAGCAAAGGTCCCAGGACATGGTTCATGAGCGATTGAAAACAGGCGGAGCCTGATTGCAATCCGAATGGCATAACTAAATATTCAAAAGCCCCCAAAGGGGTGAACATGGTGGTTTTCCATTCATCCCCTTTCCTTATTCGTATCAGGTTGTATGCCCCTCTCAGGTCCAGTTTAGTGAATATCTTTCCCTTCCTCACCCTGGTCAAAATGTCATCAATCCTGGGCATGGGGAAAGTCACTGGTTCTGACACGGCATTTAGCCGCCGGTAGTCCACTACAAGCCTGGGTTTATCCGTGTTTTTTTTGTCCACAAAAAACACTGGGCTCCCCCCCACCGCTCTGGACTCTCTGATGAAGCCCCTCTTCAGGTTTTTATCAATAAACTCCCTTAACTCCTGCATTTCCCTGTCTGACATGGCGTACAGCTTGCCCACGGGGAGCTGGGCCCCAGGGACCAGGTTAATTTGGCAGTCAAAGTCTCTATGCGGTGGTAGTTTATCTGCTTCCCTTTCGCTGAAGACCTTGCTCAGGTCAGCGTATTGTTTGGGCACCTTCCCTTTGTCCGCCACTTCCGTCCCTGCTAGAAAGGCTTTTGCCCCTTCTGGCACCTTTCCTTCTCTGCAGTGTTCCAGGCAATGTGCTGACCCAAAGGAGACCACTCTCTGATGCCAGCCCACTAGCGGGTCATGCAACGCTAGCCAGCTCATTCCCAAAATGACGGGAGCCCCTCCCAGGGTGGCCACATTGAACGCTATCCTTTCGGTGTGCCTGGCCACCCTCATAACCATTGGGACGGTCTGTAGGCTAACTTCTCCTCCCAACAGCTCCCTCCCATCGATCGTGGTCACCTGCAGGGGGTTGCTTAAAGGGAGTATCTGTATCTGGTGTTCAGCTGCAAACTCCTTACTCATAAAATTACAGGAGCTGCCTGAGTCCAACAGCGCCTTTGTCTTTAGTGGGTATCCGTTTGCCAGCTCTAGCAACACCTCTATTACTAGGGCTGGTCTTGGAGGTTCCGGAGTGGGCACTTTTACTGCTCCTTGGCCTGGCTGCAGTGCCCTGACGGTGGCAGCCAGGCGTTGGCTTTTACTGGCTCCTGGACTCCCTCCTCCTTCCCCCCAACAGCTCCCGCCATCCCTTGCCATTCCTTTCTTTGCGGGCAGACTCTGGCAAAGTGACCTGGCTGCTGGCAGAGATAACATTTCTTGGCGCTCTTTCCCTCCTTCTTCCTCCCTTCACTGGGATTTGAAACTGCGCGCGCGCGCGCGCGCTGTTCCAACTTCCATCGGCTCTCCTGGCGGGAAACTTGGCTCTGGAATCTCTGGAATGCGGAAATCCCTCCAACGCTCTCCTTTCCCCTCCCGCTTCTCCAAGGCTCTTGCCTCCTGGCGCGCTCCAATGGTCAGCGCTGATTTGGTCAGCTGGTCCATAGACTCCGCCCTGGGCGCCCGGGAAAGTTCGTCTTTCACCGCCGAAGAAAGCCCCTCTTCAAATAGCATTTGAATGGGTTCCGCCGATAGGTCCCACCCCAATTTATGTATCAACATTGTAAACTCAGTCCAGTACTCACGAACCGATCGGCTACCCTGTTTGCAAGCCATCAATTGTCTGCGCACCAGTCCCTGTTCAATCTCGCTGGAAAACATCAAATCCATGGCGCGAAAAAACTTCCTCGTGTCCTTCAGCATTTCACTATTCCCTGCCATCAGGGGTCTAACCCAGTCTCTCGCCCCCCCTTCGAGATGGCCAATCACAAACGCCACTCGTGATGCCTCGTCGGGAAAGTCGTTAAACTGCAGTTCGAGAGCATACTGCATCTCTGTCCTAAAGGCTTGGTAGTTCCTGGGGTCCCCCCCAAACTTCTGCACCAATCCTGGCATCTTTCTTGCTAGTGTAGCGCCTTTTGCCTTTTCTGCATCCTGCGCCCTCCTTTCCTCTAGCCTCGCCGTTTGCAGTGCTAGCTGGACTTCCAACACCCTGTACCTTTCTTCCAGGCTTGGACCCTCTCCAGCTCCTCCTGCTCCCCCGGCTCCGGCTGGGTTGCTCATGATGCCTCTCTGCACAAGCTGCTTTCAGGGACTGTCCGATTGCTGTGATGGGATGGTGAGCTGCTTGTGCGTAAAATCCTAGTCCCTCAGAGTTTGGCTAAGTCCACAAACCTCTGTCTGTGACGGAGCTCCTTAAGCATGGCTCCATCAGTCACTCGTTGAATCGGACAGTGGGCGTTTACGGAACTTCTTCCAGCATAAAAGCTCCTTAACGGAAACGCGTCTTCTGGACTCTCGGCGTGACAGTT